>NC_040914.2:10652399-10972326 GCF_004126475.2 Phyllostomus discolor
CTACAGGAGCACATGTCTCTTTCTCTACAGGTAGATCCGACCCTCACTCATATTGTCCAGCTTCATTCTGAGCATCCAAAATAAAACCTCCTATATGGCACCTCTATGTACCCCTGAAACCATATAATGCCTAACACCCTCCCAACTCCCAGCTTTACAATTTCTCATCTGATTCTGAGCATACCTCATTTATCTATGACTTTGCTCCCTAATCTCCTCTGCTTATACACAATTCACCTGTGGACAAATGCCCCCAAAGTCTCAGACAAATTCAACAGAGGTCACAAGAAAAACAAAGAAATGGAAAAAGAAAATAAATTAATTTCCCATTGCACATGTTCTGGGTGCGGGCTCTATAAAGTCAGTCACGTGGAAACTGTAAAAACAACAAAGAAAACAAAGAATGAGGACTGTGATGTCTGCCCTGAGCTGCATGTCAAAGGGGGCTTGAAAGAGGATCATTCAATGCAGGCCTGTGGGTGGCTGATGTAACAGAGACCTGCATGTTCACCAGAGTCATTGAGTTTTATGCCAGGAATCTTTTATGATCTCTGTGATCTTTTTTCTTGAAGGTGAAAAGAAAACGTATGTGGAATGAGTACACTGTTGATGGTTAGTGTGATGTGGAAATGTGCCCTTTCATGCTGGTATGTCTTCATGGATTCTAAGCAAAGGTTGATTTCAGGCATTTTGGGCCACAAGGGGATCTGGGAAGTTAGGCTATCTCCTGCTGTGAACATCAAGCCAGAAGAGAGGCAAGTCTATTCGAAACCTTTTTAAAAACAATTAGGGAGACAAGGGAAAAAATTCAAACATTAAAAATTGTTAAGAAAAGATGCTTTGAGTAAGACAACATGATTAGCTAGTTACAGGGTGGTTGTGTTAAAGTAAATCATACACTGAATACATTTGAAAATACAAGTAAGACTTTATGAAAGACAATGCAATTGGGCAATGAAACAGAACACAACACTTCTGATTCAAAGGCTGGGAGATTGTAGAAGAGAAGGAATCATGGGAATCTTTGCTTGTTAATGACTTTACACAAAAGTAAAGCAAAACTTTTCATAAAATTCTGATAGGATGTCCTTTTCGTTTTGGCTATAAAGGTCCCCCCAAAAAGATATGTTTCTACTGGACACAGGAACTCCAGGAAGATTAAAATTCTAAGTAATAAAACAAGGATCTTGAGACAGATATTCTTTATTTCTTAACACTGGCAAGAAGCTTTCAAAAAGACTTCCATGTGTTTCAAAAGGATGGATAAAGGATCAGCAATTACCAACTTGCAATTCAATTACATTTTTAATGAAATTGTATAAAAAAATAGATGACTATGGCCCAGAGACAGAAAGAATCATTCTAAAAGTTTCCTGAATCTGAAGAAAGTGAAGTCCTCCAGGTCATAACAAAAATGCTTTCTTCATAGTGGAGAGACTCACAACTAAATTTCTTTCGGCCAAGACCCAGTTTGTATATATCCCAGTTCCTGAATTTTATAAAGAGGTGTCCGTTCTCAGCAATGTAGGAACAGAGGCAAAATAGCTGAGAGTCCTTGAACAGAGCCAGGATTGCATTTCCCAACAGATTTTATCTTCATATGTCTTTGTGGCCACCTTTTAAATGTTTTTGTTCAAATGTCATATCAAATGAATAAGAGTATTCTTGATCCTACAACATAGCTGCTTTAGCTTGTTTTGCCCAATTTAGTTATTGAAAAGAAACTGACATATACCTCATAGTTTGCTCTGAGGCATGTTTTTCTATAAAACATAAGATGGGACTTTAACAGCCTCTTGAAATTAGGAAGCTTCACACTCCCACTTCAGTTGCAGTCACCTTAGTTTTGGGTGATGCCCTGTTCTCCAAGAGATTCCAAAATAACCATCAGGCCAAACTTAACTCCATAAACAGTGATGCTATTTCTACTTCTGTAGGCATCAGTCTCAAGTACAACATTTGAGTGAAAGCTTTTTTTGTATTACAAACATTTCCAATTGTTTTATATTAATAAAAGTGACAAAGCCATACTAGCCTTATACAAATAAGTCTACTGCCATGAAAATAAGAATACTAAAGAAGACATTAGAATTTATGAATTCTAATTCATAAGTTAGAAGTCAAACAGAGAGAAAGAGATCAGAGTTACTACCCACATAGCTACCTTTTAGCTTATTCTTGTTGTCCATACAGTGTCCAGGTGCTCTTCACACGACCTCTGGAGAAAAATGGAATTTGAATTTCTGCAAGCTCATCACATTTTCCCACTGGTCATTACATGACAACTGCCCATACTCTGAGGGTCTCAGTGTCTCTACACTGTAAAGATGGTGCATCTGAGACCTACCAATGGTGGGATATGGTGTAAAATGAAACCTTAGGTCAACAACAATGACAATGTCAGCTTTTATTGTTGAGCATTTGTTGACTGAATGAAAGTCTTGTCACAATTTCCCACTTTCACAGCATATCTATTTTTAAAACACAAAAGAAATATTCAAATTTTAGTAACTGGTGAGGGAAAAAGGGTCACTCTTATTTTACAACCACTTTGAGGGGTTCACTTTCAAAGAAACTATGGTTTTCATGACATCACACTGATCATTCCCACATCCTTTGTTCTGATGAAGTCCATGGTGACAGTTCTATAGCCACAGGAGAGCTTCATCTTCTAAAATAACTTCAGGCTCTCCCTGTTGTACAACCCCTGAGTGAAGGTCACACTTGTATAGTAGCAAGCACCACAGTATCCTTATGTTGTGCGACTGGTGCTGTTGACTAGAAAGTCAGCACACTCGGAAGTTCTGTGGGAAACAGAGGATGTGACAGAGACAGAGCATGGGCTTTGGACCTGGGGCCATTGTGTACCTTCAGAAATATCAGCCATTCACTCACTGTCCACGTTTAAGTTTGTAAAGCTCACCTGAGGATGGTCCTGATCTCTGCAGAAAAATGATGGCCTTTGTTGATGTGACAATGTGTAAAGAGAGCCCTGGATATCTTCTCTGACCCAAGATTACCCCCAGACTGAGCCCTGAAATGTTCTCATGAACATCTCAGTACTATCAGCACAGAGAACCGCTTCTCAGCTCCTGTGTCCTATAACCTAATCATTAGGTGAAATTTTCCTCTTTAATGAAATTTCTTGATCTTAGAATGTATTTCACTTCATAAAATCATGCCGCGCTCGTCATGTAAATGTTAGTGCATGTTGTGAGTGTGTGAAGGGGGGCAGGCCTATATCCTCTGTACACCTCTAAAAATAAGCAAATTTTATAGTTACTGGGAAGGAATTTACCTGGTGTTAAATATTTTATTATTCCATAAAGAGAGACCAACCTGGTCTTTATGACTTTGTATTTGAAAGTTTTACCTGAATTTTTTATCAGTTCAAACAAGACTTATTTTCTGACCTATGAATTGAATAACATACTGAAATGACCCTCTAGAGGGACGTTTTATGATTTTAGCAAAAGACAAGGACTGTAGGAACAGAAGGAGACTATGTAAGTCAGTACAGGCCACATATGAAAACCCATAGTTAACACAGTGCTCCATTGAGAGTTACCAAAAGACTAATAAAATATAGAACAAGGTGAGAGTAATTTTTTCCCACCTATTCAAGTTAGTATTGGAATCCCTGGATGGAGCAATTTGGCAAGTAGATGACAAATTGGAAAAAGAAGAAAATTGATCTCTTCAACAGACAACTTAACCTTATATGTAAAAAACAAACAAACAAACAAACAAAAAAAACAAAAAAAAACACTAAAGATTCTGCCCTCCGCATACAAAAATACTACTGAAAACTAGTAAATTCAGTCAAGTTGGAAAGACTAAATTAACAAGTGAGCATCATTCTCATTTCTTTCTAGTGAACAAACCCAAAATGGTTTTAAGGAAACAGTTTCATTTCAAACAGCATCAGAAATAATGAAATACTTAGAGAAAAATGATCCAGGTATGTGGAAGATGTATGCACTGAACCTACCACATTTTCTCAAAGTCAATGAAAAATTAAAAACAAATAAGTAGAAAAGCATCTATATTTATGGATTGAAAGATTTCCAATCATCTACACATTTGACATAATTTGTATCAAAAACCTAACTACACACTAAGCTCCAAAGACACCCGGCCTCTACCCCCTTCCAACAGGGACCCCAACAACCACTGCCAGGCTCCTCCTCAGTCCCACTCAGTGGGATTCTGTGGGCACTGACTGCCTGTTGCAGACTCAGGATGAGAAGACTTGGGGTACTGAGGAAGCCACATTTTGCATTCTACGGGGCTTCTGGGCAAAGCTCAATCTGCCTGACCCAGACTCACCTTAGGAGAAGAGCACCAACAACCTTGCCCTGGTCTAATACAGACACTGACAACTTAAACTTGCACTCAGCAACCTGACATCCCTGTACTGAAGCCTATGCACACCCACACACCAGCTTGTCCAGTTTTCTTACCACATTGCCCTTCTTTGATCTGCCTCTGTGCCCCTAACTTCTTCAGTGTCCAGTGTCACTTCCTTCCTCCTCCCCATCAATCAGTCAGACTGCACAGACCACATGCCCTCTCCTTCCTGTCTTTCTAGAAATTTCATCCCTCAGTGGCTGGTAGTCTTTTCCCAAACCTTGTTGTTCCACTTATCCCTTTCCCAGAATCCCATCTCTCATTTCCCCGGGGCCATCAAGTCCCACAACTTGGGCTACTGTATCATCGGAAATAAGTAGGAGCATGTGTCTCTGGTTACCTCTGTTTAGTGATCCATTCTCTCTTCCCCCCTGCTCCTGCACACCCACTCCCTCTACCACCTTGTGCTCTTACTTGTATTAATGTTGTTTTCTTTGTGTTTCATCTTATGTATAAAATAGTACACCATGAGTCATTAACTCCCAAAATAAAATATTTGGTTTCAGTATCAAAGACGCTTGTGAGATTTCAAGGACCTTATTCTTTTTTTTCCACAAAGTCATCTTACTACTCAAGACCATACCCACATTTGAAAGAATCGCTCCCTTTTTTCCCCAACCAAAATTTCCAACTCCAGTGACTCTCTCTCTCTCTCTCTCTCTTTATTGACTGCCCCCCCAAACTCAAACTTCTCCAAAATATGGGGTCCTCACATCTTCATGAAAACATGCACCACTCCCTATTCCTTCTTCATTTCTCTTCCTCCTAAACCAAGATCACAACACTTACTTCTCTCTCTGCCCTGCTTTTCTAATCACTACAATTTTCTTCTATTTCTGCCAGGACCTTACCTTTTATATCCCATTTATATAAGGATATACCTTATATCCCCTGGAGTTCCTCTTTTTTTCTAAAGACCACACATATCTAGGATTTTGATTTATGGTCAAAATTCAACCAGAGGCAACAAAGCTCAAAATAACCCAGAAAGTAGCGTCTATTTTCCAATACCATGTATCCTGTCTGTGAACTTCTTGAAACAGACCCATTGAGTTTATGAAAATGCAAGCAAAAGCCAAGATTGTGTTCTGTATTGGGGGTGTATCCCACAGGTCTCTGCATGGTCAAAGGACAGTGAAGGCAATGGGTTCACATGACCAACACTGCACCCTATTGTCTTTTTAAGTAGTCATTATGTTCCACAGAATATAGCCTGTAGTCACAGTCAAAGTTCTATTACAGAATCTCTTTGAAAGATTTGTGTTTCTCCTCCTTCACATGTGAGGTAAAAGTGAATGTAGAATAGGAACAATGATGGTGGTTAGGGTTTGTCATTTTCTACACATGAAATTTGCTCAGTGTTCCTGCCAATGTTAGTGAAAAGATCTTAATGATTCCCATTGTCCTGATATGACACCTTGAGTGGGTTGTGGGGGAAATTTCAGGTAAATGATGAAACAATGAGCAGATGGTCACCTGCTCATTGTTATGTCTCCATAACTTTGGAGACACTCAAAGTTATGAACTTTGTGTGTCCCCAAAGTTCATTTGGGTGGATATGGCATTCAGCCTGTCTACACACTCCCTGAGAGCCCTCGAGGCCAGTTGCCTTAATGGGTATCACTGTTCTGAAATCCTGCTGTGGATCTGAAGCGTGCTCCTCCCTTGTCAGATTCTCTGGAGAAATCTGTTTTTTCCTTTCTATCCTCTGGAGGCTGTTTTCTCCCTTGTCTCAGGTTCCCCTCTCATGTGCACCTTTCCTCCTCTGCTCCCATCGTCATGTCTCCTTTTTTATTTTATCATTTGATTCCCTGCTAACTGTTTCTCTATATCATCAACATACAAATAATTACATGGAGGGACTACCCAGAATATTCAAAGTATTCTTTCCATCTTACCACCTGTAACATCACCACACACCCCAAGTATCTTCTGCACAATATAATTCTCATGGGATCCAGTATATGACTCAGATTATTTTCAGGGGCCAATGATTGTCTCCATCACCATGTTCAAAGAACTTCAAAATGTAAGCGTATTTTCTTCATATTTTAAAAAAACCTTCTAAATCTACCCTCTTTCAGCCCTGTGTACTTCAAGAAGGTAAATATTTTCCTCCCAGTTGCAGCTCCTCATTCCCCCCACCCTGAATAAGTGTCCCACTGCTTACCTTTCTTTTAAACATTTGTGTTGTCAAGCATCTCCCCAGACACTCTGGTGCCAGGGTGGTGCCACACAGGAATAAAACAAAGCTGGGCACCAGTGCACAGGCTCCTCAGCCCGGAGCATTTCCTAATGTGTAAAATTACTTTGTCAGATCTGTCATTTTATAATTAGCCAAGTCTTCAGGTCTGGTGTCATTCCTGGAACTGCAGCTAGCAGGTGCCTTATGTCTTGTAACGATTCACTCATTTTGTTTATGAAAGACAAAACTTTAGAATTTCAGGTGGTCAATTTGACTGCATCTCTCCTGGATGACTTTCAAATAGTTATGACAAATTAGTGATATGTCCAATGAACCAGTCATGAACTTCTTTAAAGTAGATGCATTCTATTGGAGAAAGTTCTTATTTCTTATGAAATAAAAAGGTTTTATTTCAGCTACAGTTGGCAGAAAGAAGAGGATGAACTACAGAGTACAGTCAGCCATGGTGTGACCAGACAGTTAAACCAGACAAAACAAAAGCTGGAAAAGAATCTAGCTTTCTAAATCTCCTGTCACAGTTCCTGCATCTAAACCCTCCAAAGCTCTGTCCTGTCCTTACCTCAGGGAGTTTTATGTGAGCTGTGAAAGCAGTATCAACCCCTCCAGAGTGCTGAACATGAATATGTCCCAGGAGAAAAAACACACAAGACATGTTTAGTGTTGTTAAACAGTCCATACTACTAAACACAATCTACAGATTCAATGTACACATTTTAATCCCAATGTCATTTTCTAAGGAAATGGACAACTTCATTCTCAATTTATATGATATTTCAAGAGACCCTGAGAAGCCCAAAAACTTTTAAATAAATCAAATTTAGAAGCTTGTGTTTTCATGTTTCAAAACACATTATAAAGCTATAGTATGTATAAAGTCTCTCACATACTCAGATTTGAAACAAAAAGATTCTTCATTAGAGTAATTGGGAAGGCAAAATGAGGGGTTATTATTTAATGAGTATGCATTTTCAGTCTTACTGATGAAACACTGCTAGAGATCTCTGTTGCTTCAAGGAGAATATATATACCACTACTTATCTGTACACAGATTCTTGGTTCATGATGGTAAAGTTAATGTTATGTGTTTTTAATACAATTAAAAGTCTATTTGAAGGAAAATATTGGGATAAAGAATGCCAAGACTTTTGAGAATATTCTGCCTCAGGAGAAGAAGTTCTGGGCATAATAAATATAAACTAGAGCCCTGCCTGGTGTGGCTCAATGGACTGAGCAGGGGCCTGGGAACCAGGGGGTTGCCGGTTCAATTCCTGGCTGGGGCACATGCCTGGGTTGCAGACTTGGTCCCTGGTGCAGTGTGTGTGAGAGACAGCCACACATTGATGTTTCTCTCCCTCTCTTTCTCCTTCCCTTCTCCTCTCTATAAAAATGGATAAATAAAATATTGAAAATAATGATACAAATAAATGAATATAAATTCAATGTGGTTTGTAGATTCACTTCCAGTTTCAAACACTTTATTTAATTTCAGTTGGTGATGGAGTCTCTGAGCCCTAAAGAGCCCATGATGGCAAAGGAGGCTCAAAGATCCAATGATTCACAGTAGCTTAAGGGCCTAAAAGTGGGAGGGGAAAGATCTGGCAGATGTGAAAAGAATGGTCGAAAAGTTTGAGTGTAGTAGGGCATACAAATTGGAAATTCAGGGAACAGAAAGGTCTATGGTACAAAATAATGAACCGATAATATCAGGGTTGATGAGGATGGAGACACCTTAGATGGGCAGTGTTGGGACATTCCCAAGTCAATTTTCCTGTGTGGCCATTGAAGCTCTTTTTGTATTTAAAAATCCTCTACCTTTTCTGAAGACATGAAACTGAGTTAGAACTCTAATGAATCATGTAGTCTGTAGCAGAAGAGGAGGAAGGAGAAGAGTTACCCATGTCATTCACTGTTTTTTTTTTTAAGGCAAAAGGGAACATTTTAAGGGGCACAAACAAGGTCTCATATGATGAACTCTCTCCCATGAGCACACTTCACCTGAGAGCACCAATAAAACCTCTCAGAACACCTGACAGACATGAAGTCACACAAATAAAGCCAGGCAACAGGTTTTCTTTTCCTTCTATTTTTGTTTTTGAAAATCAATCACTCTTACCATCATTAGAAACAGATGGTGCACTTAAGACAGTCTTTATTCTGTGTTCAAATGTACTATTAGCACTCATATTCAAGATAAATATCTTAAAATATTTTATGATGGTAAAATATACATAATATAAATTTAATATTTTAAAAATTTTAGGGTGAAGGTCATTAGTATTATTTTATATACTTTTTATAAAAGATTTTATTCATTTATTTATTTATTTTTTAGACAGAGGGGAAATGAGGAAGAAAGAGGGAAAGAAATATTAATGTGTGGTTGCCTCTTGTGCATCCCCTACTGGGGACCTGACCTGCAGCCCAGGCATGTGCCCTGATCTGGCATGTGCCCTTATCAGTGCCAATTGGTGACCCTTTGGTTCACATGCCAGCACTCAGTCTAAGGACTCACACTAGCCAGGGCTCATTAGTGTTAAGTACATTCACATTGCTGCACAACCAGAACTGTACTTCAACATTTTGCCATGTCTTTCTTCTCCTACTACCCTCTGTCTTCTTCTTTTCTGTTTTTATTTATGATGTGAATGTTACATTCTTTCTCTTTGCCTTGCCCTTATTCTCTACTCTTATTACTAAGCCTCCCTTTACCTTCTGCAAATCATTTTTCTCTCAGTCATCTCAAAATCACGTTTCCTTTCTTATAATAGTCTCAATCTCTTTACAATTTTATTAACACAGGAGAACTTGCTCTTGATACTGTGATTTTGTATTGAGGTTATTTTCATGGGTATGGCTTTTTTTTCCTGTGCTGTTTGGTTTTGTTCAGGCAGCAACTGCACAACAGCATACAAAATATGGTGAGCAGGGTGACTCTCAGTCAGCCAGCCAGTTGGAAAGACCCACCAAAACATGACCCAATAACAATAGAAGCCAAATTAAAACTAGAGAACCAACATAAATGGCATAAATGGCATCCTAAGAGCATCACATTCCAGAGATCAAGAAGACTGCACCATTGAGTCCAACAGGTCTCTGACCACAGAAGTCCTCTGACCACAGAAGTTTACACCACAAAGACAGGGAGTCACACCAGATCTATTTTATATGTAGAAACAAATAGGAAGAATCACCTAAAATGGGGAGAAAAAGAGAAAAGCCCAGTCATAAGGAAAAGTGGAATCCCCAGGAAGAGTGCTACATGAAATACACTGAGGCAAACAATCAGACATTGAGTTTAAAATAATGGTTATAAAGATGCTAAATGAGCTCAGTGAGAACTACAAAGAACTACCTGGAAGCTTCGTAGAACTTACTGTGAAATACACTATCATGAGAAAGGATATCGAAACTGCCAACAAGAGCCAGGAGGAAATGTAGAATACAATATCTGAAATGAAGAACCAAATAGAAGGAATTAGAAGCCAACTAGATGAAGCAGAGGATAAGATAGGCAAGCTGGAGAAGAGAATAGAAAAGCATTCCAAGACAGCATAATAACATGAAAACATACTCAAAAAGAATGAAGAAGGTTTAATAGAGCTATAGGACAACATGGAGCACAATAATATCCAAATCATAGGAAAACTGAAAGGAGAAGAATAGGAACAACGGGAAATATTTCTGTTTGAAAAAGTAATGACAGCATACTTCCCTAACTTGGAGAGAGAAGAATTCAAGCAAATCCAGGTAGCAACATGGGTCCCAATCAAGGTAAATACAAAGATGCCACTATATTATAATTAAACTAATTATAACAGAACTTAAGTAATGACAGAACTTAAAGACAAAGGGGGCATCTTAAGGCCAGCAGGGGATAAACAGATAGCAACATACAAGGGAGCTCCAATAAGCTACCCACTGATTACTCAACAGAAATACTTTAAGGCAGAAGGGAACGGCCAGTTACATTCTAAGCAATGAAAAGCAAAGTCCTGCAACCAAGACTACTCTATCCAGCAAGGTTCTCATTTAAAATGGAAGGTGAAATTAGGAGTTCCGTATACAAAGAAGACTACAAGAATATATCTCCATCAAACCAACCTAGGAAGAGATGCTAGAGGGACTTCTTTAAGAACATGTAAGAAATAGACAGAGAGAGAGAAAGGAACATGGGTACAATGGGGAAAATGGCAATGAATAAGGACCTATAAATAACAATCTTAAGTGGAAATGGATTAACTTCTCTAATAAAAAAAAACATAGAGTAGTAGAACGGATGAGAAAATATGACCTGCATATATTCTGTCTACCACAGACCCACCTCAGAGCACAACATCTACACAGACTGAACGTGAAGGAATGGGGAAAAATATTTTAAGGAAAGAGGCATGAAGAAAAGCTGTGGTAGCAGTACTTACATAAGATAAAACAGATTTCAAAACAAAGGGCATAAACAGAGACAAGGCAGGACACTGCATTAATAGTTAAGGGAATAATCCATCAAGAAGGTATAATCCGTATAAACATATATGCACCCGACATTGGAGCACTCAAATATGTAATGAAGATCTTGGAGGACTTCAAGAAAGATAGCAACAGTAACACAAACATAGGGGATATTAGCAACCCATAGTCAATAATGTATACATCTCCCAAACAAAGAACCAACAAAGATATCGTGGCATTGACCAACACTCTACATCAAATGGACTTAATTTATATATACAGAACCTTTCACCCCAAGAAGCAAAATATACATTTATGTCAAATACACATGGAACACTTTCAAAGATAGACCACATGATATAATAAAAAAATAAGTCTCAAGAGATTCAAGAATACTGAAATAATATCAAGCATCTTCTGAGATCACAATGGATAGAAGCTAAAAACCAAGATTAAGGAAAAATCAAAACAGTCAAATACATGGACATTAGTAACACACTATTAAATAATGTGTGGGTTACATATAATCAAGGAATAAATCAAAAACTTTCTGGAAACAAATGAAAATGAATATACAACAGCCCAAATCCTATGGGACACAATAAAGGCTGTCCTAAGAGGGAAGTTCATAGTGATACAGGCCTAGCTAAAGAAAGGTAGAAAAATCTCAAGTTGATTACCTAACTCTACATCTATAAGAACTAGAGTAAAAACAGCAAACAAAGCCCAAAGCAAATATTAGGAAGGAAATAATAAAGATCAGAGTAGAATTAAATGGCATACAGTCTAAGAGAACAATTCAAAGGATCACCAAATCCAGGAGCTGGTTCTTTGAAGGTATAAACTAATCAACAAGCCTTTACCCAGACTCATCAAGAAGAAATGAGGACCTATAAATAAAATCAGAAACCAAAGCAGGGAAATGGCAACTGATATCACAGAAATATAAAGGATTGTAAGAAACTACTGAGAACAATTACATGCCAAGAAATTTGACAATCTTGTTCAAATGGATAAATTTAAAAAGTACATAATTTCTAATATTGGATACTGAATATACTAGAAGCTTCCACATGCATAAATACTAATGAAATTTAAGGAGTACTCAAAGACTCTTGGCACACAAAAGCCTAGGACCAGAGACATTCACAGGCAAATATTACCAAAGATTTAAGGAAGAGCTAAATCTTTACACGTGTTTATTTACTTCAGTAAGACACTTCCAACAATCTGAATTAACCATTTGACTCAGGCTTATAATGTCAAAAAATAAAAACCCTTTGTTTGCACTAATGATAGCAATGTCCTTGGTGTAGCTTACAACTCTAGAACATCATGGAAGCAGCAAGTCTTCTGAACTTGCTCAGGCAAGTACAGTAAAGATAGAAAGTAGGTAGCAGAATTATTAGGTGCTATACAGATATTGAAACAATTGGAAATTATGAGAAATTTAAGACATACTAAGGCTGCTACCATGAAAGCAAAATGAATTCATTTAGCTGATGCTCCAGCCAGGAGAGCAGTATTAAACAGCAAAATTATTTTGACCTGAGAATGTGTGTTGCTTCCTGTTACATCAATGAAAGACTCTCTCTTACAGTTCCAGTGGACCACTGCAGAAAGAAAAGGGGGTCTGACAGCAAAAAAGGGGGACTTTGAAAATGAGAAATATATACAGTCAAACGGGATCCAATCTTATCGATAAGGACTCAATGATTGGTACTTTAACATGTACAAGAGCTAACACATTGGATTTTTAAAATATGATTCTATGAAGTACACAATATTACTGGAAATCTTACTGTAGCTCATAAAGACTATAGCAGAAGTTCTGTCTGTCCAAATGTGACAACTACTTTCAAATACATTTCCCACTTTCCCCAGACCCACTTGAAATATGGCAATTGAATTCTATTTAAATGCCACCCTCTCAAGAATACAAATATGTCTTAGTTATAAATTGTGTCTTTTCTAGCTGGGTTGAGACATTTTCTCCCATTAGAGTGACAGCCTTAATTAACAAAGGTAAAATATTATTGTGAGGAATTAACACCAACTAAGGAATACTCCCCGACTTACTGAGAGTGAAGGACTCATTTCACTGGGAAAATAATATAAGATGTCTCTAATATTTGGGCTATTATACAGATTCTCATTGTGCCTATCACTATAATTTTCTGGATTGGTGAAACATGTAAGATTTGCAATTAAAACTTAACTAAGTAAATTTTCAGAGACTTTTAACCCCCACTAGCCAAAAAGCCTTTCAACCTAAAATTTACTCCTCCTGGTAAACACATAGCTTTTCTCCTCATTAAATAGTCACTGGTCACTTCCTGCATCTTAACAAAGGGAGATACAGATCAACCTTAGTAAATGGAGACATTTTGCATTATTAACCAAAACATATTCACCAACTTGTAAGAACTGATTAGTGATATCCATTTCACAGGTGCACTGCAAGGCAATGATGATGACCTTAAAGACAATGACACATTCTGTCTGTCTAATGGAAGAGAAATCAATTAAAGACACTCACCACCATTGTTGGAAAAACCTAATGGTGGCCCAACAGCCAAGGTACACCTGCCCCTGTCTCTGATGCTTGCCTCCACTCATCACAATCAAACATATTTCTGAGATGAAAAGTTGTCAGTGTCAGAGACAGACAGCTATCCCAAGACATCAACAAAACCTTTATATCTACAGATTGATGTTGAACAGTATAAGTTTGATTGTCTTTACCTGCCTGCTAATATTACTCATAATAATTGTAGTTTTTCTTTGGAATTTTCTCAAACAGTGTGTATATAGAACAACCGTTAATAATTTCTAAAGGTATATGTGATAATTTTTATTTTACCTAAAATGCTGTTTTATATTAAATACTTTTGAATTTTATTTTTGTTTGAGTAGAGTTTTCTGCCTTTCCCCCATGACTCCCCACCACTGGAATAATCCCGACCTCCCTCCCCTATTTTCATCTCCCCTTGTTTTTGTCCATGTGTTCTTTATAGTTGTTCCTGTACAGCCTTCACCCTTTCCCCCCATTATCCCGTCCCCTCTCCCCTCTGGTTACTGTTACTTTGTTCTGAATTTTAGTGTCTTTGGTTAAATTTTGCTTGCTTGTTGGTTGATTTTTCTTTTGAGGCAGGTTAGTAAGAAGCTAGAAATGCTCCTTTGCAAGTGAAATGGGGAAATTGAGAGAGGTGGCTGAACAAACTGGTCAAGAAATTTACATCTGGATACAAAAGTTTACCCAGGTGAAAAGACCCAGATTCATAGCAATAAATGAAGTGTGCTGGACCTTGCTTTCAGGGTGGCCTTTCCTCTTCTGGCATATAGCTGCTCATGCCATTTAGACCTTATGTCCTGGTTCTGACCAGTTAATGGAGACCACAACCCTGAAGGGCACACCTGAAAAAGCTGATGAATTTTATCTTGAGATCTTCCCTGAGACCTCGCTTAAATGTTTATTTCTTGAAAGTGATATACTCAACAAAAATTACACTGTGTGCACTCTTATATTTATTTTTAAAATATTTATTTATGCATTTTTTAGAATGTGTATGGGGATAGAGTGAGAGAGAAACATCAATGTGTGAAAGAAACATTTTCAATTTGCCCCTTGCACATCCCCAGCAGGGGACCTGGCCCACAACTCAGGCATGTGCCTTCACTGGGAACCAAACCAAGGAGTTTTCAGTTCATAGACTGTTGCTCAGTCCACTGAGCTAACCATCCAGGGCCACATGCAAACTGATTTAGGCACATCTACTGGATTGTTTTTCTTTCTCTAGGGGAGGGTAAACTTCCTTTCTTGTCATCTCTGAGAGGTTCCCAGGAGACTTGCAATAAGGGAGCATGGCAGCATCAGCTTGTTCCAAGCAACCCCCTCAAACCTTTCCTCAAGGCCCATTTTCTGTTGCTCTGCAATAAGCTGAGAGCAGCCCTTCCTTGTCTCACTTCTTTCTCATAACGTTTTAAGAGAATCAAAGCAGCCCCACACGGTCTCTCTTATGATTCTCTATCTAGGTCCATCCTTGTTTGACTCTCCCTGCTTAAATAAATATAGCCTAAAAATTACCTGGGCTTATTTTGTGAAATCCTTCTGGTAAAAAGTCAAGAATCTGTCCACCACGGCCTAACATTCGGCAAACCTCACCTGGGCCAGGTCCCCTTTCTGGAAACATTTTGAAATTTAGAAGAGATGCAATTGCAAAAGGAGGAAAACTGATGTGTGTGTGTTTGAAAAGAGTTGAAAAGTAAGTAGTGTGTTCTATTGAGTTGGTTATTTCTGAGTGAAAAGAAACAAACTAAAATCAAGGAAAGCTGTAGAAGATTACTGTAATAAAATATGAAGAAAGAAATTTTATCAGTACAATTGTGACTGAAGACGAGAATAAATACACAGGCTACAGCAATCCTGTGTTGAAAAGGGCGACAGCAAGGCTACTTTCTCAAAAGGAAAGCGTGCCAACCCTTGCCTAGGCAGGCTTTTATTGTTTTTCTCTGGTCTTACATCAAAGAAGAATTTATCATCTATCACATAGAATATTATTGTCAACATTTTAGGTACAATCAAGGAAATGAAAATAACATGCAGAAGCGGGAGGTGGCAAGCTGAGTAGCTCTGTCCTTGGGAAAACTCACACAGGCTTTGGAAATTACTTTGAAGATAGACAATATGTGTCTACTATTTCAGACCAGGGTGATCCAGTTTTAGCAAGAGCAAGCCATAACAGTCTGTATGCTGATTCTAGGCCTGATTCCAATGGGAAAACTCAGTTTGAAGGTCTGGCTCCTGTCCATCACCTTGTTTCTATAGGTTTTCAATACAAAGCCGAGTCATATTTTCCAGATAAAACAAACCAATCCTCTACAGTTCACCCTCCCTTTTTTTTTTGTTAAGGCTGTTGTGATGCATCCCATAAGACTTGCTACTTGCTGGTATCTTTTGTGACCCTGGGAAAGTAATTTGTAAATGCAGTAGAATATACAAAGCATTATTAAAATTGGTAAAAAACTGGTGGCTCCACTGACCCACAATCTCAGGTTGAGTCTATCAAACCAGTGTTTTGGGTTTAGAGAGCTGAGATTGTCATTAAGTGATTGAAGAATCTTCTGCATAGTTAAACATTGAATGTCCTGCAAATGTTGGTGTGACACAGTTGCAATTCATTAATTTGCCCCTTGAAATTAGTAGAAAAGGCTCTTCTTCAGTGATGTTGAATATCACTCCAGGAGTATTGGCTGGAGATCCACTGAAGTGGGGTGACACACAGTTTGAAGAAACTGGGATCATAGGTCAGCTGCTGCCAGGTCACCAGTGTGTCCTGGTGTTCACTGATCCAGTTGAGGGGTGATTCGACTGCAGAAATCTGAGTCAGGATTTCCTGATCAATCTGGGCCTGATGAATTATTTCTAAAGTAGCATTGGTTAAGAGAACATCAATAGTATGAGCAGTTTGAACTGATTCAATGAGGGCAGTGGTTGCCATGGAAGCAGGAGCTGGGACAACTATAGCAGAAATAATAAATGCAATTAAAGTGCCAACAAACTGTCAGATTCATTAAGGAGACCAGAGCATTGTTAAGCACTATTATGCCACTGGGATCTTCCCATTCTCTGGTTACATTAACTGGCACCCATACTTAGTTTGTCTTCTAACTATATAAACCATAGTGAGGTTTAACTGAGTAATATTAAGATGAGTAAGACAGCTGGCATATATGGAGCCTGCAGGGACAGGCAGAGAATAAATTTTCATTGATTCATTATAAAAGACTTGAGCTGTCCCTGGAGTTGCCGAAAACAAGTAGGGGTGAGAGGTACAAACTGTGACCCAATCCTCTTTTGGAAGACCATCCTGGTAGAGGCATTTACAAAATATATACAGGTGTTTTCTAGCAATAAAAGGCAAGCCCATTTTCCAAGAATTTTAATGCCAAAGGCTAGTGTGGTTTGGAGAAACAATTCTGATAATAGGTGCCCCAATACTGGGCCCCTCCCACCGCATATTAGTATATGGGAATTGAGGCAGAGCTGAAACTACTTTTGTGCCAAGCTTAGCCAGTACCTTCCAACTGGCTCCCCAGTTCTCCCCTACTAAAAGGACTTTTGGGGAGAAAGGCAATGGTGGCATTCGGTCCTCTACACAAAGATCAAGAGACTGAGTCTTTTCTTAAATTTTACTTTAATTGTTGTTCGTGTACAGCTTTTTGTAGTTTACTCCAGTCCCAGCCTATTTATTCCCCCAGCCCTCCCTACCTCACTCCCATTTCAATCCCCCCCTTGTTTTTGTCCATGTGTCCTTTATACTTGTTCCTGTAAACCCTTCCCCATTTACCCTGAAATTCCCTCCTGTCTCCCCTCTGGTCACTGACAGGCTGTTCTCTATTTCAGTGTCTTTGGTTATATTTTGCTTGTTTGTTTGTTTTGCTGTTTATATTCCTGTTAAAGTTGAGATCATATGGTATTTGTCTTTTACCCCCTGGCTTATTTTGCTTAGCATAAAGTTTTCCATTTCCATTCATGCTGTTGCAAAGGGACAGAGCTTCTTCTTTCTTTGGACCAAGAGACTGGGTCTTTCTGTCTACTGTCTAAAGTACAAGGAGGAACCAGAGGGGGATTCAAAGTATGGTAAACTCTTCTTTGGGTATGCAGACCAAGTGTGGTTACCATAGAGAGCTGATAGTAATCACTGTACTACTCCTTGCTTGCACCACAGAGTTTTTCTCTTATAAGAAAGAACAAGCCCTGGCTGGCATAGCTCAGTGGACTGAGCGCAGGCTGGGAACCAAAGTGTCCCAGGTTCGATTCCCAGCCAGAGTATATTACTGGGTTGCAGGCCATAACGCCCAGCAACCACACATTGATGTCCCTCTCTCTCTCTCTCTCTCTCTCTCTCTCTCTCTCAATGAATAAATAAAATCTTTAAAAAAAAAGAAAGAACAAAGTCTCAGTAAGAACAAAAAAAGAAACTGGTAAGTATTCAACAACATAAATGATGTTTTTTGGCACCAACATCCAGTGCTTGTTTTCTTGTAATGCACCATCAGGGGGCATCCAAACGCCTCAATCCACTGAGTGTTGTTAGTGGAAAAGGAAGATTCAACATTCCAGCAGGTATGCAACTTAAATACCAGTGGGTCAATAAAGTGAGCCCAATAAATAGAGGGTTATATTCACTAGTTAGGCTCTGCCCCCCTAAGCAGAGTATAATGGCAATTAAAAGCAAAGTTTTAGCTGAATTGACTGACAATACTGCTAAGTAAGCAATAAACCTGTTTTCTGGGGTGTCCTCCACCTTAGTTTCAGTAAGAATTTTCTCATCTTGAGTATTAAGAGTCTTAATGTCCTCCGATTTGGTGGGGACATGTCTGAAGGGAACATTATGAGTAATTGAGAGATTATTAGTCTCTTTCGAAGGCATCTCAGCCTCTCTCGTCAGTATTGGGGTGGTCCACATCCCCCTTTTCTTGGCAAATCCAAACCTGTATGCCGCGTCCTGGGTGTCCGTGTTCCTTCTAGTTGTTCAGTAACAGGTCCATTTGGTCCATCAGCTGATCGGCTTTCGTCTTCAGTAAGTGGAGCTTGATATCTGTTTTGTTCATGAGAAGTCTTCAGCATTTTACCTGGAAGCCAGACAGGACCTGCAGGAATGGAAACAGAGGCATACCCTCTTTCCCATGTTAAGAGGTCTACAGGGCCCTGCCAAGTACCACATCCCAGCAGATCTGTGTATAAAACCAGAGGATAATATGACTTTAGCTCTTTCTCCTGAAAATGTGTCTCAATTGGAGTACAGAGTGATTCATCACAATTTAGAAAATTATAGGTAAACATAGCTAACATGATCAAATTTGGGGAGCTAGACTCTTGACCCCCCCTTTTCTGTTTTTTAAGAAGATTTTTAAAGTTATAATGTGCCCATTCAACAATTGCCTGACCAGTTGAATTGTAAGGTATTCCTGTTTTATGTTTGATATTTCAATGCTGAAGGAAGGCTTGAGCAGAATAGTCAAGATATCCTGGGCCATTATCAGTTTTAGTTTGCTGAGGCCATCCTAAATGACTAAGGGCCTCAAAGCAATGGGCTTGTATACTTTTAACAGATTCTCCTGTTAAAGCAGCTGCATGTAGGGCACCAGAGTAAGTATCAATAGAAATATGAATGTATTTGAATTTTCCAAAGGGAGAGTAATGAGTGACATCTGTTTGCCAAATCATTTGAGAACTTAGTCCTCAAAGGTTAAGTCCCATGGATGGAGTTACCTTAGTAAGGGCTTGACAGTCAGGGTACTCCTTAATAATTTGCTTAGCTTGAGAATGGGGAATATCAAATTGTCTTTGAAATGCCTGGCTGTTCTGATGAAAACAACTGGTGAGAAGCTGCTTGCTGGAAAGCATTGAGGACGCTAACTAAAGCATCTCCCTTATTGTTACCATCCATCAAGGGGCCAGGCAGGCCTGAGTGGGATTGAATACCAGTACTGAAGAGGGGGTGTTCTCACTTGTCAAGGAGAGACTGTAAAGTCAGAAATAAGTTAAGCAGATTTGAGCTAATTGAAGTCTTAATTAATGCCTGATCTAAATGTTGAATAGTACAGACAGTATATCTGGAGTCATAAACTACATTTAAAGCTTTTTGGGCCATTGCTGCAGGAAAATTGGGCCCATAATTGCAGAAAAAGTTCATCCATCTGAGTAGAGGAATGTCCTGAGGGTATAAAACCTTTCCAGCTATTGCTTTCTTTCCAGAAAACAGTAGCCTGTTCAGTTTTTCTGGACCCATCAAGAAATATAGTTTTTGCTCCTGTTATTGGTATTGGGCTGATTTTTTCTGCTAGTCTTATCTGAAGGAATGGAATGTTTTGAAGCAGTCTGTCTGAGGTTAGATTAATCTCTCGTCCTCCCACAAAGTCAGCTATGGCACACTGAAATTCTAAAGACTGAGTTGTTAATTGCTGTAAATAAATCTGAGTTAAGGGAATGTGAATCAAGTCAGGATCATATCCACATAACTGCTGTGTTTGCTCACGTCCTTTTATTATGAGATAGCACAATGCAGTTATATAGGTGGTAATGGTGTGGCATGGCTGATGAGACAGAAAAAGCCACTCTATCATAGTTAAATGAGGTGACAGTTGTCCTATAAGGCAAATTTGAATGCCTAAGATTGGGAAGCAGAAAAGCCAGACAGGGAATTGCAGATTAACTCTGGTTAATTTCCATTGCTAAATATGCTGATTTACTACAGTTAACACTTGCAAGGCCTTAGAGGACAATTCCCTAGGAGAATTGAGATCTGGGTCTACTTTAACAGTACTAAGTAAGTAGGTGAATTGCTGAGTGGTTATTCCAAGGCTGGGTCACACCCAATTAATTGTTCTTAAAACTTGTTGGAAGTGATTTAGAGTTAAACTCTTGAGAGGACTAATTTGAAGGACGTGCCCTATTAAAAAGGACATAACCTAAATATTTCCAAGGCTCTGAATGCTGTATTTTCTCTGGAGCAATTACTAGTCCAGCAAAGGCTACAGAGTTCTTAAGAAACAAAGTACTTTTTGCTAGCATATCTTGTGAGGGTGCTGCAATTAAAATGTCATCTATATAGTAATAGATAATTGTATTAGGACATTGATCCCTTACAGGCTGATTTGCTGTATGAACAGAATGCTGACAAATAGTTGAACTATTAAGCATGCCCTGATGTAAAATTTTCCATTGAAATTGCTGTAAAGGCTGTGAATTATTAATGCCTGGGAAGAAAATGCAAACTGCTCCTGACCTTTTTCTGCTAAAGGAATTATGAAAAAAAAGAGTCTTCTAAATCAATGATTAAAAGTGGCCAATCATTAGGAATACAAGGTGGATTAGGGGCCCCTGGCTGCAGGGGACCCATAGGTTGGAGGAATTCATTGAGTTTCCTTAGATCATGAATAAGTGTCCATTTGCCAAATTTCTTCAGTAGAACAGAAATAGGTGTGTTCCATGGGCTGTTAGAGGGTTCGATATGACCTGCTTCTAGTTGTAGCTTGACTAAGAAATGGGCCTGTTTAAGTTGCTCTCCTTTTCTTGGTCACTGATCAACCCATACCGGTTTGTTGGAGAACCAAGTAGACAGTATGGGAGTTATAAGAGCAGTCGCCACCAAGGAAAATGTGGCAGACAGATTTGCATCCCTCACTGACTGAGGAGATCATGTCTCCAGATATTAAGGGACATGGCAAAATATATGGTCGAATTCTCCCTACCTGTCCCTCAGGCCCATAACATCTAAGAGACCACACACTGAGTTAAGGTTGAGAAATTCCTCCAACACCTGTAACAGCCATTCCATTGTCTGTTAGAGGCCATTCAGGAGGTCAAAACTGGCTTGAGATAACAGAGATTTCAGCTCCCGTATCTGTGAGACCATGAAAAGTTTTATTCTTTATTTTCACTTACAAGATTGATATATTTATCTTAATGGATTCTGTCCAGAAAACTGACCGATTGTCTGTACTGCCGAAACCTCCCTCTCCCCTCACTGTATTCTGAGTCTTTGACATTACATTGGGGAGGAGGAGCAGCTGGCAATGCATGTTTGAGCAGGAATAATATGATAGCCAGACACATTAAGCATAATGTTAATTTCTCCTTTATAATCTGAGTTAATGACTCCTGGTTGAACAAACATGCCTTTGGTAGCAATGCTGGATCTCCCTAATATTACACTTACTATTCCAAGGGGTAGAGGTCCCCAAACACCAGTGGGAGCTACAGTTATTTGATCCTGTTCCTTTAAGATGAGCTCATCAGTGGCGACCAAGTCCAGTCCTGCTCTTCCAATGGTGGCTGCACAAAGGTCAGAAACTGTGCATTTCCTCAGATTCCCTGATATTGGTTGTTGTTCTAAAAGCTCCAGTAGTGGTTGGGGGCACTGGAGCGGGTGCTCCCTTGGAAGTTTCCCTGAATCAGTTGGTTATTTTTGTTAATCTTGGAGTGACATTCCCTTGTCAAATGCCTTCCTTTGGCACAGTGTGGAAAATCCTTGGGGGGAAGAGTAAAGTTCATTGAAGGAGAGTCATTGCTCTCTCTCCAAAGCCTAAACCTGATTGGGGGTTGTGCCACAGTGTTAGGCTTGTGAAAGTTTTGTACAATGTGCCTCTCATTGTGTGGGCTTTTGCTTGCAGCTATCAAGAAACCTAGTGTTCTGTCCTGGCCAATGTCTAACATATCATGTCATGGGTGACTTTCAGTAGCAGGTGCCCTTGTAGCTCTTAACTACCTAATGTGTGCCCTTGAAGTGTGGCAACTGCTGGAAAGAGAGAGAGATCAAGGCTTCTGCTTACTAAAGAGAGTGCGGTGGCAAGAGAGAGTGACCTTGGAAAAATGTCCTTTTCTCTGAAATACAACACGCCCTATGACCTTACTGAAAAGCACTTCGATATCCCTCGCAGTTTTAAGTACATGTGTTGCCAGCCCTAACCTGAGCTGATACACATGTTCCAACCAAGTTGATGTGTTGACCACAACAATGGCTGGTAACCTCTGGGTCCCTGTTCCTGGGCACCAGATATGGCAGACTCCTGACAGCAGAGTCTGCCTTTTCTGACTGAAGATGAGAATAAATGCACAGGATACAGCAAACATGTGGAGAAAAAGGGGACAACAAGGCTACTCTCTCAAGAGGAGACCACACCAACCCTTGTCTAGACAGGCTTTTATTGTTTTTCTCAAGTCTTACATAAAGGAAGGATTTATTATATACATAGAATATTATTATATACATAGAATATACATAGAATATTTGTGTCTACATATAAGGTCCAATCAAAAAATGAAAATAACATGGAGAAGGGAAAGGTGGCAAGCTGATTAGTTCTGTCCTTGGGGAAATTCATACAGGCTTCAGAAATTACCTTCAAGGTAGACAATACACGTCTATTGTTTCAGACCAGGGTGATCGAGTTTTAGCAAGAGCAAGCCATAATAGTCTGTATGCTGATTCTAGGCCTGATTCCAATGGGAAAAC
The DNA here is from genome assembly GCF_004126475.2 of Phyllostomus discolor. Taxonomy (NCBI): domain Eukaryota; kingdom Metazoa; phylum Chordata; class Mammalia; order Chiroptera; family Phyllostomidae; genus Phyllostomus; species Phyllostomus discolor. The sequence continues at coordinate 10,675,485 of NC_040914.2, forward strand.
TTGGTTTGAAGATCTGGCTCCTGCCCATCACCTCACTTCTGTAGGTTTTCCACACAGAGCTGAGTCACATTTGCCAGACCAAAACAAACCGGCCCCGTAGACTTAAGGGTACAACTTCCAAGTGAACAACTAGCAGAAATCAGAGTAATAATCAATAATTAAGAACAGGAGGACCATAGTGAATAAGACTCCACATAACAGTGACATGGTTAACAATGGATCAGTGCACAATCTGCTCTCAAACTATTAAGTAAATGTTATCACAATGTAAAACACAGAAATATGAGAAGGCATGATTTAGTCTGTGAAAGCTTATATGTTAGCAATGACTGAAACTGTTTTTCTAATGAAGGCCTGTGGAACTGACTGCCTCCCATTTACCTGCTTTTCTCTTTTGAGAACATTCAGCTTTGAATTCCATCTAAGGTGATGATCTTGCTGCATCACCAGTGGTTTGTCATTCAGCAGAACAAATGCTGTCACTAAGGCTTCCTAGGATTCCCTTCCTAGCACTCGAGGCAATACTATGTAACTGAAAGATTGTTCACCAATGCATTCTTTAAATTGATTTATGACTAAAATGGGGAAGTGTGAACAAAAAGGGGCCACACACTAAACCTGAAAGCTCAGGGGAGAGACCTGCATGGTGGGACTTAGAAACACAAAGAGCCTAAGTAACCACACAGGATAGTCTGAAACTGAAATTTTAACTAAACATGAATCATGGTGGGTAGTTATGCCCTAGGCCAAGATCTTTCCTGACTGAAGTCAATCTTTATCTTAACTTAGGGTGTTTATTGTTTTGTTTTGTTTTGATGTTTTTTTGCCTCTACCATAATATACCTTTGGAATATCAGGGTAATTTTTCAGAACACTCACTGCATAATAGCAAAAACCACATATCTTCTCATTACAATACTTATTGTGTTTATTGTTAACTGCTATCATTCCTATATGAACCAACACAACAATTGTGTCTGTTTTACTTTTTACCCACTCTCAGAGATTTCTATACTTTGCACCCTCCATCTCCTTAATGTGTTTCCAATGGATTTCATGCAACCCCGTAAGCCTCTGGCTTTCACTGTACTGTATAAAATAAGGGGCGACTCTGCCATGTTTCAGAACACTTTCTCAGTCCATGTGGATTTGCTTCCCACAATTATTGTCATGTTTGGCCCAAGAAGACGCATAAAAATTCTTTTCAGGTTGAAACATTTCTTAGGTTGGCAGCTGAAAATTCCAAGCTTATGATCAGAACTTGGCCTTTCTGATGACCTGTAGAGTGAGATGACCTCACTCTACAACTATCCAGAGGCCAGCCATGAGTTGCATCATCAGAAAAAAAGACATTCATCACCCACATCACTTAGAAAATTCCAAGAGTTAGCTGCTGTTTCTAAAATCCAAGAAGGAAGACCAAATGTATTTTTATGACATCACATGAGGGAACTGACCCTTACTGTGACGCGTGCTCACATGCCTGCAGTGAGTGTGGAATGCTGTGAATGGCTCGTCAAAACATGAGAAAAACATACACAGAGACAATCAGCTCCTGTTGGGAGAACAGGGACAGAATGGCCACCCTCTCTCTAGTGGGGAGAGTGCCCAGTATCCATTCCCAAACAGATTTTTATTGAGAAAACCAATTTAGCTTGTGGATTCACAGTCTGGAAGAAAAGATCAAAAGATGTAGGTGACTTACAAAGGTGCAAATAGAACTCCTGCTGTGATTCTGGGCAAAGTTTGGGGTTTTAACATATGAAAAGACTACAGGTTCCAAAGGTTTCCTGTCTGTGCCTTTAAATTCCAAGTTAATAACATCCTCCAGCAGACAGATCTCACAGGATCTTGCATATTCTATGTCCCAGGCCTGATTATCCTGGGGGTCCTCCATTTCTGGTCTGGGCTGTTTTGCCACCGCAGGCCTGAGAAGGACAGGAGACAGAGGCAGCCAGGAGACTTGGATTGCTCACACCTAAGAACAAAGACTCAGGTTTGACAAAGCTGAGGGGGCAGGGGTAGATGTCGATCACCCCTTCATTTCCAGATCCTTGTGAATCTCTTCCCTTTGGGCATTCTCATGTGATCACATCTGTCTTATGTTCATTCTCTTTCTTAGAGAATTGTTACCCATCATTGACTGCCAACCATGCAAAAGGGAAGCCATGCATTAGAACAGGCAGAGTTCATGCCAGGGAAATAAGTTTTGTCTCCTTAATGGCTGCTGGTGCGGAGGTCTTTCACTCAGCCTAAGTCACAGGGTGTTACAGCTTCCTGCGATCAGGCAGGTCGATTTCCAACATACTGAGGTGGGGTCACTCACCCAGTCACATAGCCTGCAGGTGGACTGGTAGTTGTCACGTATTGTCTGTGGGTACTTGGCATATGCTCTTCATTTTTCTTAGGTTTTCTCTTATATCAAAGGGATTGTAAAGTTAAACACTATCTTTCTCCTACTCCTACTGATTGAGAATCCAGATGTGAAATAAAGGCAGCTTCTGAGGTACACTGGTTCATAATTTAGAGATGGAAGGGAGATGGTGTTACAGAACACAACAAGGGGGGCCTGGGACGATACACTATTATTGAAAGAAGGCCCTGGGTCCGTTATGTCCGCCGCCCTAGGAAAGACGTCTCTCAATGCCAGAGATTCGTGAAAAGGAAAAATGTTTATTTAATGCTATACTAACTTAAAGTAGTGACCTAACGTCTTTATCAAAAAAATCCTAAAGTCCCTAAAAACACCCACAAACACACAGTCCTTCCTTCCTTCCCCCTTTGCCCAGTCTAGAGTACTGTATCTCAGGAAAGGAAATAGAAGTCTATGGCTCAGGGAGTCTTCTAGTTCTTCTCAGTTAGTAATCCCTCTCGACTGGGAGGCCTCCCTGGATTCCCGGCACCCTCGGCTGAGTCGCCAGGAACTCTGCTAAAACCAGGTGGTGGTCCCCCCTTCTAAAGCTGTGGGGGTTCCCACTCTGCCAGGCATGTGGTCCTCTCTCTCAGGGCTGCAGGAAGGGAGAGTCCCCAATCTGCCAAAACTGCATGGTTCTCTCCTCCAGGGCTGCCGCGTGGTTCTCCCTCTCTCAGGGCTGCAGGAGTCTCCACTCCTTCAAGGCCGCGTAGTTTCTCTCTCAATGGCTGCCGTGTCTGGGTTTAAATCCCCCGCGCCAATCTTCTTCTGCAGCCCCATTTCCGACTCCTCCTACACTTGGGCACACTTGCCCTCAATCTGCTGTCTTCTCCAGCTTTTCTGGTAGCCATCGTGGGTCTGGGCAGGTGTCACCCCATGTCATGGAGCCAATCTTCTCCCAGCTCCCACGCAGGCGCTGTAACTCAGGGGACCTGCCTCCCAGGTCCCATCTTGGGGGGAAGGTCCCTTTCCATCCCCCTGGCCTTGAGCATGGCCACAGCTATTTAGCATATCTAAGTGACCAGCCAAAGGCTATAGGTATGCTAAATGACCATGCCATGGATTAGCTGCAAAGCTGCCCTGCATGTTCTTGCTCTGTGTGCCCCTTCCCCCAACTCACACCTGTGGGGGAAGGGGTGAAGACACCTTAAAATCTCCTGGACACCTTGAGTTCTGGACCCCATTTCAAATGCCTATTTGGGGTCCCCGCTCTTGCCTGCACCCTGTAACAATGGGGCCATTATGTCTGCTGCTGTTGTGACTGATGGGTGGGTTGTGGCAGACACAACTTCACGTGGAGAAGCAGGTGTTTCTTTACCTGTGGGTGTAGCTGTGGCAGTGTTACCTTGAGATCAGGGTAAACTCTCTACCTTACATTTCTCGAGCTAGTCAGTCATTTTACAAGCACTGATTCTCGGTGTTAAAGACTTTTACGCACAGACATTTATGGAAGGTTTACTTGTAATAGCCCCAAATTGAAAACAACACAAATGTCCATGAAGGGGTGAGTCAATAAACAAAATTAATGCATTCCTGGGATGACACAGAACTAGAGAATAAAAAGAAAGAACTATGTCAAAATAATCATGTAGAGTTAAGAAATCAATCTCAGTCTAAAATTATATACATTATGATAAAAAACTTAAAATTCCAGACAATGTAAATGAATTTAAAATAAAAACAGCCAATGAGAGTTCACTTAACACTAAAAATGGTGGTGGACAAGGGTGGGAAGTGGGGATTGCTAGGGTGGGGGAGAAATGGAGACAACTGTACTTGAACAGCAATAAAAAATGTGGAAAAAAGGAGATTGCAAGAGAGCATGAAAAGACTTTAATTATAAAAGACATGGTCTTTATCCTCATACTGACAGCTTCTCTGGTGCATGCATCTGAAAAAACTCCATAAATTGTATACTTTGTATATGCTAAGCTTATTATATTCAACTGTAATTCAATAAATATATTAAAATTATATATACATATATTAAAATTATATATATGTATATTAAATATTGCCTAAAGTATAATTGAAAATAATGTAGAAAACTAAGAACAAAACAAAACCTTACCATCATGTGACATTTTCTTGCCCATTTTTCTACTTGTCCACCAGGGGACCAGTAGAAATACTCTATGGGCTAGAGTGTTTCTGGGGCTGTGCTGACTCCTCCTCAGCATCACTTGCAGTCAAGCAGGGTCAAACATCATCATTATCAATCATTACACAGTCTTTCTCCCTATCCAAGATCCCCATAGTGGACTCTGTCTGCTCCTCCTTCCAGCCGAGCCTCAGTCCACCAAAGGTCAGTCCTCTACAGGCAGGTTTTTATATTTAACATCCTTTGTTCTTCAATAAGTAAATGGCCACTAACTCTTCAGGTTTCAGCCAAGAGGTCACTTTGCCACAAGTGTTCTCTGTGATCCCCAGACCAGCTGAGACTCAAGTACATGCTGTGTATGCACCAGAAGTATTCTTTCATGGCCCTTCATTGAATTATAATTCATTCTGTAAAACCATGATTTATCTGAGAGTCTGTCTCCCTTACAAGGTAAACTACAGGGAGCACAGGGCTCACACATGTCTTATTCTCTTTGGACTTTCTGGGGCCCAACCGAAGCCTGACTCATGACAGATGCTCAGTAAACACTAGGGGTAGCATTTCATTCCCAGAGTTCCTGGTCTGTCAGATACCTGTCTGTTGTTTTTGAAGACATGTGTGTAGTTTTTGATATCCTGGGGAACAAGGGAAACTTCCTGTGCATGATGGGCCAGGAAAACCCAGAATCCTGTGGTTGATTCCATCTCAGAGGGGCTGAGGGTTCTGTGAGAAACTCTCTTTTGCAAACAGAAGCACCCTCAGGGCCCTAGTTAAGTATTCATGTGCAGCTGTTCCAGCCACTGGACCCTGTGAGAATACAGGGACACAAAAATGACTTATATGCAACACCCCAATATAGTGACAGAGGACACACAGGACATTTTGGGGATTGACCCTCCAGACCAACATCCTCCTCCAAAAGCTCAGGAGAAGCTTCCTAAGGCCCTTCCTCTGAACACTTGAAAGCAAAGAGCTCTGTATAGAACAGCATATCCCCCTGGTGGGACAGTTCTGCTGACACTGGAACTGTAATACTCTAGACAATGAACATTTTCACTGGGCTCACCATACACTGATCAGTATCCCTCTGCAGCACCTGACAGTGGCTGCACATCTACTTCTGTCCTTTAGGAGGCAACATTGAGACACACAAGAAATAGACACATGAACCTGGCTTTGGATAAGAAAATAGAGAAAGGTCCTGATTTACATCCCCTGCTTCATCAGGCATTTCTTGGGCCCTCCCTCATAACTGCTCCATCAAACTTGCTTCTTCTAGAGACTGTTAACAAAAAAAGCATGTAATAAACCTGACAAGCTCAGTGGGCCACATGTCAAGCCCGACATGCCTCACAGATATTCTAATCAGCAATTTCTAACTGGGCAGGTGATAGCAGGTTGTCACATCCTAGGCTCTCTTTTCCTTAGCAAAGGTCATGCTCTGCCTTAAGTGATCCATGATCCATTTTTGTGCATCTTGGATACCAAAACTTGAACACGTCAGAGTGATTTTCTTTGCTGGACCATTCATGTCACAAGAGTCTGGCACAAGCAAGCATATGAGACCACAGAAACTTTTGTGTTATCTGCATGCCTTCTCTGTGTCCTCTAAATGCTAATTATCCTGTAGTCATCAATGTAAAAAACATATGTATCTCCATTTCCTTTTTTTCCCAATTCTAGAGATATCCCTGTTGTCATCCCTCACCTCTGAGTTAATTTTATGCAATGTTTTTCACTTTCTACTTTGATTATGATGTATAAAATGAGCTGCAAAACCACACTTTTTCACAGGATTTGAAACCTTGATACCAGGCATATGAGGTGAGTTTGGTTCAGATAAACTCATTAAGTTGCTGTACAGGTTTGGATTTTTTTTTCACTTTGATAGAGCCAAGGAACACCTCCTCTCTCAGAGGAGTTTCTATGCTGCTCTGAACCCCATGTCTAGCATCATCAATGGGCAAGGTGAGGTGAGCACAAAAAAGCCTCCCAGGCAAAAATCAGAGGTTGTCCCAACAGCAGGGAGCACAAGGACAGGCCCAACAAACAGACATGGGGAGGAATGGTCTACTTGAAACTGTCCATTGAAAACAAGAAAGTGCAAAAGCACCTGAACTTTCACCACAGACTTTTCTCCCTGAGACACACAGGACACCTCTCACTTCACACTCCAAAAGTGCAGGTGCTATTGAGACTCTGGGTTTTGTGTTTTTGTCCCTGGAAGCAAACCCAGTCTGGTTACAACCTGAGATGACAGGAGGGTTCCCTCTGTAATTTTTACCAACCTTGAACCCTTTTCACCCACAGAGTCATCTCTGTGCCCTTCCTGCTGCAATGACGTAAAACCTTCTCAGAGCATTTGAGAACATGGGGAGAACCCCTTACCCAGCTGAGTTTCTGTTTGTGTCACAAAGAGAAATAATTCCCATTTTCAAGGCACCTAGGGCTCCCTTTGTGGTTCCAAAGTCCCAAGGCCAAGTCACAGCAGAGGCCAATTCTGGCTGTGAGTGGGTCATTCTCTCAGAAACACATGTGCCCTCATCAGCCTTGCTATTTATTGCAAGTGTACCCTACAGGCCAGTAGGATCAACCCCTCCTGAGGGCTTGTCAGATGCAGAGTCTCTGACCCACTACAGCACTGTCCTGTCAGAATCTGGATTTTAACATGACTGGAAAATTTTCCTGTGCACAGGAGAGCAGGAGAATTGACTCTGCCTTCACAGGAAGAGGTCTCATCTGAATGGACACCCACATTCCCTTCAGAGATGCCAAAGCTGCATTTCTAAGGTGTTACTTGGGCTTCACAATATTTGCAATGTCTCACAGGTGATTCAATGCACAGAAGGTGTGACATCCCTTTGACAGTCTTTCCTAAGTTAGCTCAAGAACTACCACTCTGAAGGGAAAAGTCAACTGTGAATAAGAGAGGCTGTGGGAAAGACTGGGCACATGACAGGCAGCCCTGGGAAATGCCTGAAACCTGGAAATCTTAGTCTTGTGATTTTCCAAACACAGTGTGAGAGTGGGTGTTTGTTTGAGTTTTTATATGCATGTGTGCCCGTATGTGATGTTGAGAGACCTCAGGAGTTCCCAGGGAACCAAACTGTAGGGGAGCAGTACTGGTGAAAAAGGAGAAGGGTGGCAAAAATGAGGTTGGGGTGTAGGGGATCCAGTGCACAGACCCTACCCCCAGTTCACATGACAAGAATAGTAAACATGCCCCAGAATGAAACTCATTTTAGAGGAAGGACACACAGCAGATTGAACCATTCTGGACAGAGAACTCCAGTTGCCTTACATAACCTCAGGCTTTTCTCAAAGACACAGCCGCAAGGCAGCAGACATCATGGAGTCCCCTTCAGTCTTACACACAGAAGACTTGTCCACTGGCAAGGGCTCCTGATGGTTGGTAAGTAGGAGGTAATTCCTTGGGGTAGACTAAGGATCTGACACAGAGAATGGCTTTGGGCTTCTGAAGAGACCAGTACTCTGAGAAAGGAGGGAAGGTTTCTGTTTACACCTGAGGGTGAAGGAGAAAGGAGCACAGTAGGATGGGGAAGAGGGCTCAGCAAGAAGAAAATCTCATAATATAGAAGTGATGACAGGCAGAAAACCCTCAATTGCTGTTTATTTCTGGTTATTCACCATTGAACATTGAATTATGAAAACTGGTAATAATAATCATTATTATTGTCAGGAAGCAGCAGGGAAAGTTTAACCAGGGGTTCTAGGCATTGTCTTTATCACAAACTTCAAAAATGGTCAAATACACCCCATGATTTACCATGGGACTCTGGGAAAACTCATTCATTCAACCCCATATATTTCGAGGCTGTTGCAGTCAGTGGAGATACAAGATCAGACAAGGCCCTGCTCTCATCAAGCCCATGATCTATGGAGGAGAGAGGGACAAGGCAAATCTAGATGTGATGCCAAGTACCAACAAGTGCCATGGGAAAAAAGCAGAATGAGGTCAGAAAGTGAAGACAAAGATCTTTAGAGAAGGTGGCCAGCAAAGGTGTCTTTGAAGAATGCCCCTGAGTCTCAGAAGAGGTTTGAGCACAGTGAGGATGTGAACAAAACAAACAACTGGAGAAGAGTATTGCAAACAGAAAAAAGTAACAGTTTCAGAGTTGCTGAAGTAAAGGAGGCCATGTCGTTGGTCATGACCATGGGAGACACACACTTACCTGTAGACCCAGGCTGAAAGGAAGAGACCTGCTCTGGATACAGGACCTCATCCTTCCATCCCAACACATAAATACAAATACTGATTTTTTTTTATTATTTCTAGTCTAAGTCTTAAATTTCTGGTGCCTGCTCATCACAGAATAACTCACTATTGTGTTGACCTATATTGTTGATGAGGAGGATGCAATTCTACCTCTCCACAGTATGCCTCCTGATATTCTAGCTTTTGTATGGTACAATGGGCAAGGCATGGAGAGAAATGGTATGACTGTATTTCTTGTAACATTCTTAAGAGATGATACAAAAGGTCCTACATGTAGCAGACAAAGAGAATAAACTCTGATGGATCCTTGCTGATAGACTGATGTCACCATGAATGACACTAGAATCTATCTTCCAGATTGTCATAAAAGAAATAGGATTTGGGAAGGTTAATGTATACAGTGAGTGATTACTCTCTGACAACTGGGTGTTGGGTGGGGTGACTTCTACTTCACACACAGGACTGATAACTTTGGACTCTGCCTCCATTCTCCTCCGGATTTTGTTTCAGGGCTGGGTTTTGACACTTAATGCAGGATGCACAGAGTGTAGACAAACTTGCTAAGATCTCAGTTCCCTTCCTAAACTCCAGCCCTGCAGTCACTGCAGACAGAAGGATCAGTCTGATGACAGTAACTCAGCAGAGGAGACCCATCAGTTCAGCCCCCTGAGCACTTGCCTATGAACTTGACCTTGAGAATGACTTTGCTGTAGTAGGTCAGAGCATGGTCTGAGAGGCCTCCTGAAATTCTTACTGAGCTCAGTTCAGAAACCCCTCCCCAGAAACTTCTCCCAGGGATCATGACTCCAAGGACCCTGGTGAGCCTGTGCCAGGTTGGGTTTGGCCTCCTGGGAAGGGCTAACAGTTTAATGGGTGCCCAACTCACAAGGCTCCTGAGTTGGTCACCAGTATAGGCTGTGGCCCAAGAGCCACAGCTTGGCAGAAATGGAGTTCAGTCTCTCACCTGAGTCTGTGTGAAGAGCAGAGTTAGACAATGTCCATGAATATTAGCCTGACTGTCTTGGGGGACTTAGAAAAGTTCAGAAAAAAAGGTCAACATCCCCAGAAAGAAACTAAGGATAAAAGATGCTCCTGGAAGCTCCTCATTCACCAGGGATCAGACCAGGGGATCCTCTCTTGGATCTATCAGTCAGAGGTGCCTCTTATTTGAGCAGCTCTTGTCTCCCAAGATTTAGGTCACATACTGTATATATTTTACAGTTGCTACACTGGCAAGCTGGCAACCAAATATGGAAGCCATTGAGAGTAAACATAGAAACAGGGAGATGTGGTCACTAAAGCTGTCATACAGAATATGAGCAGCTGATGAGTCACTCAAGGTTCTGTCTGTAGCCATAGACATAATTTCTCTGTTAGGGTCCATACAGGGGGTCTTTGGATTCCTGAAACAAATGAATTTGTTCAGATTTTTTTAAGGTGTCCTCAGCTCATAGGAATACATTTTGATCAGCAGAGTAAAAAAGATGGAGAAATAATCTATTTTTTACTCTAGAAACAAACTGCCTGCAGTGACAATGAGAATCATTGCATAGAATACCCAGGCTTCCCCTCAGGTAGCCTATGCACAGCTTGCTGCACTGAACTTGAAATCAGTCACTTAATTGTTTTCTCAGGTGTTGCTGTCACTCCCACCAGAGTGGGATTTTCCCTATATTTCCCTATATTCCCTAACAAACTGTCAGTTGATTTTAATGAATTAGGGAGAAATAAATTGTGATTTAGTGAATGAATGAATGAATGAATGAATAAGTGAATGAATCATCCCCAAATCTCTTCAGAGCCAGCAACCTGGATGTACAGTGTTTGGAATCCTCAACACAGGGGACAGGCTTTCTGTGCCTCTAGGAACTAAGACCCACATCTCACATCCTTTTCTTTTTCTAATAAAATAGTCCTTCTTGCTATTGTTTTTAGGCCCTAGGTTGTTAAATAATAATTTTCCCATACAAAAGAATTTAAGTATTTTCCAAATTCCTATCTCATAGCCACCTAACACAAATTGCCCACAAGTGCCAGGATGTCAGCAAGTCCATGTTCCCCACTTGTTATAAGCCACTTGTGTTGCATTTGCACAAGTCCTCACCTGGCCTCCAGGGAGAGAGAATGACTTTAATGAACAATGGCAGAACACTTGATTCTGCTGCCATTATCAGCTTCTGCCTCTTCTTTTCCCTCTTTGCTAAGTCATTTGTTGGACTCTGCTCTATCATTTACTGGCTCACTGGCTTATTTCAGTAACTGTCATTGGAAACACCTGACCTACCTCTTGGGCCAGAGGCCTGAGTAGTCAACTTACCTCTGACATGCTTCTGGTCTTTATGTGTTATTTCTGCTCAAATCCCACCCAGTCTCTAGGAGAGTGCCTCAGCTGGGCAATAGATGTCTGCACAACTGGCAGGAAAGGCTTCTGGTCAACCAGGCTATCAAGTGATCAGTGAAGAACCAGAAGGTCAGGGGTGTCTGATTCCCATTCTTATGTCTTTTCATAACCAAACACTGATACTTAACTGATAGCTGAGAGAGTCTGTACTCTCCCCCAGACACAAAGTTGGAGGCCATACATTCTCTGAGCACCCAGATTCCCATGGATTTGTCATGTAATACACAGACCAGTCATGTTATTTCAAAGACTCAAGTTCACTAAGAAGTGACAGGTGCCAACTTATGTTGACAAAGCTTTTAGAGAAATCAAGGGTATGACACACGGCATGTTTTTTCCTCTTGCAGAGCAAAGTTAACCATACCCAACATCACAAGCAATAAATTCAAATTTGAGAGGTTTGATTCTAATTTTTTACAATAGTGGTATTGGGTATCTGATTTTGTGACTATTGGTCATTTGTAAATATTCTTTGAAGAAATGTCTATTAGTGTTTTGTCCATTTTTAAAAAAGAATTTATTTATTAATTTTTAGACAGAGGAGGAAGAGTGGGAGAAAGAGAGGGGAACATCAATATGTTTGCCTCTCACATGCCCCCTACTGGATTCCTGGCCTACAACCCAGGCATGTGCCCAGACTGAGAATCATACCAGTGACCCCTTGGTTCACAGGCTGGTGCTCAATCCACTGAGCCACATCAGCAAGGGCTTGTTCATTTTTGTATCAGATTAATTGGTTTGTTGTTTTTATTGAGTTGTTAATATTTTTATATATTCTAGAAATTGATATTTTATATTTATATTATCTGCAAAATATTTTCTTCCATTTCATGGGCCACCTTCCAAACTGTTTTTTTTTTTTTGATGGGCAGGAGTTTTCCATTTTGACAATATCCAAACTGTCTATTTTTCACCTGCATTCTAGTGTCATATTCATGAAATAATTGCCAAATCCAATGTCATATTCTTTTCCATATATATTTTCTACAGATTTTATAGTTTTAGGTCTAACCTTTGGAATTTGATGTATTTTGACTTAAGTTTTGTGTATAGTATAAGTTAACAATCCTTATCATTTGTTTGCATGTGGATATTGCTGTTCAGCACCATCTGTTGAAAAGACTGTCTTTTCTCCATTGAACAATCTTGGCCTTTTCATTGACACCATTTGATTGTGTCTTTTGATAAACAGAAGTTTTCATTCCAGTGTCACACTGTTTTGGTTACTTTGGCTCTGCAGTAAACTTTGAAATTAGGAAATGTGAGGCTTCCAATTTCATTCTTTTTAAAGATCATTTCAACAATTTGGGGTCCATTGAAAATCCTCATGAAATGTAGGATGAATTTTTGTACTTCTGCAAGAAAAACCTTGGGGTTGTGATAATAATTGTACCAAATATGTAGATAGTTTAGAGTCTTCTAACAAATGAACATGCATGTTTTCCCATTGATTTGTAGAAGGTGCCAGTCTGCACAAGACAGGAACATTCCAGCAGAAGATCAAGCAATTCAGTGCTGTGGATGATGAAATCTTGCAATGAAGGAAATGTCAGGAAAAGGCAGAACCCTTAGTGATGTGATTGGTATACTTTCTATGCCAGATTATTTAGCTCCTTACAAATCACTCTTTGACAGCACTGTCCTAAAAAATCCAGTTTCTGTTTACACTTCTCATGTGACTCTTCTTACCCCATCTCTTCTGGTCACAGTGGCTGTTTGACCATTGGTCATGGCAAGTAATTCTCTGCACCATCACATTGGCTGTTCTTTCTTCCTAAACTAATCTTTCCCCAGGGACCTCCATAACCCCTTCCTCTCTTTTCTAGTGTTGCTAGAATGTCGCATAATCATGGAGGATTTCCTTGATCATCTTACATAAGAAAGTAACCACAAACCCACCTACCCTCTACTTCACCCCACTTCATTATTCTTTAAAGGTTTCTCACCATCGGGAAAGGTTTGGGAGGTTTCCCTTGGACTTATTTATTCAGCTGCTTTATTCCCTAGGCTCTCACTTCTCCTATGATTTCTTTAATGTCCCTCCCTCTGGTGCATTGTCCCCTCAAACCATTCACAGTGTGAACTCAACCTCCCTGGACCTTCTCCTATGATGAAGGTGGTTGGCAAAGCCACTCAGGGATCTTAACTTTACAATTTTAGCCTTTGGTCCTGTCCTTTTTGCCACCCTTACCCCTTCTCTAAAATCAATCCAGCCTAAAGTACCTGGATAGGCAGCTGTTCTTTTCCGGAATGATTTTTTTGCATTTTCCCACATCTGATGGGCTCTCTTCAGCCAGCCCAGCTATTCTCTAGGACACAGGGCATTGACCCTGGAAAGAAAATCATTCAGACTGCACCCTAGAAACAGGCCATAGACTGCTTTGGGTTTAAAGACATTTATTTAATTTTTACATTCTTACTTGTTCTTCTACCTACTGTATTGGATCATATACAAATAGATTGGTGCAGAAGTAATTTTTCAATTACCAATATTTTCAATGCATAATGACATTTCCATTAAATAGCATGGAAAAGCAAGCAATTTTTTGATTTCACATATTTAGTTTTTGTAAGGCACATGTGCACACATGTGATTCGTGAATCTCCCTCTTCTTAAAGAAACATTTGATATTTTTATCATATTAACAATAAAACATTATTCCATATCAACTGCAATCTATCTCATTACAAACATACAAATACTTCATCACATATGCCCATGCCAATTTTGTGTATGTTGCTGACTCATCCTTTAAATATGTTATTAACAATTCTGGCAAAAACAACACAATTATATTCATAAAAGAGGTTGCCAATTAATGCACTATAAATTGAGCTAGTTTTTGTTATAATTTTTAATTTATGTGAGCCAATTAAGCAGAGGAATTTTTATAAACCAATTTTAATTATTTCCACATGCCATGGACAGTCATATATACAGACACACCCAGAAACCTGATAGTTTCATTTAAAAAATAATTAACATTCTGAAAATATAGAGAAGGCCTCAGAACTTTAGAGTGTCACTGAGGAAAAGTGTGACAGAAAATTAAAATTTGGAAGAAAAGAATGCTCATGAAATAGTGAGCAAATTGTGAAAATCATAGAGGAATTGAATAATGACTATGCTACTAAGCTTGGAGATGTGTTTGGATCCTGTGTGAACAGGTGATGATTATAGGCCTAGTCTATGGTTGGGATGACTTGGCATTGTTTTGTCTGCAGGGGCTGAGAACACAGTTCTCTGGCAGTCCCAGAGTCAAGTGACAAACTGTCATGAGGTTTGAAGCCATGGAAAATTTGTGATGCTGTACAGCTATGTCATCAAATTGTACATGAAGGTCCAACTAACACTGCTGCAAGAATGCTTAAAATTGCCATTTGAAAAGCTCAGCAGGATGGGGCAGGGGTAGAAGAGGACTAAATGGTAATGAAATAAAGATTTAAGAGGAGTCTTATTGCTTGTGCATCATTCTCTTTAAATCACACACCTATAGCTGCTTTTAAACTACACCCTGACATAGAAATTACTTCATTAAATAAGCCATAATAATTTATTCTTATAAATAAATAGATTTTTATACTTGAGACAGGTACAAAAAAACAAAGTCATTAATTTTTAACACTTCGAATAAGTTGAACTTTTTCATTCATATGGATAAACCTCATATTAATTTTAAGGAAGAATTTTAAGATTTTTACTTGGCCATGTTAAAATTCTTATGTAGAAATGGAAGAGGGGTGCTCATTAAGTAAGCGAATGTTTTAGCCACTCTTAGGAAAATGCTCCATTTTCCCATTTTTCTTTTTGTATATTTGGAATTAGATAATACAGGCTGTGTTTATATCCCTGTTTTCTTTAGGAAGACCTTGACTATGCTGAGAAGTCTTTTGAAATTCCTATTAGAAATGGGTAATTAACCACCCTGCTCCCATCACCCAGAGAAAGAACTGGTGACTTGAGCTTGCTCACCTCGTTCACCTTTGTGCACTGCTCACATCAGAACCACTAATGTTCTCACACGATGTTGCTCTCAACCTGTCACGGCTGGTTGGACACTTGGTCTACTAGTAATACAATGTTTACAGCGGGGTTTTTATTTTTAAAGCCACTTCACTTTTTTTTTGCCACATCAGATATTTCCATTGATTAATGAAATTTTATTGGTTCCCAAAAGCCTGGCCTTTAACTGCACCAGCAGAGGCAACATGCCACAGTTCAGAGAACACACACTGTGTGTTCAGGCAGATGTCCTCACTTTCCATCATCGATGCTGCACTCTGTGAAATCAGACCAGCAAGAGAAGCTGCCTGACCCTTTTAACCTGATGTGTTTCTCAGGGCTCTGTAACTAAGGGGGCCTCTGTGCAAAGAAAACCCAGAGTGGCACTTGTTGCTAAACAGGCACTATGTTTATATTGGTTTCCCTATAATTCTCTTAAGCTGTAGATTTCTTTTCATAATCTTTTAAAATTACAGTTGACATTCAATATCACATTGATTTTAGGTGTACACTGTAGTGGTGAGACATTAAGTAAGGCTTATGAATGGATCCCCCAAAAAGTCTAGTACCAGCCTATCACCACACACTTACTACAATAATTTTGCGTGTACATGCTATGCTGTACTGTGCATCTCTGCGACTATTTTGCTAAGCAGGAGCTTCTCTTCTGCATGTCTTACCTCTACAGCATCAATGTCCCTGTCCCTAATGGCTACTGCACAAACTGCCACTCATGTGTCCTGCCTGGGTGTACAGAGCACTCCATCCTGTACCTACTGCCATCTCACCTTGTCAGATACAAACCCCACTGCTTTTCATAATTGGATGTTATCTTTGTTACTTTCTGGCTCTGGTGCTGTAGGCTGGGAAGCCCAGCTTGGGTTTAGGACCCACGCATCTCAGATGGTTTCCCTCAGCCACTGAGATTTCCCTCTGGCACTTGAGCTCCCACCCCTGTGAGCCCAGCCAGCCTTCTCACGTCTCCTCTGCACTCTGTACCACTCATGGCTGTGGTGAAGCCATTTCTTCCATCAGTCTATGGTTATAAGACTTCTCTCTCTCTACTGGCCAGTTGTTCATTCCAGATGACTTATCTACAGTTTATTTGCAATTCCAGGTTGGTTCTGGGAGGAGGTTAGTGTAATCCTTCACTTAGTCCTCTGCATCTTGGGTTCTCCTTCCTTTGGATCTCCCTTTGCCACAACTTGAAGTTTGCAGACTGACTGTGTCCCCAGAAGCCACTGAAGATGAGCCTGGGAACTAAGAGGGGTGGAGGGATGGAAAGAGATCAAAGGCCTCTTGACCTGAGAGTTTGTACAGCACCAGAAACAGAAAAAAAGAATATCCAAAAGGATTGGGTTCAAATCACAGAAAGTGTAGTTTTCTAAGTTTCAGAACTATTTCCACAGTTTTTCTACATCAGAAATTAAAGGTTCTCTCTATGGTATAATGTGCTGTTGCAAACACTAATCCAAACTGCCCCACACAGGCCACAGTTTTTCCACCATGGTGTGTTTGATGTAAAACCCAGTAAGAGTCACAATGTTTGTATGACATCATCATGCCCTGATTCATTTGTTTTACTAGATTTTCACCTCTGGAGCATGTAGTGCTCTCCTCTAACAACCACAACAGACTGCTGAAAATACTGGAGCAGAGACTCCAAGAGGGAAATAAAAAGGACTCCAGGACAAGATCCCTCTGTTTTGTTTGAATGTGGCAGAACTTTGTTTGTTGCTGTAGGGCATCTCTGTTTTGCATGAGGAGAGGCATTTCCAAGTCAGCCCAGAATAAATGTCCCCAATGAATGTTTGCTCTCCTCACACACTTCTTTCACCAAGGTATTTTTTTATCCATGCACAGGTTTCTTACTCTGTGACTTCAGAGATCCATCACCACCCTGCACCCCCACACATGGGTATCTAGCAAAACAGCTCCTGCAGAGATGGGTACTCAGACCTCTGACAGGCGATGATGCTGGATGGAGTTCAGTGAGACAAAGGCTGCAAAAATTTCCCAAAGAAGGAAGGTTAAGTTCAGTGTACCCAATACAGTTGAGTTTAGTGTGGGGAACACAGCCCAGGGCTGTGATTTATATTGATGATATATATTTATATCATTAAAAATGTTGATCAAAAAGCCAATGAGATTTCTTAAAAATTAAAAGTAGGAATAGCATACGACTTAGCAATTTAACTTTCTGTCATTTGTCTGAGGAAAATGTAAACACTAATTCAAAAAGTTATATGCACCTGTATTCATTACAGCCTTGTGCCTGCTTAACACATAATATGAAAGACATCTAAGTATTCCTCTATTGCTTAATAAGTAAAATAAATGTAATATATATACCATATATTTCTAATTACACATTTATATTAAAGTATTTCTCAGCCATAAAAATGTGTGAAATCTTGTCAATTTGGACAAAATATTATAGGTCACCCTGGAGGGTATTATATTAAGTCAAACAAGTCTCACAAAGACAAATTCTGTAAGATGTTACTGTATGTAGAATCTAAAAAGCTAGAACAATGAACAAGCAAAGCAAAATAAAAACAGGGTCATAGATACAAAGAAAAAACTGGTAGATTCCAGAAAGCTGTGAGTGGAAGGATGGGAAAAAAATAAGTGAAATTCATTAAAAGGTGTAAACTGCCACTTATAAAGGAAATATGTCTGTGGAATGTACCAAACAGCATAGAGAATGTAGTCAATGACTTTGTAATAGCTTTGTGGAGTGACAGAGGGTCAGTAGGCCCGTCGTGGTGATCACCTTGTCATCTACATCAGTACGAGTCACTGTGTTGTCCACATGAAACTAATAGAAGATTGTAAGTCAATTATATTTTAATTAGAAAAAACTTAAATATATAATTAGATTCAATCCCACCAAAATGGTTGTTATCAAAAACCAGAAAATTACATGTGTGGGTGATACTGTGGGCAGGTCAGAATGCTTGGGCACTATTGATGGGAATGGCAAAATGATGAAGTGTAATGATGGCTGCAAAACAATGTGAATGTATTTAATACTATTGAACTGCACCTTACCTTGGTTAATATAGTACATTCACGTGTATTTTACCATCATGAAACATTTTTTTAAAATAATGTCTTGAATGTGAATGCCAGTGTTGCATTTGAATACAGAATAAAGACAATCCTAAGTGTACCATCGGACTCTATTCATGGTAAGGGTGATAGATAGTCTCAAAAACAAAACAAACAAACAAACAATCCTGTTGCCTGGTTTTATTTCTTTGACTTCACTGCTCTTAGGTCTTCTCAGAGGGTTCATTTCTGCTCTAAACTGAAGCATGCTCTCTGGAGGGAGTTAATCATGTGAGACATTGTGTCCCTTGAAAATGTTCCGTTTCCTTTAACAACCAGTGAATGCCATGGGGGATTCTCCTCCTTTGGCCTCTTCTGCTGTAGACAACATGCGACATCATTAGGGTTCTAACTCAACTTAATATCCTCTAAAGAGGCAAGAGGGTTGTTTTTTTGTTTGTTTGTTTTTGTTTTTGTTTTGTTTTTTTTGTAATGAAAAATAGCTTCAGTGGCCACAAAGGGAAAATAACTTGGGAAGTTCCCTGCACAGCTCATCTAAGACATATTCATCCTCATCATCCCCGACTTTATTGATTCATTATCTTATACTGTACACCCTTCAGTTCCCTGGATTTTTTATTTGCATGCCCCTCCAGACTCAATCTTTCTGACCAGACTTCCCACATCTGCCAGACCTATTCCCTCCCACCTGGGCCCTGCAGCTGCCGAGAATCATTGGATCTTTGAGCCTCCTTTGCCATCATGGCTTCTTAAGGATCTCGGAAACTCCAAAACTAACTGAATTTAAACAAAATGTTTGAAACAGGGAATGAAACCACAAACCGCACGGGCTTTATATTTATTATGCCCAGGAATTCTTCTGTGGAAGCAAAATATTCTAAAAAGTCTCAAGATGTTCTGGCTGGTGGGGCTCATTGGATTGAGTACCAGCATGCAAAACAAAGGGTCACTAGTTCGTTCAATTCCCAGTCAGGGCATAGGCCTGGGTTGCTGGCCAGATAACCATTAAGGGGCACTTGAGAGATAACCACACATTCATGTTTCTCTCCCTCTCTTTTTCCCTCCTTTCCCCTCTGCCTAAAAATAAATAAACAAAATCTCTTAAAAGTAAATAAATAAAAAGTCTCAAGGTCCTTACCACCAATTTTTCCTTAAAATATTTTTATTTAATTCCATTAAAATGCATAACATTAAATTTACTATCATGAGCCAAGAGTCTATATATAGTTCAGTAGTGTCATATACAGGGCCCAGCAGAAGTAATGTCTGTAAGAGTGTGGTTGGTTGGGTAATAATATGGATGTAATAACTCACAGTTTTAATTTGAACATTTCACCCAAAATGTCATATGACGTGCTTTAGTATGATACTGTATGTTACAGAATTATATGTTTATGATTTTGTAATATAAAGGGGAATTATTTCTTCCAGACCCTGTATATTGTCCTTGATGCAAAACAGATCTAGCCTTTTTGCATCAGTAAAACTGAAAATCTATACCCATTATAATAAACACCCCATTTTTCCTTCCCCAGGTACCCAAATAACCAATCTTTATTTCTTTAAATTTGAATATGTGAGATAGTTTATGTATTTGGAAAATAATTCCTGTCTTCTTATGACTTATTTGTTTTATCCAGCATAATAACCAAATGTACTTTTTCTTCCAAAGGTTGGATAATTATATATATATAATATATATATATATATATATATATATATATGAATGAACATTTTCTATTTCCATTTCCCAGTTTATAGACAATCATGTTGCTTTCACCTCTTGGCTATTGTGAATCTAGCTGCAATTAAATTGGATGTGTTAATATTTTTTTTCAAAATCCTGCCTTCAATCTCTTTGGATATTAAAATCAAAGTGTGATTGTTGGACCACATGACTTTTGTTGTAGTTAAATTGGAGGTTTGTTCATATAACATATATATTAGCCCCTTAACAGGTATATGGGATTTGCAGATGATCATTTTTTGTTCTTTAGGTTTATTTTTCCATTGATTTTTTTTCTTTTGATGATCAATAGTTTTCAAACTTGATATAGTACCATTTTCAATTTTCCACTGTTCCCTAAGTTATTCACAACATATCAAAAAAAATTGCCAAGTCCAATTTCATGAAGCTGTCCTATGGGTGTTCTCCTGTGAGTGTTAGAGTTTTAGGTCTTCCCTTTAGACCTTTAATTCATTTTGAGTTATTTTTTGCATGCGGTGTAATATTATTTTGCATGTGAATATCTAGTGTTCTCAACACCTTTTGTTGAAGTCTGTCTTTCCTTCACTGAGTGTTCTTGGCACTTGATGATCATTTGACCACATACAGGAAAATTTACTTAGAGGCTCTCTATTCAGATCTATTGGTCTATATGTCTGTATTTATACCACTACCATTCTATTTTTAATATGCTTTATAATGTGTTTACAAATCAGGAAATGCAAGCCTCTAAATTAGATTTTTTTAAAAGACATTTTGGGAACCAAAATGTCACAGGTTCAATTCCCAGTCTGGGTACATGCCTGGGTTGCAGGCCATGACCCTAGCAACTGCACATTGATGTTTCTCTCTCTATCTCTATCTCCCTCCCTTCCCTCTCTAAAAATAAATAAATAAAATCTTTAAAAAAAGACATTTTGGGCTCTTCAGTGTCTCTTGGAATATCATATTCATTGAGAATGATATTTTTTATTTCCTTAGAAAATGGAATTTCAATTACAATGTGTACATTGAATCTGCAGACAGTTTTTAGTAGTATGGACTGTTTGAAAATACTAAACATGTAAATATGGTTTTGTTACTAAAGACTATAGATTTTCAAAGAAGCAGTTGTGTTTTTTTCTCCTGGGATATATTCATGCCCAGCACTTTGATACTACTTTCACACCCCACTTAAAACTCCCTGAGGTAAGGACTGGACAGGGTTTTGGAGGCTTTAGATGCAGGAACTGGGAGAGGAGATTTAGGAAGCTGGACTCTTTTCCAGCATTTGTTTTGTCTGGTTTAATTGCCTGATCACAGCATGGCTGACTCTATCCTGTAGTCCACCCTTTTTTCTGCCAACTCTAGCTCAGATAAAACCATTTTATTTCATAAGAAATAAGAACCTTCTCCAAGAGAAAGTATCTGTTTTAAAAAGTTTGTGACTGGTTCATTGGACATATCACTAATTTGTCATAACTATTTGAGAGTCATCCATGAGAAATGTAGTCAAATTATCCACTAGAATTCTAAACTTTTGTCTTTCATCAATGAAATAACTGAGTCTTTGGAAGATACTGTGAGTGAGTCTGTTAGCTGCAGTTCCAGGAATGACACCAGACCTGAAGGCTTGGCTAGTTACAAAGTAGAGGTCTGACATGAGAAAACTGTACACCCTTAGAAAATGCTCACAGCTGAGGAGTCCATGCAACAATGCACAGCTTTGTTTTATTCCAGTGTCACCACCCTGGCACCAGAGTGTCTGGGGAGATGTTAGACAACACAAATGTTTAAAAGAAAGGTAAGCAATGTGACACTTACCTAGTGCAGGGGGAATAAGGAGCTGCAACTGTGAAGAAAACATTTATCTTGTTCAAGAACACAGGGCTACAACAAGGTAGATTTAGAAAGCTTTTTAAAATATGAAGAAAATATATTTACATTTTGAAGTTCTTTGAATATGGTGGTAGAGACAATCATTGGTCCTTGAAAATATCCTGACTTATGTCCCTTGATTCTGGGAATCTTATGTCCTGCAGAAGACACTTTGCATGTGTGGTGATGTCACAGATGGCGAAAGAGAATGTCTACTTTGGATTTTCTGTGTGACCTCTCCATGTAATTGCTTGCATTTCTATGACTTAGAGGAACAATTAGAAGATCAAATGATAGAAGAAAAAAGGAAATATGACTATGGGGGCAAGGGTTAGAAATGTACATGTGATATGTTAACACAGGGCAAGAATGAGAAGAGCCTCCAGAAGATGGAAAGGCAAAAACAGATTTCTTCAGAGAGTGTGAGGAGGAGACAGGGCCCTTCAGATTCACAACAGGGTTTCCTCACAGTGATGCCCATTCCAGGCTTCTGGTCTGCAGGATGGTTAGGGAGTGTGTAGACAGGCCCAATGCCTTATCCACTCAGGGGCACTTTGGAGACACAGGTGAACACCAGCTCACTCTTTCATCCCTTGCCTGAAATTTCCTCCTAAGACCTCCCTTTGAGGGCAAAGGGAATTTTTAACATCTTTTCATTAATATTGGCAGGAACACTGAGTACATTTCATGTGTGCAAAATGACAAAACATAACCACTAACATTGTTACTATTCTACATGCATTTTCACTTCACATGTGAGAGGGCAGATGCACAAACCTTTCAAAGATATTCTGTAGAAAACCTTGATGGTGTGTGGAACATAATGACTCCTTAAAATGGCAATGAGGAATGATCCCAGTTCTTGGTCATGTGCATTCATTGCCTTCACTGCCTTGTGACCAATCAGACACATCTAGAGAACACCCATACTACAGAACGCATTGTTCACTTTTATTGGCATTTTAATAAACTCCGTGAGCCTGTATCAAAGGAAGCCCACAAACTGGTTACAGTGTTGGAAGCTAAATGCTATTTTCTGGGTTATTTTGGTCTTTGTTAGCTCTGCTTGAATTTTGACCTATGGTCAAACAGATCTTCATATCAGATGGCATTTAGAAACCAAAGGGCAACCTGGGGATATAACAAGGGATAATGTTGGGTAAAAATAGAAGAAATATTGTAATGATTATAAAAATTGGGCAAAGAAGCACAGTGTGTTTTATTATCTTGGTTTAGGTAGAAGAGAAAGAAGAAGAAAGGGAGTGGTGCAGGTTTTCAGGAAGAGGCTGAAGGCCCATATTGTGGATGAGATCAGGGTGGGGAGTCCACCCACCAAGGAGAGTCACTAAGTTAGGAAATTTGGGTGGAGAAGAAAGGTGGCAATTTTCTCAAATGTGGGTATGTTTTTAAGAAGGAAAGTGGATTTTTTGGAGAAAGAATAAAAATTCACATCATCCAAATGTCCATACTACACAAAGCAATTTATAGATTCAACACAATCCCTATTAAAATACCAATGACATATTTCACAGATATAGAACAAACATTTCAGAAATTTTATAGAACCATAAATGACCCTGAGTAGCTGAAGCAATTTTGAGAAAGAAGAACGTAGAAGGAATCACAATACCTGATATCAAACTGTACTACAAGGCCACTGTAACCCAAACAGCCTGGTACTGGCATAAGAACAGACACATAGACCAATGGAACAGAACAGAGAGCTCAGAAATAAACCCAAGTCTCTATGGTCTATTAATATTCAACAAAGAGGGAAGAAGCATGAAATGAAGTAAAAATAGCCTCTTCAACAAACAGTGTTGGGAGAGCAGGACAGCTTCATGCAAAAAAATGAAACTCGATCTCCAATTTACACCATACACAAAAATAAATTCATGTAAATAATAGACTTAAATATAAGCCGTGATGCCATGAAAGTCCTAGAGGAAAACAGAGGCAAAAAAATCTCAGACATTCTATGGAGCAATATCTTTACCGATATGTCCCCTAGAGCAAGGGACATAAAGGAAAGAATAAACAAATGGGATCTCATCAAATTAAAAAGCTTCTGCATGGCTAAAGAAAAGAGCATTAAAATGAAAAGAGAACTAACTATCTGGGAAAACGTATTTGCCAAACATACCTCAGACAAATGTTTGAGCTCCAAAATATATAAAGAATGCACACGACTACACCACAGGAAGACAAAAACAAAAAAATAAAAAATGGGGAAAAGATTTGAGCAGACATTTCTCCAAGGAGGACACAGAGAGGGCCCAGAGACATATAAAAAGATGCTCAGCATCACTAGCTATCAGAGAGATACAAATTAAAACCACAATGAGATACCACTTCATACCAGTCAGAATGACCCTCATAATCAAATCAACAAACAACGAGTGTTGGAGAGGATGTGGAGAAGAGGGAACCCTAGTGAACTGTTGGTGGGAATACAAACTGGTGCAGCCACTGTGGAAAACAGTATGGAATTTCCTCAGAAAACTCAAAATGGAACTGCCTTTTGACCCAGCAATTCCACTGCTAGGATTGTATCTTAAGAACCCTGAAACACCAATCCAAGAGAATTTATGCACCCCAATGTTCATAATAACACAATTTATAATAGCCAAGTGCTGGAAGCAAGAAAAGCACCCATCAGTAAATGAATGGATCAAAAAACGATGGTACATTTACTCAATGGAATACTATACAACAGAAGAAAAGGAGTTCCTACCCTTTGTGACAGCATGGATGGTACTAGAGGGGATTATGCTGAATAAAATAAGCCAGACCGTGAAAGACAAATGCTATATGATCTCACCTTTAAGTGGAACCTAATCAATAAAACAAACAAGCAAGCAAAATATAACCAGAGACATTGAAAGTAAGAACAATATAACAGTAACCAGAGGGGAGCTGGAGGGAATAATGGGTGGGGGATGGAGGAAGGGTTTCAAGAACAACTATAAAGGACACATGGAAAAAACAAAGGGGGGTAGAAGCAGGAGGTGAGTGTGTATGACTGGTATGTGGACTATGGAGGGGGTAAACGCAAACAACTGTACATGAACAACAATTAAATAACTTTTTCAAAAAGAGTAAGATCCTTAAAGACTCAGATAAGTGTCTTTGATATTGAAACCAAACAGGATTTGGGGGATCATTTGGAAGTTAGTGCTATTGAATCCCAAGGTGGGAAAAAAAAAAAAAAGGAAGGTTTTGAAAAAAGTCAGAGCCCAATGTGGTAGAGGGGGAGGGAGTACAAGAATGTTGAAAAAGAGAGAATGGATCCCTAAACAGAAGTAACCAGAGAAACATGCTCTTACTTATTCCCAAAGGCACAGTACCCAACTGTAGGGCTTGGTGGCCCTAGGGAAATGAGAGATGGGATCCTGGGAAAGGGAATAAAGGGAGACTGAGGGTGAGAAAAAGACTAGCAGCCATGGAGAGACAAAATTTATAGAAATCCAGGAAGGATGGGAAGGCCCAGGGATGATGCAGTCGGCCTGATGTCTGGAGAGGAAGTAGGAAATGATAGCAAAGAGGGAAGAAGTTAGGGGCACAGAGGCAGATCAAAGAGGTGGAAAGAGTAAGAAAAGCAGGCACTTTTACCTGGTGTGGGGAAAGTGAGCAGGATAAAGTCAAGGGATGTCAGTTTTCTGAGTGTAAACTGAAGTTCTCAGTGTCTAGATTGGACCAGGGCAAGATTGATGGTACTCTTCTCTCTAAGAGGTGTCTGTGTCAAGCAGATTGAGCTTCACTCAGAAGCTCCATAGAAATGCCAAATGTGGCTTCCTTAGTACGCCAAGCCTTCTTATCCTGAGTCCACAATTGACAGTCAGGGCCAACAAAATTCCATTGAGTGGGGGCTAAGGAGCAGCCTAGCAGTGGTTCTTGGGGTCCCTGTTGGAAGGGGTTAGAGTCAGGTGTCTTTGGAGCTTGCTGAATCATAGACTTTATGAAGATTACATCAAGTATGTACATGATTGGATGTCCTTCAGTCTATAAATATAGAAGTTTTTCGATTTATTTGTTGTTTCATTTTGAATTTTTTAAGAGAACATTTGGTAGTTCTCTGTATACATCTTCCACATACTTGGTTATTTATTTTCTAAATATTTTATTCCTTCTGAGGCTACTTGAAATGAAAGTGCTTAATTCCATTTTAGGTTTGTTCATGGTTGTTATAAAGAAATGGAAGTGAGGCTTACTGTTGATTTTGTCTTTGTAACTTGACTGTTTATCAAGTTCTAAGAGTTGTTTTGTGTGTGGAGCGCAGAGTCTCTAGAGTTTTTTTTCCATGAAAGATTATATCGACTGTTGATGAGATGAATTTTCTTCTATTTTTTCCAATTTGAATGCCACTTATGACATCTTCTTGCCTAATTGTCCCACCCAGGGCTCCCAGTACTATGTTGAATAAGTGGGGAAAAATTACTTTCATCTTGTTCACAATTGTGTTAACCTTTTGGTGTCTGTCCATGCAGTATTGTATTAACTATGGGTTCTCACTTGTGGCCTTTACTGTCTTGAGTAGTTTCCTTCTATTCCTGCAGCCCCTGTCTTTTGTTAAAACCATAAAAACTTCTCTCTAAAGGGTTATT
This sequence comes from Phyllostomus discolor, assembly GCF_004126475.2. Classification (NCBI taxonomy): domain Eukaryota; kingdom Metazoa; phylum Chordata; class Mammalia; order Chiroptera; family Phyllostomidae; genus Phyllostomus; species Phyllostomus discolor. Next base: position 10,701,902 of record NC_040914.2, read on the forward strand.
TCAGTATGCTATTCAATTTGCAGTTCAGAAAATAATGTCTTATTCAAGGTAAAAATAATTTTAGAGAAACCGTCTTCAAATACAATATCATGAAGACTAGACTGGGATATCTTTATTGCACAATACAGTATAATGAGATATAAATGCCCCCCCTCACTAACTGTAAAGTTTATTTGGCCCCAGAGTTTGACAGAGGATATGAGCCTGCCTTCCCCAACATACACAAACATGTATATGAGGAGTGGAGCCTAATTTTCTTGAAGTCAAATATCTTCTAAGAAAAAAATTAATCAAATATCACGTTAAAGGAAAATTTCACCTGATGATGAGGTTCTAGAACATGTGGGCTGGGAAGGGTTCTCTGTGCTGATAGTGCTGAGATGTCCATGAGAACATTTCAAGGCTCACACTCAGGTAACCTGGGGTCAGAGAAGTTGTCCAACCCTCTCTTTACACATGGTCACCTGAACAAAGGCAATTATTTTTCTGCAGAAGTGAAGATCATACTCAGGTGACCTTTGCAGAACTAACTGTGGACTGTGAGTGGCTGAGATGTCTTAAAGTGCATAGTGGTCCAAGGTCCCAAGCCCAGTCTCCATCAACCACATCCTCTGTTTCTCCACAGAACCTGTGAGCTGGCTAACTTTCTAGCCAGCAACACCACAGTCACAGAGCATGAGGACACTGTGCTGCTGGCTGCTACACAAATGTGATTTCCACTCTGATTTTATTTTTATTTCTCCCTTTGGTTTAATTTCTTCTAATATGACAGCTTAACATTTCAAAGTTTTGCATTCTACATTCTTACAAGCTTTAGTTAATAGCAGCAGGAACACAAAAAACACTACAACACCTCAAAACACAAATGAATACTAAATAAAACCACATGCAATATACAGTAGACAAAATATAAAACATGAGAATGCTGTGAGAAAATTAGAATAAATATGAGTAAATATTATTTTTTTCAAAGATGTTATTATATATCTTTTTAGAGAGAAGAGAAGGGAAGGAGAAAGAGAGGAAGAGAAACATCAATGTGTGGTTGCCTCCCATGTGGCCCCCATTGGGGACCTGGCCTGCAACCCAGGCATGTGCCTTGACTGGGAATCAAAGCAGTGACTGTTTGGTTCATGGGCCAGCACTCAGTCCACTGAGCCACACCAGCCAAGGCTGCTCTGTGGTTTTGAAACATCAAGAGCCTGAAGGTCTTTAAGAGGATGAAGCTGTTTTATGGCTACAGAAGCTTCACCATAGACCTTGTCAGGGAGAAAGGATGTGGGAATTATTAAACTATGAATAAACCTTTTGCACTTTTTAAATAGATATACTGTGAAAGTGGAAAATTGTTAGAAAACTTGCATTGAGTCACAAATGCTCAATAATAAAAGCTGACATTGTGGTTGTTGGCTTAAGGTTACATTTTACAGCAGCTCTCATCTTTGATTGGTCTCGGATGCATCATCTCTACAGTGAAAGAGACACCAAGTCCCTCAGAGTATGGGCAGTTGTCATGTGATGACCAGTGGGAGCATGTGGTGAGCTTGCAGAAATTCAAGTGCTGTCCCTTTCCAGGCATCGTGTGGAGAGTACCTAGACACTGTGTGGGCAACAAGAGTAAGTTAAAAGATGCCCATGTGGGTAGTAACTCTGATCTCTTTCTCTGTGTTTGACTTCTTTCCATAAATGTTAATGTCTTACTTAGTATTTTTATTTTCATGGCAGTAGGCTTATTTGTACAAGTTTAGCATGATGCTGTTCCTTTTATTAATAGAATATGATTGAAATCATTGGCAATGCCAACAAGCTTTGAATAAAATGCCCTAGTTCAGTCTGATGCCCACACAATAGAAATAACCTCACTATTTATGAAGCTAAGTTTGACCTGATTGTTATTCTTATATTTCCAGGCAAGAGGACATCACCCCAAACTAGCAAGACTGCAGGTACAATGGGAGAATGAAGCTTCCCAAATTCAAGAGGCTGTTAAACTTCCATCTTATGTTTTATATAAATCCTGCATCAGAGCAAACTATGTGGTGGATATCCATTTCTCTTCACTTTAGTATCATATTAGGACAAAGCAAATTACAGCAGCCCTGTTGTAGGGTTAAGAATGCTCTTGTTTGTTTGATAGCTCACTTGATGACATACAAAATGAAAAAGGTGACTGCAGAGATATATAAAAGTACAGCCTCCTGGGAGATGAATCTGCCTCTGTTCAAGGACTCAGCTATTTTACACCTGTGCCTCCATTGCTCAGACCTGACAGGTCTATAAATTTCAGGAACTGAAGAAGATGTAAACTGGGTTTGTCTGAAAGAGATGTAGTTTTGGGTCCCTCCACTATGAAGAAAGCATTTTTGCTATGACCTAGAGGTTTTAATGTTTTTTCAGAGTCAGGAAACTTTAGTTGGGTTCTTTCTGACTCTAGGCCACTGACATCTATTAGTCAGACAATTCCAGTAAAAATGTAATTGCCACCCTGGCTGGTGTAGCTCAGTGGATTGAGGAGTGGCCTACAAGCCAAAGGGTTACCACTTCGATTCCCAGTCAGGGCACATGCAAGGGCTGTGGGCCAGGTTCTGAGTTGGGGGTGCATGAGAGCACCCACACTGTGATGTTTCTCTCCCTGTCTTTCTCATTCCTTTCTCCTCTCTCTAAAAATAAATAAGGAAAAAACTTTTGAAGATGTAATTGTCAATTCTTTATCTGGCCTTTTGAAACCCACACGAGTGTTTTGGAAAGCTTCTCACCAGTGTCAAGAACCAAAGAATATTGATCTGAAATACCTGGACCCTTTACTTTGAATTTGAATTCCCTGGTTCTCCTGTGGCCCAGTCTCTGAGGAAGAGTAGAAGCCTACCTTGGTTGGGGAACTTCACAGCCAAAATTTTAAGGGATCTCCTGCCAGAATTTTATGAAAAGATTTGCTTTGCTTTTGTGTCAGTTTCTAATTCAAAGGAATTAGCCCATGTTGCCTTCTGTTCTAAAATCTCTCCACCCTTTGAATGAGGGGTGTTGAGTTCTGCCTCACTGCCCTATTTCATGGTCTTTCATAAAGTCTTACTTTTATTTTTAACCTTGTTTGACTCATGTTTTACTTAACATAACCTTCCTGTAACTAGCTAATCATAGCATCTTACTCAAATTGTCAATCCTTAATTTTTATTTTTATTGTTGTTCAAGTACAGTTATCTCTACTTCCACCCCATCATGCACTACTCACCCCACCCACGCCCACCTCACATCCTCAAGCCTATCCCCCTTTGGCTTTGTTCACGTGTCCTTTATACATATTCCCTGATGGCCCTTCCTTAATCCTTAATTTTTAATCTTCTAATTTGTCTTTATCTTGTTAATTAAAAAATATTTGAAATTGTCTTGTTTCCCTTTTTACTTGATATTTACAGCAGAAGATGACTTCCTAGGTCCCTATGGGGCCCCAGGTTGCCTTAAAGCAACCTTGGCTTAGAATCCCTGAAGCTGTCCCAGCATGAAAGGACACAATTCCCAAGTGCCCTCACCATCAACAGTGTTCTCATTCCACATACATTTTCCCTGCACCATCAAGAAACAAGATCACAGAGATTATAAAAAAATATTCTATCACAAAACCCAACTACTCTAGTGAACATGCAGGTCTCTGTAACATCAGCCACCCACAGGCATGTACTGAATGAGCCTCTCTCAAGCCCACTTTGATATGCAGCTCAGGGCAGACATCATTGTCCTAATTCTTTGTTTTCTTTGTTGTTTTTACAAATCCCACATGCCCATCCTTACAGAGCCTGCAACCAGAATTGGGGAATGGGAAATCAATCTCTTTTTTGGTTCTATTTCCATTCCTGCTACCTGTGACTTCTAGTATATTTGACTGAGACCTTTTGGGTGCTGGCCAGAGATGGATTGTGTAGAAACAGAGAAGATAAGATAGTGAAGTCATGGAGAAATGGAGTCTGTGCAGAGTCAGATGAGAAATTGTAAAACCTGGGATGTGTTAGAGTATTGAGCATTGTATGGATTCAAGGGGACCTAAAAGTGTGGGGTATAGTTTGGAGCCTCAGAATGAGGCTGAATAATATTAGTGAGGGTTTGACCTATGTCTTGTAGAAGAGCCACTGGAGCTCATGGGTTCCATTGCCCCAGATTAGGATGTGCATATGTAGGGTTGGGAGAGTGGGTAATGTTTTGAAGACTCAGGTTAGTTTCATGATTTCGGGACCTATAGGAGAGCAGATGTACAAGCTGGTAGGAGTCCTAACACAGGGTGTAGGGGAAAGGAAATGAGGAGAGGAAGACAGGATTGAGACTGGTACTTTTCAGTAGTTAGGGTATGGGGTAAGGGGAAGCTATTTCTCAATGTGTACTGTGTTTTCTAAGAGTGGTTAAAATATTTTATTACCAGGTAGATATTGTGGATGTACAACATTGTGATTAAACTGAATGCCACTGAGTTGTTCATTTTAACTTGATTAATTTTTTGAAGATTTTACTTATTAATTTTTAGAGAGAGGGGAAGGGAAGGAGAAAGACTGGGAGAGAAACATCACTGTGTGGTCACACCTCTTGTGGCCCTAACTAAGGACCTGACCCCCAACCCTAGTGTGTGCGCTATCTGGAGATGGAACTGGGAACTTTTTGGTTTAAAGACTCATGCTCAGTCCACTGAGCTATACCCAACAAGGCCTAAATTGATGAATTTTTATTATGAAAATTTTAACTTGTAAGATAATTATGCTGAAGACAGATTAAAAAGAGAACATATTCCATAATTTTATTTGCATAAATTTTCACAAAACTCACACTTATCTATCAAGAAAGGAAAGTAGTAATTGCTTGAAAACTCTGGGTGTTGAGTGTGGATCAGAGGAAGGGATTACATAGGCATGTGAGCAAGTTTTGGGGTGAAATGTATACACATGGAGTGTGGGCACATGCTGACACTCATTATGTTGGAAACTTTATACATGTGTGGTTTATTGCTTGTCACTGATACATCAGTCAAGCTGTAATGTATTTTTAATGTCATCAATTGCTTGTGTGGTCAGGATGGGAAGAACTGTTTCCCTATTACTGCTGTTTCCAAGTGGGCAGACCCACAATGAGTACCCACAGGAATGCAGTAATAACAACATTGACCATTTTTTAGCATTGACTGTGTATTGGGGACCTCAGGCATATCAGATCACTTCATCACCAAAATATGTCAGTAAAATTCATTTACTTCACTCAAATTTCCAACCTCCTGACCTTTGTGCATGCTGCATTGCATGCTGCATTCTCTGGCTGGACTTCTCATTCCTGCCCCCTCATGAGCTGTAGCTTTGCCTGGGCTCATTCTCTACCAGATGCCTGTCTTTGAAAAGGTTTTAACTGGTTCATTATCTAGGTCAGAGGTCCAGGTGTGTGAGGTCATAATGCACCATATTTTACCCTATTCACCATGATCATATTTATAATGTTTTATCTCATTTAGGAAAGAACACCAACCTTCTGCTTACCATCTCCCTGACACTGTTCTAATCACTACAAATAAAACAGAAAAAATCTCAGTCCTCATAGACCTTGTTACAGAACAGGACCAAGGGAGGTTATGATATACTATTACCAAACAGATCCCTACTAGGTTCACTGTGCCTGCCCCCAGAGGAAAAGATGTGTCTCAATGCCAGATATTTTTGAAAAGGAAAGGAAATGTTTATTTAAAGCTATGCAGACTTAAAGTAGTGACCTAATGTCTTCATTAAAATATTAAAGTCCTTTAGGATACCCACAGACACACACAGTTCTTCCTTTTCCTCTGCCCTAATCTGGGGTACCGTATCTAAGGAAAAGACGTAGGAGTCCATGATTCATGATTCCGGCACCTTCAGCTGTGTCGCTGACAAGATCTCCAGTTAATCCAAAGCCATGCAGCACCTTCTCATGGCCCACCAGCAAGGGTCCATTCACCTATCTCCTTCCAGGCAAAGTCTCTCCTGCTTCCTAAGCCAATTGGCAAAAGGGAGCACCCCCAAGCCACATGGTCCTCACTCTCACCAAAGCTGCAGGGGTCCCCACTCTGGCCCAAACTGTGTGGTTCTCTCTTCACATGGCTGTCAAGTCTGGGTTTAAATCCCTGGGGCCAATCTTCCTCTGTACTTCCATTTCCTACTCCTCCTACAATCAGTTACACCTGCCAGCATACCTGTATTATTCCAGGTTTACTGGGCTGCCATCATGAGTCTGGGCAGGTGTGGCCCCATGTCATGGAGCCAATCTTCTCCAAGCTCTCACACAGGCACTGTAATCAGGGGGATCTGTGCCCCAGTTACATCTTGGATGGAAGTAATTCCATCCACCTGGCTCAAAGAATGGCCACACCTATTTAACATATCTATGCAACCAGTTAAAAGTTATAGATGTGTTAAGTGGCCATGCCAGAGGTTAGCTGCAAAGCTGTTGCTCTACAAAGCAGCTTGGAAGGTTCCTTCTCCATGTGTCCTTTCCCCCTACCCACACCTGTGGGGAGAAGGGCTGAGGACATCCTATATATCTTTCTAATATTTCCTGGACACCTTGAGTTCTGGACCCCATTCCAAATGCCTATTTGGCCACCCCCCTTGGCTGCACTCTGTTACAACCTGACATGCCAGTGGAGGAGTCACACAATAATCCAAACAACAGTGACAACAAAAATCTATGACAGTGTGTAAGAATAACATAAGGGATACTTGGGGTGATTTTTCAAAATTAATCTTTATTATATTTTTCCATTACAATTCATTCCCCTTACACCTCTCTCCATGCAGCAATCACCACACTATTGTCCATGTCCATGAGTCCTTCTTTTCTTTTTTGCTCAATCCCTCCACCCTCTAACCCCTACCACACTCTCTGTCATCTGATCTCCTTCCATGAGTCTGTTTCTGTTTTGTTTTTTAGTTCAGCTTGTTCATTAGATTCCACATATGAGTAATATTATAAAGTACTTGTCTTTCTTTGACTGGCTTATTTTACTTAGCATAATGTTCCCCAGGTCCCTGCATTCTTTTGTAAAAATTTTCACAATTTGGAAAAAATTTTGATAACATTTTCTTGTTTTTATGGGTGAGTAGAATTCCTTTGTGTCATGCCCCATAGTTGTTTTATCCACTCATCTATTGATGGACATGTGGACTGCTTCAGTATCTTTGTGATTGTGAATAACACTGCAACGGACATAAGGGCTCTTATGTTCTTTCAAGTTAGTGGTTTGGGTTTCTTTGGATATATTCCCAGAAGTGGGATTGCTGGGTGAACTGGCAGATCCATTTTTCATTATTTGATGTACCCCCATACTACTTTCCACAGTGGCTGCACCAGTCTGCATTCCCACCAAGAATGTATTAGGGTTGCCTTTTCTCCACAACCACACCAGCACTTATTCTTTGTTAACTTGTTCATGGTGGTCATTCTGACTGGTCTGAAGTGGTAGCTCACTGTGATTTTAATTTCCACCTCTCCAATGGCTACTGATGCTGAGCATCTTTCCACGGGTCTCTAGGCCCTCTATATGTCCTGCTTGGAGAAGTATGTGTTCTGTCCTTTGCCCATTTTAAACTGGATTTTTTCTCTTCCTGTAGTAGAGTCATGTGAGTTCTTCATATATTTTGGAGACCAGTTTCTTGTCCACGGTATCATTTGTAAACATATTTTCCCATATGGCTGGTTCCCTAATGATTTTGTGGATGTTTTCTTTATCTGTGCTGAAGCTTTTCATTTTGATGAAGTCCCATCTGTTTATTGTTTTCTTTATGTCCCTTGCTCTAGGGAACATATTGGTGAAAATAGGATACCTCAAATTATCCTGCCCATGTTCTCCTCTATGACTGTTATGGTATCACAACTTATCTTTAAGTCTATTATCTAGCTTGAGTTTATTATTATTATTATTATTATTATTATTATTATTATTTAGTGTAAGCATGAATCAGATCCTGGCTCCTGGTGTCCGTGGCATTATGGATGATTTGAGAAATTCACACAGACTACTGAGTCCTGTGGAGGAAAAGAGACAGTGTGGCTTCTCTCTCAAAAGGAGAGCAAGCCTCGGAGTGTCTTGCCCACCCTCTCAAGAGGAGAGCACCTCAACCCTGCCTGGACAGACTTTTATCGGGCTCAATTCACACAGGAATACAGAGTGTATATGTAAAACTCATCAATCATTGTCAGGCAGAAATGATTAAACCAGAGGTAACATTTAAAGAAATTTGAATGCTTATTCTGAGTCAGGGTCAGATAGTTACTGGGCCGTAAAATTCTGAGGACCAAACTCACCTCTTGCTTGGACCCTTATCACTTAAATTGAGGGTATTAGCAAAGTAGGTTTCATAGGATTTTAGGCATTCTTTCTTCGTTCCCACCCTAGGGAACCCACTCTTTCCATCACAGGGTCGAACCCACCTCCAGCATTGTTTCAGGCTTAAGTTATTCTTTCAGACTTAATTCATTATTTCAGGCTTAAGTCAGGGAGGGGAAGTAAGGCAGTCAAGAGATTAGGAGACTTCCTGCAGAAAGAATGAGGGCTCAGGCTATGTCAAAGCTGAGGGGTGAGGGTCCATTACCCCCTTTTTATGTAGCCTCCAAAGTCCTTCCCTGAGGGCCTCTTTGTGACCATACCTGTCTTAGGTCATCCTTCTTTTGAGGAATCTTACTCCTCATTGAGTAACCAGTCACTGGCCCTTGGCCAAGCAAGGTGAAGAGAAAGAGGGCAGAGGTGGTATCCCTAGAAGGATGATAAGCTTTGTCTCCTAAGTGACTTATGGTCCCAAGGTCCTTTACTCAGCCTTAGGCACAGGGGATTAGAGTTTCTGAAACCAGGTAGGGCACTTCCAAACATAAGCTGGAGATTGAGTTTTCTTTTTTTTGCATGTAGCTGCCCAGATCTCCCAACTCCATTTGTTGAAGAGCATATTTTTACTCTATTTTATGCTTCTACCCCCTTTGTTGAATACTAATTGGCCATAGAGACATGCATTTAATTTTGGACTGTCTATTCATTTCCATTGATCTATGTATCTGTTCTTATGCCAGTACCAGACTGTTTTGATTACAGTGGCCTTGTAATATAGATTGATGTCAAGCATTTTGATCCCTCTTTGTTTTTCATACTCAAAGTTCCTACAGCTTTTCATGGCCATTTAAAGTTCCATATAAATTGTTGAAATGGTTCTTCTGTATGTGCAAAATATGTCTTTGATATTTTAATAGGAATTGCAAGAAATCTGTAAATTGCTTTGGGTAGTATGGACATTTTGATAATGTTAATTATTGCAATTCATGAACATGGTATATCCCTCCATTTATTTTCATCTTCCTTTGGAGTTGTTTAGTTGTCTGGGTAGAAGTCTTTTATTTCCTTGGTTAGGTTTATTCCTAGATACTTGATTTTTTCTTGTTACTATAGCAAATGGGATTTTTTTTTCCTGGTTTCTGTTCCTGGTATTTCATGTTTCAAGTACAAAAATGCTTTCAATTTCTGAATATTGATTTTGTATCCCACTGCTTTGTCAAATTCACATATTAGGTTGAGTAGATCATTGGTGGAGTCTATAGGGCTTTCTTTGTATACACTATCATGTCATCTGCAAACAATGCCAGATTTACTACTTCTTTTCCAATTTGGATGCTTCCTATTTCTTTTTCTTGTCTAATTGCTGTGGCTAGGAATTCCAATACTTTGTAAAATAGAAGTGGTGAAACTAGACATCCTTGTCTTGTCACTGATCTTAGTGGGAAAGCTTTTATTTTTTGCACTTTAAATGTGATATTGTCTTTAGGGTTTTCATATATGGCCTTTGTTATGTTGAGGTATGCTCCCTCTACTCCCACTTTGCTGAGTGTTTTTATCATAAATGGGTACTGCATTATATCAAATGGTTTTTTGGCATCTATTGATATGATCATGTGATTTTTGTCTCTCCTTTTTTTATGTGGCCCAGAGATTTGAGTTCAGATACTGGTTACTGCTTCAATTTGTGTCTGTTCAGGGTTTCTGCTTTTTTTGATTCAGTGTTGGAAGATTTTATTTTTCTACAAATTTGTCAATTTTATTTACGCTTTCAAATTTCAACTATATTTCATCATAGTAATTTCTTGCAACCCTTTGTATTTCTGTGGTATCAGTTATAATCTCTCCTCTTTCATTTCTGATTGTGTTTATTTGGGTCCACTTTCTTTTTTTTCTTGATGTGTCTGCTTAAAAGCCTGACAATTTTGTTTATCTTTTCAAAGAACCAGCTTCTGGATGTATTGATCCTTTGATTTTTTCTTTTAGCCAGTATGTCATTTAATTCTGCTCTGATCTTAATTACTTTTTTTCTTCTACTTGCCATGGGCTATCTTTGTTGTTGTTCCTCGAGGTCTTGGAAGTTTAGGGTTGGGTTGTTTATTTGAAATGTATCTATCTTTTTTAAGTAGGCCTGTATCACTATGAACTTCTCCCTTATGATGGCCTTTGCTGTGTCCCATACATTTTGGACTACTGTGTGTTCATTTTCATTTGTTTCATGAAACTTTCTGATTTCTTCCTTAATTTCATTGTTCACCCATTCATTGTTTAATAGCATACTATTCAATCTCCAAAAATTTGGAAGTTCCTGCCAAGATGGAAACATAGGTACAAACCCTTCACTTCCTTGCACAACCAAAATGAGGATAACAAACAATCTGAAATCAATAAACCAGAAGCACCAGAAAATTGAACTGCATGGAACTCTGACAATGAAGGGATAAAAGAAAAAATCAATGAGAACAACCAGACTGGCAGTGCAGCAAAGAGAGTTGCCCTGCCTTTGTGAATACCTAAGGCCTTGCCCCATTACAACTTACCAGGTACGCCAAGACAAAGAAATATGGCCCAAATGAAAGAACACAGCAAAACCTCTAAACTAAGTAATGAGGAGATTGCCAACCTATCTGATGGAGAATTTAAAGCCCTGGTAATCAGAATGCACACAGAACTGATTAAGCTTGGTCAAAATATGAAAGAACAAATGAAACATACCCCAAATAAAATAAAGAACAATATTCAGGGAACCAACAGTGACAAGAAGGAACGCAGGATTCAAAGGAATGATTGGAACAAAAGGAAGAAATAAACATCCAACTGGATCAGAACAAAAAAAAAACAAAACAAGAATCTAAAGAAGTGAGAGAGGCTGAGGACTCTCTGGGACAACCTGAAATGTTCCAATATCTGAATTATATGGATGCCAGAAGGAGAGAAAAACAGCAAGAACCTAAAATGTTATTAGACCAAATAAAGAAGGACAACTTCCCCAATATGGCAAAGGAAAGACTTCTAGGAAGTGCAGGAAGGTCAGAGAGTCCCAAAGAAGTTGAACCCAAAGAGGAACACACGAAGGCACATTATCATTAAGTTACCCAAGATTAAAGACAAAGAGAAAATCCTAAAAGCAGCAAGAGATAAGTAGACAGTTACCTACAAAGGAGTTTCCAGAAGGCCATCGGCTGATTTCTCAAAAGAAATCTTACAGGCAAGAAGGGGCTGGGATGTTTCACCTGTGCATGTGGACAAGTGAGCTCTGCTCCCACCTACCTCACCCCCATCTTCTGTATGGGTTCTCCATTTTTAATGTTCTCTTTCGTTTGAATATCCACTGAACCCCAGCAAGTTTTCCACCTTTTATGCAGAATAAAAACATCCATGAATTCATTTTCCCCACTGACCATCTCTTTATTTCCAGGAATTGTTCACAGGAAATTCCTTGCTGATGCTGACTTAATGTGGTTTATGTATGAATCCATGAACAATGAACAGTAATGATACCAAGTTGGATAGGCAATAACTTCTATGATGGAAACAATAAAGTGTGTTTATTTTTACATCAGTAAGAAATTCCCAACAATCTTAACTAGTTGTTCTAAATTGGGGTTGTAAGTTCTGTAAAAGTCAAATACCCAACATTTGCAATAACAGTTGCTATGCTGCTGGTGCAGCTCACAATTCTAGAATGTTGTGGAAGCAGCAATCCTTCTGAATTTACTCCAGGAAGTGCATTAAAGATAGAAAATAGGTTGCAGAATTATTAGATGTTATAGAGATATTGAAACAATTGACAGTTATCAGAATTTCAACAGTTGTAAAGCTGTCATGAAAGCAAAAGGAATTCATTTAGCTGATTCTGCAGCTGGGAAGGCAGTATTAAACAGCCAAATTATTTTGACCTGAGAATGCATGTTGCTTCTCATTAAATCAATGAAAAGTTCCCTTTACAGTTCTAGTGGACTGCTGGAGAAAAAAAACACGCGGGTCTGACAGCAAAAGGGGGTCTTTGAAGAAGAGAAACATACATGGAGTTAAATGGGAACCAATTTTATGTATAGGAAGTCAAATACTGATACTTTAACATGCACAAGAGCTAACACATTGGGTTTTTAAAATATGATTCCATGAAGTAAACAATATTACTGGAAACCTTACTGTAGCTCATAAAGTCTGTAGCAGATGTTCTGTCCAAATATGGCACTGGACAATCATTCAACTACTTCCAAATACATTTCCATCTTTCCTCAGACCCACATGAAATATGGTAACTGAATTTCATTTAATGACACTCTTTCAAGAATACAAATATGTGTTCATTTTAAATTGCATATTTTTTTCTACCTGGTTTGATGCATTTTTTTGCAGGACAACAACAGCCTTAACAAAGGTAAATTATTATTGGGAGAAATTGACACCAATAGGTGAATTCCCCCTGAGTCACAGGGACTAAGAAACTCATCTCACTGGGCAAATAATGTAATGCCTTTCTAACATGGGCCTATTTTATAGATTCTCATTGTGACTGTCATCTTAAGTTTCAGGATTGGTGAGACATACAAAATGTGCAATTAAAACTCAACTAAGTAAATTTTCAGGAGCTTTTATCCCCTGTTAAAATTTTTAACCTAAAATTTACTTTTTTTGGTAAACACATAGCTTTTCTCCTCATTAAACAATCACTGTTCACTCTATGCATCTAACCTGAGGGACATATAGATCAACCTTACTAAAATGAGTATTCTGCATTATTACAAAAGACTTATTAATCAACTTATAAGGACTGTTTATTTACTGATATTCATTTCACAAGTGCACTCCTAGGCAATGATGATGACCTCAAAGACAATGACACATTTTGTCTAATGGAGGAGATATCAATTAAAGACACTCACCGACATTGTAGGAAAAATCTTTATCAGGGGCCCAATAGTCAATGTGCACCTGTCCTTGTCTCTGATGCTTGCCTCTACTTATAACAAACAAACATATTTTCAGGATGAGAAGTTACTGGTATCAGACATAGACAGCTATCTCAAGACATTGACAAAAACTTGCTATCTACAAAGTGATGTTCAGTATTACAAGTTTGATTATCTTTACCTGTCTACTAATATTAGTCATAATAATAATTATACTTGTTTTGGGGGCTATTCTCAAACAATGTGTATGTAGTAAAACTGCTAATAATTTCTAAAGGTACATATGATAAATATTGTATTATCAAAAAATGTTCATTTTATGGTTTCTCTTTTGAGGTAGGTTAGTAAGAAGCTAGGAATATTTCCTTACAGGTAAATGGGGAAATTGAGACAGATGGTTGAAGCAACTGGGTGAGCAATTTAGAGGCAGATACATAACCTCTAGGGTAAAAAGCCTAAGATGTATGTGCTGGACCTCACAAACATGCACTGGGCCTAGCTTTCAGGGTGGCCTTTCCACCTCTTACATATAGCTGGCCATGTAATTTGGACCTTCTGTCCTGGTACTGTCCAATTAGTGGAGACCATGACCCTGAAAGGGCACACCTGAAAAACCTGATGAATCTTTTACTGGGATCTTCTCTGATACCTAGGGTGAAATTTTTAATTTTTGAAAGCAGATTCAAGGCTGAGTAACACAAAACTGCTACACTGCAGATGACTCACAAAAATGGTCCACCAAGGCTACCCACAATAGGGCCCAGTGGACTAAAATTTCAGGGTCACCTTGATCCCCATCAGATTTTATAACTATCTAGAAAAATGTACAGAACTCAGGAAAAAGCTTTACTTACTATTACAGGTTTCTGATAAGGATATACTCAGGAACAGCTGGATGGAACAAACTCACAGGGCAAGACAGTAAGGGAGAGTTATGGAGCTTCTTTATTTTTCTAGAAGTGCCCGATTTTTCAGCACCTCCTTGTTTTCACCAACATGGAATCCTTCTGAATCCTATGTTTAGGGTTTTTTATGGAAGTTTTCTCATGTTGTCAATTGATCAAATAATTGGGCCTTGATAGTTACCTCTAACTCCTCTCCTCTTTCAGAAGGTTGAAAGGTTGGGCTATGTCAACCAGAAAGGGGCCACATACTCAACCTGACTAGCTCAGAGGAGGCCTGCAGAGTGGGCCTTGGAAACTCAGGAACCTATGGTAACTGTGGAGAAATGCTGGAAATGTACCTAACTAAAGTTGAGATGTGGCATGCCATCATGTCTAGGCCCCTATGTTCGCTGATAAAGGTCAATTTTTACCTCATCAGAGATTCTTTTCTTTCTGCATCAGAGATTACATAATTTTGGAATGTCAGGGTAATTTTCTTCTGATCTCTTGCTGCAGCAGAGTGAAGGCTACTTACGCTGTTACTGTGACTGTGATAATGGTTGAGTGCTGAGCATTTTGTACCCAACAACATAAAGATGTGCACATCTACTCATTTTACTTTTCACTCAGTCCAAAAGATCACCTCACTTTGCTTTCTTCTGCCTCCCTGATCTGTCACCAAAGGATTGCAGAGACCTCTTATGCCTCCTCTTTGGGTTGTATTGTATAAAATATGGTGCAAGCCTACCATTCTCTGCAGTAGTTTCTTAATTCTTTGAGATTCTGCTTCTTGGCGATTGTTGACAATTTGGCTCAAATAAACTCATAAAAGGAAGAAAGTGATGCAGAAGCCAGGCTTCTGAACTCTCTCAGAGCAGTACATTAAGCACAGAAAAAAAGATTTCAATTTTGTCAGATGTTATACAGATCCTGAAACAATGGTCACTTATCAGTATTTCAGGACATTATAAAGCTGCCACCATGAAAGCAAAAGGATATTGTTTAGCTGATGTTGTAGCTAGTCAGGCAGTATTTTTTATTGTTGTTGAAGTACACTTGTCTCTATTTTCCAACCACCACTTTCCACCACCCTACCCACCTGTGCCTCCCACCCTCATCCATTCCCCCTTTGGCTTTGTCCATGGGTCCTTTAAACATGTTCCTTAATATACCTTTTCCTTAAACAACTGATATTTTTTGTTATTTTTAAATATTATATTGTTTATGGTATCATAGGTCTCCAACTGAAATGAGAAAAAAACAGCAAAATTATTTTCACCTGAGAATTCACGTTGCTTCCTATTAAATCAATACAAAACTCCTTTAAACAGTTCCAGTGGACAGCTACACAAAAAATAAAATAAAACCAGGATAGGCCGAAAAAGGGGGGGTGATAATTGAACCAGACAAATAGATATGTTCTCAATGAGAACAATCTTATCTATCAAGACTCAGTTACTTATTCCTAACATGTATATGAGCCAATGAATAGGGTTTTTATAATTATGATTTCTGAAGTAAAAAATGCTAATTAAAACCTCTTAGTGTATCTGGCAAAGTGTGAGACCAATGTTTTATCTGTCCCAATATAACCTTGGAAAATTACTCAAAGTGTACCAAAGAAATCCCCACTTTCTTCAGGTCATCCTACAGTGTGGTAATTGAATTTTATTTAAATGCTACCATCTCAAGAATAAGAAAATGGGTTAGTTTTAATTTCTATGTTTTTCACACTGTGTTGAGGCTTTTTCTTGCAGGGGAGTGACTCATTTACCAAAGGTTCATTATAATTAGGAAAAATTAACACCCATTGGGGAACTCCCTGTACCTTACTTACTGAGGGACTCATTTCACTAGACAAACACTGCAATGCCTTTCTAATATTTCTCTGATTGTAAATACTTTTTACTGTGTTTATCTCCCCAGTACACTTAAAACTCAACTAAATAAATTTTGGAAGTTTTAATCCCACTTTGTCAAATACCGCTTAACCTGAAAACTACTTCTTTGGGTAAAGACATAGCTTTTCTCCTCATTAAACAGTCACTGTTCACTCTGTGTATCTAAGAAAAGGGACATAGAAGATATAAATCAATCTTAATTAAAAGAGAAATTCTGAATTACTAGAAAAACATAGTAATCATTTTATATCAACTGATATTAATTTCATGAGTGCACTTCTAGGCAATGATGACTTCAAACACCAAGAATTATTTTGTCTATTGGAAGAGACATCATTAAAGACCCTCTCCCACACTGTAGAAGAAACCTCATCAGGTGCCCCACCATGAGTGGACATCTTCCCTATCTCTGTCACTTGTTTCCACTTAGAGCAGTCCAGTGCTCGTCACTGCTGGGAAGTTGTGGACATTGGTGAGAGGTGGTTCTCCGAGGACACTGACAAGAACTCTTCAGGTACAAATGGATGTTGAACTCATCCATTAGATTGTCTTTACCTGTCTGCTAAAATTAGTCATGATAATTATTATACCTATTCTTCTGGTTTTTGTCAAACCTTGTGAATATAGCTCCACTGTTTATTTTTTGTAAATGTGCATATAAATTTTTAACTATCAAAATACTCTTTTTATGGTTTCTCTTTTTCAGGCAGGTTAATAAGAAGTAGCAATATTCCTTGGCAAATGAAATGGGAAAATTGAGACAGATAGCTGAACTGGGTAAGCCATTTATAGCCAAATACAAAATCTCACCAGAGTGAAAAGCCTCAAGTGCTTAACAATGAACACATATGTGCTGGACCTCCCACCAGGGTTGTGTTCCCTCATCTGGAAAGATGTTCATCATGTAATTTCAAACTTTGATCCTGGAAGAAAAAACAATTAGTGGAGACCACAACCATAAAAGGGCAACCCTGAAAAAACTGTTGAATATCTTACTGAGCTCTTCCTTGAGACCTCACCTAATCTTTACTTTTTCAAAGTAGATAGAACTACTTGACACAAAGAAACCAACAGGTGTTCTTCGTGAGGAGTATGTACTCAAGTCTACTTTTCAAATAAATTTTCTTTTCTCTAAAGTTTAATGGATTCCCAACAGACTTGCAACTGGGAGAGCAATGGGCAATGGCAGCTCGTCCTGGGGAAACCTCCTGAAATCGTCCCCAAGGCTCCTTTTCTGTGATTCTGCAATAAGCTGATTGCAGCCCCTACTAGCCTCACATCTTTCCCATAATGTTTGAGGAGAGCCCAAGTGACCCCATCTAGTCTCTCTTCTACTGATTTTATTTTAGTCCCATCCTTGTTTCACTGTCCCCAGCTTAATCAACATACTCTCAAAGTCACCTGGGCTTGTTCTGTGAAATTCTTCTTGCACTAAACCAAGAACGCTCACCCTACCAGCTGGCTAGAGGCAATATTGGCCTCGGCCTGGGCCCCTTTCTGGTGACATTTTGAAACTGAGAAGAAATACTATTGCAAAAGGAAAAAAAAAATGGATGTGTGTGTTCTTAAGAGACGTTAAAAGTAAGTAGTTTCTCTTAATAAGTTGGATTTTTTTTGAGTGAGTAAAAAGAGCCAAACTGAGAAGATCAAGGAAAGTTGTGGATGGTTACTGGTATGAAGATACTGAGAAAGAGATATCACGTATAAACACTGCAATTTAATTATGCAAATATCCTTGCACCCTAACTCAACAAGGACTACTAACTGTATTAAATTCAATGGAAGCTGAAGTGGCTATAAACACAGCCCTCCATACCTGCTACGGAAGGAGAGGAAATGTACTTATGGAACTCTTACTGTCTTCCTCACTTCTGCAGCTTTCAGATAGTGACTGTAATTTATAACATTGTGTTCTCACAGCCTAGTCCTCAAATTAACCTTAAGTTTACAGCATCCAAGTGTACACCTAGTAAAAATCAGATTAAGAATAAATAATTATTTGCAGGTGGGCCACAGTAAATGAAATCCCATCTCATGGTCAGAATGTTTATAGTGAAGAATCATGTAGTGTTTTCTCATAGTATAAGACAATGCTATACAAGATGCATACAGAGAAATGAGACAAACTACAAAACTTAGATCATGATAGCTTGCAGGGTAGAAATGATCCAGAATGTTTGTCTTAACAAAGGCCTGTGAAACTGACTGCCTCCCTTTTACCTCCTTTTCTCTTTTGAGAATATTCAGCTTTGACTTCCATCCAAGGTTCAGGTCTTACTGCATCACCAATGGTTTATCATTCAGCAAGACAAATGCTGCCACTAAATCTTCCTAAAAATCCCACCTAGCACTTGAGACAATGTTATTTGACAAATAGATCTCTCATCAATGCATTGTTTAGATTATTATATAAATGAAATGGGAAAGTGTGAACAAAAACATGGCCACACTCTAATCCTGACAACCTCAGGGGTGGCCTGTGTGGTGGGGCTTTCAAACTCAGAAACCTGAGCGACCACAGAGAATGATCTGAAATTAAATCTTTTAACTCAAAGTGAGTCATGGTGGGCAGCCATGTCCTAGGCCAGCAGCTCTTTAGATAATGACCAATCTTTACCTTAACTGAGCCTATTTATTGTCTTTTTGCACCAACTATGACATAACTTA
Organism: Phyllostomus discolor; assembly: GCF_004126475.2. Lineage (NCBI taxonomy): Eukaryota > Metazoa > Chordata > Mammalia > Chiroptera > Phyllostomidae > Phyllostomus > Phyllostomus discolor. Next base: position 10,720,587 of record NC_040914.2, read on the forward strand.
AAATGCCATGACAATTTATGTTTTTGCAGACCCCTCAATTCAAACCAGAAAACAGATCCTTTCATTGTTATTGTTATTGTGTTCATTATTAATGGCTAACTGTAGTGAATCAACAATCCTAAAGAGGAAAAAAGTTGTCTATTGCTTTTACTTTTTCCCAATCTCATAGATTTCTGTGTTTTGCTATACTCTGCCTCCCTAATCTATTGCCAGTGATGTTGGGACCTTCATTGCCTGGTATCAGAAGCTGTAACCCTTGCCAAGGCTAAGGCTGAGGGAATGACCTTGGACCTTAAGCCACCAAGGAGACAAAATCTTATCTCCCTGTCAGGAGCACCACTTCTGCTCTTTTTACTTCACCTGCCCATCCCCCAACACTTGGTCGGTTAGCCAATGATGGGTAAGATTCCCCAAGGGGAGAATGACCTAAGACAGGCACGGTCATGTGGGAGGCCCCCAAGGAAGGACTTTGGGATGATGGACCCTCGCCCCTTGCCTTTGACATAAGCTGCATCCTCATTGTCTGTGAGAAAATCTCCTAATCTCTTGGCTGCCTTACTTCCCTTGCTACTCCCAAGCCTGAAACAATGACAGAGGGTGGTGCAGCCCTGTGCTGGAAAGGGTGAGCTCCCTGGGTGACCAGGTCTAAGAAAGAATGTGTAAAATCCTGTGAAACCTGCTTTGTTTAGAATACCCTCAATTAACTGATAAGGGTCCAAACAAGAAGTAAGTTTGTTCCTTAAAGTTTTTTACACCTCTTTAGCTATCTGACCCTGACACAAAATAGGTCCTCAGAGTTCCTTGTTATTTGATCCTTTCTTCCTGGCAATGAGTAATGAGCTTTACCTGAGTTCCTGTGTAAACCAACCCAATAAAAGCCATGAGGAAAACGCTCTTGGTCATTCTCCTGTGAGAGATCGGCCACCTTCCTCCCCAAGCAGATCATGTCTTGGTAGACTTACTCTCATCTGTGGCAGATGGGATGCTCTGTGGACAAACCTCCCCACACAGTGGATTTCATGTAAGCCTTTGGGCTTCTGGATTTGACTGTACTGTATAAAATAAGGTGTAACACTGGCATTATCTGAAAAATTTTCACCATTCTTAGAGATTTTGCTTCCTGGTGATTGTCTTCAAGATTGCCTCAAAGAGACTCAGAAAAATTCTCTACAGGTTTAGATGTTTCTTACATTGACAGCTGAAAATTCAAGCTTCTGATCCAGAAGTGATCTTTCTGGTGACCTGCCTTAACTCTGCAACTATGCAGAAGCCTGTCAAGAATTGTCTCATCATGACAAAAGCACTCCTATCACCCTCATCACTTACAACATTCCAAAAGTTTAGCGTCTCTTTTCTAAGACCCAGCAAAAACCAAACCTCGTCTCTGATGTCACATGACATACCTGAGGTTTCTTGAGGTTGGATGATGTGACCAGAGTCACTAAGCCTGCATGTAAACTCAGATATGCCACATGCGGTCTTTTGGCACTTAGCATGCGTGTTTTCATTTTATTCTATATTTTCTTTTATATCATAGGGACTGAAAGTTGTAATGTTATTTTTTTCATAATTGTTGTGACTGAGATCCAAATGTGAGTCAAATTCAGCCTCCAAGATGCACTAGTGTTAGATTCAAAAGCTGGAAGGTAGAATGATCATTATTTCCTTAAGGTGTTGACTGTTGGGTGAGCTGTGGCTGACACAGCTTTATGTGAAGAAGCAGGTGTTTCCTTACCTCTGGGTGGGGCTGTGGCCATGTCAACTCTAGACCAGATTTCCAGTGGTAGCTGCCTGACTTTTATTTCTCTAGCTGTTCATGGTTTTACAAGCATTGAGTCTTTGTCTTGAAGATGTTTCTGTACATTTGGTCACGGAAGGTTTATGTTTCACAGCCCCATGTTGGAAACAACACAAGTGTTCATGAAGAGTGGTTAGATAAACAAAATTAATGTATCCCTGGAATGAGATATAACTAGAGAATAAAAAGAAAGAACTATGTCAAAATAGCCAAATATGGCCTCAAATTAGTTTATAAAAAAGTTTTTAAAAACCCCAGAAAGTGTCAATGAATTTATAATGAAAATAAAACTGAAGAGAATACCCTTAACAATAAAAAGAGGTGGAGAAGTGAAGAAAAAGGAGATTGCAAGAGGGCATGAAAACACTTGAAGGGTAAGGATTGTGGTCTTAATTTTTATTGTACAACTTTTCTGGTGCATGCATGTGAAAACACTTCATAAGTTGCATAACTTCAATATGTGAACCTCATATTATATACACTATAATTGAATAAGTATATTAAAATTATATATACATCCATGAAATATTACCAAAAGTATAAGTTGAATGCAAAGTCCAAAATTAAAAAAAAAAAAAAAAGGATACCAAACTGTAACATGACATTTTCTTGCCCATGTTTCTACTTGTCCACAGGGGGCAGGAGAATTACTCTGCAGATGGAGCCTCCCTGGGGCACCACTGACTCCACCTCAGCAGTATCCATAGTGCAGAAGGAGAGCAAACACAACAGCATCTCTCATTAAACAGTGTTTCTAACCCTTCAAGCTCCCACAATGGACTCAGACTACTCTTCCATCCAGCCAAGCATCACCCCTACAAAGGTCAGTCTTCTGAAGAAGATATCTTTTACCACCCTCTGTTCTTTATGGAGTAAATGTCCACTACCTCTCCAGGTTTCAGACATATGGGTACTTTCTCAGAAGGGCTTTCCATGTTCTCCAGACCAGCTGAGACTCAATTACATACTCTGGGAGGATCCGAAGTTTTCTTTTGAAGCCCTTCACTGGATTATAATTGAGTACCTAGAGCCATCATTTACCTGACAGCCTGTCAGGTAAAGTCAATGAGCATAGGGCCCATACTTGTCTTATTCTGTTTGGAGTTTCCAGGCCCAGCCAAGATTCTGACACTTAACAGATGCTCCATAAACACATGTTAAATCAATAAGGGAAACTTCACAGTGGAAGCCTATCATTGGTGACACTTGCAGTTAAATTATGTTCTCACAGACACAAAACACTGGTGTCAGCATAACAGGAGGATGGCACCTGCTTGGGGATATTCCAGGATCAGGCATTTATTTCTCATATCATCTAAAGGAAATAAGGGAACTTCCTAACACTGAGGAGTTGGACTGCATGCATTCTCCAAATTCACAGTCCTCCACAGTCCCACCTTGTTAGTTATGTCTCCTTGCCCCAGGCCTGTGTTTTCCCTGTTCTCACAGAAACCTGACATACACAAACACTGGATCCTCAGCCCTTCGTAAAGTTACTGCCAGGGGAGGAAAGAGCACACCCTGATCTTATAGGAATCAGGGAAGACTTTTCATTCTCAAATTTTCAGTCAGTGGGACACCTGCCTGTTGTCTCTAAAGACATGTCTCCACTTCCTGATGTCCTGGGGAACAAGGGAAACTTGCTCTGCTGAATGGTGCAGAGAACCCAGGAACTGTAGTTGCTTCCATCTCACAGGTGCTGAGGATTCTAAAAAAACCTCTCTTCTGCTACGAAAAGAACACACAGGGGCCCTAGTTGAGTATTCACCTGGAGATGCTTCTGCTCCTGCGCCCTGGGGGCACACAGGGACACAGAAATGGCTTATATGCAACATCTCAATGTTGTAATGGTGGACACATAGGGTATATGTTGGATCGATCCTCCAGACATATACCTTTTCCCAAAAGCCTCAGGAGAACCTTCACCAGGCCCTTCTTTTGGATACTTGAAAGAAGAATACTCTGTATGGCTCAGCACATGCCCTTGGTGGGACAGTTATCCTGACCCCAGTTATCCTGACCTCATAACACTTAGGACATGACTGCCTTTTCACTAGGCCCACCCTACACTGCTCAGTGATGCTGTGTAGCACCTGGCATTGGCTGCAGGTCTGCTTCCGTCTACTACAGGACAACATTGTGCCACAGGAAATAGACAAAGGAACCTGGCCTTGGACAAGAAAATGGAGAAGTGGCCTGATTTTCATCTCCTGCTTCAACATGTCTTTCTCCTTCCATCTTCATGACTGCTCTATGGAATGTGCTAATTCTAGAGACTTTTCAGAGAAATGGTCTGTGCAGTAACCTTGGCAAGCTCAGGGGACAACATGTCATGCCTGACAAGCCTCACAGAATATTCTCATCAGAAATTTCTAACTTGGCAGTTGATGGCAGGTTGTCACACCCCAGGCCTGTTTTTTCCTTAAAGAAGGTCAGTCTTTAACTTAAGTGAGCCCTGATCCATTTTTGTGCATCTTGGAGAGCATCAGTTTGACCCATCAGAGTGATTTTCTTAACTGGGCAATTGATATCACACAGTCTGGACAAGTGTATGACACCACAGCATACTTTATGCTGTCTGGTCCCCTGTGCACCTACTCTGTGTTCTGTAAATGCTAATTGTCTTCTACCTACCAATGTAAAAATATGTGTATCTATTTTGCTTTTTAATTTTTCACACTCTGGGGATTTCTCTGCTATGTTCCCTTTCACCTCCTTCTGAATTTTTTTTTTTTTAGAGAGGGAAGGGAGGGAGGGAGAGAGAGAGACAGAGAGACAGAGAGACAGAGACAGAGACATCAATGTGTGGTTGCTGGGGGTTCTGGCCTGCAACCCAGGAATGTACCCTGCCTGGGAATCGAACCTGGGACACTTTAGTTCCCAGCCCACGCTCAATCCACTGAGCTACGCCAGCCAGGGTCCTTCTGAATTTTATCCAAATTGAATCATCTTCTACTTTGATGATAATGTAAACATAAGCTGAAAAATGGCCTTTCTTCAAAGCATTTGAGTCCTCTCTCCAAGGTACATGAGGTCAGTTTGGCTCAGATAAACTCATTATATTACTGTATAAGCTTGCACTTTTTTTGACCTTGACAGAGCCTAGGAGCACCTCCTCTCTCAGGGGTTTCTGTGCTGCTCTGTTCCCCATGCCTGGCATCATCCATGGGCAACTGTGGTGATGGCAAGGCATCTGCCCAGGGATAACTGAGAGGTTTTCCCAACAGTCAGCAGCACAAGAATAGGTCCTACAAACAGACTGGAGAGGAATGGTCTACCTGAAACTGTTCCTTGAGAACCAGGCAGCCCACAGACATCCACCCTTTCACAATAGTCCCTTCTTCCTGGGACACAGAAGACATCTCCCACTCACACCAAAAACTGCATGTCCTAATGAGAATTCTCATTTTCAGTTTTTATCCCTGGAAGCAAAAACGACTCTGCTGACAACCTGAGACAGAAGAAAGTGCCCCTCTACAATAATCACTAGGTTTGAACACTTCTCATCCCCAGAGTTATTTATTTACCTTCATGTGAGAACAAACAAAATGAGAGAGCTTTTGAGAACATGTGGAAGACCTGGTGCCCAGCTGGGTTTCTGTGTCACAAACAAGTAGTCCCTTCTTTGATGATATTTAGGGCTCTCCATCTGGTGCTGACAGACCCAAAGTAAAGACACAGCAGAGGCCCCTCTGGCATTAGTATGACATCCTCTGAAGACACCTGTGTCCCTATCAACCCTGGGATTCCAAGTGAGCTCAACAGGCCATTCAGATCACCCTCCCCTCAGAGGTTGTCAGATACAGAGTCTCTGGCCCACTGCATCCAGTCAGAGTCTGTAGTTTAACAGGATCTGGAGACTTCCCCTGTGCATAGGAGAGCAGGAGAGTTACTTCTAATTTTACATCAAGGGATCTCATTCTGAATGGGCACCCACATTAGATAGACAGGTGCTTAAGCTGCATTTTTAAGGAGTAACCTGGGAATTACAATGTCACAATGTTTCTCAAGTGATCTAATGCATAGTAAGAGCGACTTCCTTGTGACAGGTTTCTGTGACTTAGTTCAAGAACTTCTGAGAAGGGAAGAGTCAAATGTGTGTGTGTGTGTGTGTGTGAGAGAGAGAGAGAGAGAGAGACAGAGAGAGAGAGAGAGACAGAGAGAGACAGACAGACAGACAGACAGACAGACAGAGCGCACTATGAGAAAGACTACTGGGCACCTGACAGGAAGCTGTGGAGAAACCCCTCTGGGGGTTAAACCTAGGAACCCTAGGTTTGTGCTTTTCCAAGTATAGCATGAGCATGGGTGTTTGTGTGTGTGTGTGTTTATTCATGTGTGGATTTGTTTGCTTGTGTGTTTGTGTGGTATTGAGAGGCCTCAGGGAAACAAATTATAAGAGGGAAGTACTGGTTAGAAGAGCCAAGGATGGCAAAATTTAGAGCAGGGAGTGGGATGGTCATATGCATACTCCCTGCCCCCAGCTCACATGACACGAATTGTAATCTTGCCTACAGAATAAATGTCAGCCCACAGGTAGGACACACAGCAGACTGCATCATTCTGGACAGAGGCGCCTGTGAGCCTTACAGAACATCAAGATTCTGTCAAAGAGGCTGCCACAGAGCATACAGCATACACCATGGGGTTCCTTTCAGTCTCTACCCACAGAGGACTTGTCAACTGGAAAGGGCCCCTACTGGTTGGTAAGTAGCAGACAATTCTTTGGCATAGACTAAGGATGTGACACAGAGACTGGCTGGGGTCTGCTGAAGAGGCTAGTGTTCTGAGAAAAGAGGAAAGGCTTCTGTCTGCACTTGAGTGTAAAAACAAAAGGGAAGAGTAGGATCGGGAACAGCGCTCAGCAAGAAGAAAATTTCATAATCTGGAAGTGGTGGGAAGCAGGAAAACCTGGATTGCTGTTAATTTGCTGTTATTCATCACTGAGTATAGAATTATGAAAACCGGAATAATAATAATAATTTATTATTGACATACTTACTGGTGTCAGGAAACACTAGAAAAAAAATTTTAACCAGGGGTACTAGATGTTGTCTTTACTGCAAACCCCAGAAATGGGCAAATAAACCCCAGAAGGTACAGGACTCATTGATCCATCAGTATGAATTTTCAAGCTGTTGTAGTCACTGGGGGTACTAGATCAGGCAAGCCCTGCTCTCAGAAAGCCCATGTTGTATGGAGGAGAGAGGGACAAGGAAAGGTGTAGATGTGAGGTCAGGAACCCACAACATCCATGAAAAAAAACAGAGCAGGGCAGGTCAGAATGTAAACACAGGGAATACTTAGAGAATTCAGGTGATCGGCAAAAGTATGTTTCAAAACAGCCCCTGAGTCAGCATTGGTTCAAGTACAGTGAGGATTTTACTAAGACAAACAGCTAGAGAGGAGTATTGGAAACAGAAAAAAATAACAGCTTCAGAGGGGCTGAAATAATGGGGGCCATGCCGTTGACCTTCACCATGGAAGACACACACTCACCTACAGACCAAGGCTGAGAGATAGACTCACTCAGGATTCAGGGTCTCATCTTTCTGTCCCAATACACAGATGCAAATATTGATGCATTTTTTTTCTTATTTCCTAGTGTCACTCTTAACCCTCTGGAGCCCACCCACCACAGCCAAAATCGAAGTTTTGTCAACTTTTGCTATCGAAGGGGAGGATGTACTTCTGCAAATTGATAATAAGCCTCCTGGGGTTGTATCAATTGTGTGGTACAAGGGGAAAACCATGGACTATAAAAATATAATTGCGTTTTATGTTTCGACACCACATTTCCATTTAAGTGGTCCTGAATACAATGGAGAAGAGATGATAACCAATGATGGATCCTTGCTATTGAAAAATGTCTCCAAGGAGGATGAAGGAATGTACACTGTAGTGGCCCAACTTCCAGATTCAAAAACAGAAACAGCATCAGGGAAACTTGATGTATATGGTGAGTGATTGCTCTCTGATGACTGGGGGTTTTGAGGGTTGACTCCTATTTCACACACAGGACTGACAACCCTGGACATTACCTCCATTCCCCTTTTCATTTTTTTTCAGGTTCGGTTTTGATATTTAATGCAGGATACACAGAGTGTAGACAAACTCTGAAGATCTCAGTTTGATTTCATGGCACATCTGGTTGTTTATTGATTTTAGACTGGTTGTTATCCTCCTTTTGGTTGTGTGAAAAAACAAAGGGTTTCTACCTACGCCTCCATCTTGGCCAGATCTCTGCCTTTTTCTTTGAAAGATTCAACTTGTCTTAGATCTGAGACATGCCAACTCTGACTGCAGAAGCCTTTGGAGCAATCGAAGGTACCACCCAGGGCAATGTTCTCTCTGTTACCTGCACAGTAGAGTTACCCACATTCAGCAAAACCAGCAACAACTGCAACTCTAAGAGTTTTGATTTGTGTTTTCCTAATAATATTGACCATGTTTTCATTTTTGTTGTTTTAGACAAAGAAAGATGGAAACTGCTAGTGCGACTGCTTGAAAAAATGAAGGGATGTAAAGAAGGAGGGCTGCATGATTGCGTTCCATAAGTGCCCTGACTGGAGACTGAGCCTGCAACCTAGGTATGTGCTGTGACCAAAGATTGAGTCTGCAGGGTTTGGGCACACAAAACAATCCTCTAAACAACTAAGCCACCAACAACCTTGCTCATTTCACTTAGCATAATGCTCTCCAGATCCACCCATACTGTCATGAAGGGTAGGGGTTCCTTTTTTCTGCTTCATAGTATTCCATTGTGTATATCTGCCAATGTGTTTTGATTCACTCATCTATGGAGGGGCACTTTGATTGCTCTCAATGCTTGGCTATTGTCAGTTGTGCTGCTGTGAACATTGGGGTGCATAGGTTCTCTTGAATTGGTGTTTCAGGATTCTTAGGGTATAATCGAAGAAGCGGTGACACTTCTCAAAGAGGGACATACATAGGGCCCAGAGACATAGGAAAGGATGCTCAGTGCCAGTAGCCATCAGAGAGATGCAAATTGAAACCACAATAAGATACCTCTTCACGCTGTTCAGAATGGCCATCAAAACCAAATGGAAAAACAAGTGCTGGCAAGGTTGTGGAGAAACAGAAAGCTAGTACATTCTTGGTGGGAATACAAACTGGTGCAGTCACTGTGGAAAACACTATGAAATTTCCTCCCAAAACTACAAATGGAACTGCCTTACTTATTTATTTTTAAACATTTTACTTATTTATTTTTAACAAATTATAGAAATGATCCCTGAAAGTGTAGTCTTTATTTATTTTTAGAGAGAGCAGAAGGGAGGCAGAAAGACCACACTGCTTCCTCAGATCTCAGCCTCTCTCAGTCCACAATGAGCTCTGTGACATTCACCAGAGGATGGTCCTGTTCTTTGTCCCAAGAAAGAACAATGTGTGGTTGTCTCTCACATGCTGCACCCCTGGGGACCTTGCCTAAAAGCTAGGCACATGTCCTGGTTGGGAATGGAACAGGAAACACTTTTGTTTTCCTGTCCACATTCCATCGTCTAAGTCACAGCAGTCAGAGTTTTCATGTGGAATTTTGCATGATGTATGGGATTTGATGTTTTGTGAGGCAAAGAAAGTTTTTGGAAATGATCAAATACTTCATGAGAGCAAATAATCTTCCCTGATGATATGGTTTTAGGATACATGGGCTGGGAAAGGGTTTCCTGTGTTACCTCTGTGGGAACAGGTCAGGGCTCACACTGAGGTGACCAGTGCTTAGAATGAGCACACAGTTCTATTTACACATTGTCACCTGAAGAAAGATAATGGTCCTTCTGCAGAGGCAGGACCATCTTCTAGTGAACTTCACTGAGCTCAGTGTGGACTGAGAGAGGCTGAGATCTCAAAGGACGCAGTGTGGTCCCACTTCTCAAGCCCATTCACAATCAGTCACGATTTTTGTTTCTCCACAGAGTCCCTGAGAGTGCCTACCATTTTATCACTCAGCACCACAGTCACACAGCACAAACTTGCTGTGGCTATGACCTTGACACAAATGTGGTTCTAATCTGTGTTTGTTCCATTGCAGGAATCCGTGGCTCAGGAGAAAAACAAAGTTGTTCCAGAACCACAGAAACCTCACCATAGACCCCATGAGGAAAGAGGATGCTGGGGATGACCAGTGTGAAGTCTCCAACCCATCAGTTCTGTTGAAAGTGCGCCCCCTCGAGATGGATGTGAAATATGAGTGACCCTCCTCTCCTCTTCTATGTTATCAAACTCTGAACAATTTTGCACCTTTTTCATAGATTTATTGTCAAGGTAGATTGTCCTTAGATGTCTTGCATTGAGTAAATAAATACAAAAAATAATATGTGCTGACATTGTCCTTACTGTTGACTGAAGGTCAAGAGAACCTATGTACCCCAATGTTCACAGCAGCACAATTTACAATAGCCAAGTGTTGAAAACAATTAAGGTGTCCCTCCATGAATGAGTGAATCAAAACACATCAGCAGATTTACACAATGGAATACTATGAAGCAGAAAGAAGGAGCTTTACCCTTCATGACAGTATGGGTGGATCTGGAGAGCATTATGCTAAGTGAAATGAGCGAGGTTGTTGGTGACTTAGTTGTTTAGAGGACTGTTTTGTGCACCCAAACCCTGCAGGCTCAATCTTTGGTCATGACACATACCTAGGTTGCAGGCTCAGTCTACAGTCAGGGCGCTTACCAAATGCAATTAGCCAGCTGTCTTTTCTTACATCGCTTTTTTTGTTCTAAAATTCTGGCTGTTTCAAACCACTCTTCTCTGTCTAAAACAACAGAAGTGAAAACATGGTCAACATCAGTACCATTTGGAATATGCAAATCAAAACTCTTGGAGTTGCAGTTGTTGCTTTTTTTGCTGGGTGTGGGTAACTCTGCTGTACAGGTAACAGAGAGAACATGCCCTGGGTGGTACCTTTGATTACTCCAAAGGCCTCTGCAATTGGAGTTGGCATGCCTCAGCTCCAGGCCAACTTGAGTCTTTAAAAGAACAAGGCAGAGTTCTGGCCAACATGGAGGTGCAGGTAGAAACTCTTTGCTTCCTCACATAACCAAAAGGAGGATAACAACCAATCAAAATGGATAAAAAAACAGACATGCCAGAAAATCAAACTGCATGGACCTCCAACAACCAAGGGTTAAAGAAACGCTCAAACAGAACAACCATCCTGGTGAGAATCCACATAAGGGAGAGGATTGCATAGCCTGGCTACCTGAATAAGAAACCGAGACTCAGAAGTGACTGTGGACTACAGAGGTTGCCCAGGTGGAAGAAACTCCCAGTCTCACATGAGGAGAGCTCGTGGGAAAGGGGGCCTAGAGTCCAGTAGGTGAGATTCATTTTCCCCTCTCTGACACCTTCCCCACAGGCAGTACTGCAGTGCAGCAAGGAGGGTTATCCTGCCCTGGTCAATACCTAAGACCCTGCCCACTTACAACTTAACAGGTGTACCCAGACAAAGAAATAGGACCAAAATAAAAATACAGAGCAAAGATTCAGAAAGAGAGTTAAAGGATGGGGTGGTAGCCTACTGATCTGATGGAGAATTTAAAGCCCTGTTAATCAAACTGCTCAGATAACTGATTGAGCTTCATCAAAAAATGAGAAAACAAATGAAAAATACCCCACATGAAATAAAAAGAAAATATTCAGGGAACCAACAGTGACAGGAAGGAAACCAGGACGCAAAGCAACAATTTGGAACAAAAGGAAGACATAAACCTCCAACTGGAACAGAATGAAGAAACAAGAAGCCAAAAAAAAAAAAAATGAAGAGGGGCTGAGGAATCTCTGGAACAACCTGAAACGTTCCAATACCCAAATTATAGGGGTACCAGAAGGAGAAGAACGACAGCAAGGAATCCACAACTAATTTCAACAAATAATGATGGAAAACTCCCCCAATCTGGGGAAAGAAGCAGACTTCCAGGAAGTCCAGGAAGACCAGATAGTCCCAAAGAAGTTGAGAACAAAGAGGAAGACACCAAGGCACATCATTATTAAGTTACCCAAGATTAAAGATAAAGAGAAAATCCTAAGGCAGCAAGAAGAAAGGAGAGAGTTACCTAAAAAGGAGTGTCCATAAGGCTATCAGCTGATTTCTGTACAAATGCACAGACTCTTTCTTTTTCAGATTTTATTTATTTATTTATTAGAGAGGGAAGGGAAGGAGATAGAGAGAGAGAAAGACATCAATGTGCGGTTGCCAGGGGTTATGGCCTGCAACCCAGTCATGTACCCTGGCTGGGAATCAAACCTGTGACACTTTGGTTCACAGCCCATGCTCAATCCACTGAGCTATGCCAGCCAGGGCAAATTCACAGACTCTTTCTGAAGCCCCTGGGGTGGAGGAGATGATAAGACTGTGGCTACACACACACACCTCGACTGACTCTCTCAGTGACTGTATCTCCCAGTTCCTCAGTTTATTCTCAATAAAGAAGGTTGTGAGTGTGTTAACTTTAAAACATTGTCAATATCTGACCTTAATCCTGCAATAGGAGAGCTGCTCAAACAAAGCATCTCTTATTGATTGACTCCCAGATCTCATATTGGTCTGGACTGATCCCTGGTGAATGAGGACCTTCCAGGAGCATTTTTCATTCTCAGTTTCTTTCTGGAGATGCTGACCTTTTTTAAATTTATTTTTATTTTTTAAAGATTTTATTTATTGCCCTGGCTGGTGTAGCTCTGTGGATTGAGCACGGGCTGGGAACCAAAGTGTCCCAGGTTCGATTCCCAGCCAGGGTACATTCCTGGGTTACAGGCCAGAACCCCCAGCAACCGCACATTGATGTCTGTCTGTCTGTCTGTCTGTCTCTCTCTCCCCCTTCCCTCTCTAAAAATAAACAAATAAAATCTTAAAAAAAAAAGATTTTATTTGTTTATTTTTAGAGAGGGAAGGGAGGGAGAAAGAGAGGGAGAGAGAAACTTCAATGTGCAGTTGCTGAGGGTTGTGGCCTGCAACCCAGGTATGTGGCCTGACTGGGAATCGAACCTGAGACACTTTTGTTCCCAGCCCGCACTCAATCCACTGAGCTACGCCAGCCAGGGCTCGATGCTGACCTTTTTATTAACTGTTCTAAGTCCTCCAGGACAGTCAGCTATATCAGCAGACATTGTCTAACTGTGCTCTCCACACACAGACTCAAGTGACACCAAACTCCATTTCTGCTAAGATGTACCACTTGGGCCTGAGCCAGGACTGGTGACAGGCTCAGGTGCCTTGTAACTCAGGGGCTCATTAAACTGTCACATACTCAACCCTTTCAAGGCACCAAACCTAAACTGGAACAGGCCCCTGAGCATTCCTGGAGTCAAGAACCCTGGCACAGGGGTCTGGGGAAGATTTTGTGAGCTGAGCTGTGTATGAATATCAGGAGGCCTCTCAGACCATCCCTGATCTAGTATAGCAGGGTCAGCCTCAGGTCAAGTTCATAGGAACATGTTCAGGGGACTGAACTGAGACTAGTCTCCCTCTGCTGACTTAATCTCATCAGACTGACACTTCTGTCTGCAGTGACAGTCAGCAGGGCTGCAACTTGGGAAGGGAACTGAGATCTTGAGAAGTTTGTCTACACTCTGTGTATCCTGCATTAAATGTCAAAACCAAACCTGAAACAAAATGCAGAGGGGAATGGAGGTTGTGTCCAGGGCTGTCAGTCCTGTGTGTGAAGTAGGAGTCACCCCACCCAACCCCCAGTCATCAAAGAGCAATCACTCACCATATACATCAAGTTGCCCAAATCTTATTTCTGTTTTTGAATCTGGAAGGTGGGCCACTACAGTGTATATTCCTGCATCCTTCATGGCGGCCTTCTTCAATAGCAAGGATCCATCACTGGTTATCCTGTATTCTCCATTGTTTCTAGGACCACTTATATAGAAACCTGGTGTCTTCACAAAACTTGCAATTATATTATTTTGGTCCAGGTCTTTCCCCTTGTACCATATGAAGGTTTTAGCCTCAGGAGTCTTATTGAGGATACTCGGAACCACCTCCTCCCCTTCAGGAACATAGATTGACATAATAATGATTTTGGCTGTGGTGGGTGGGCTTCAGAAGGTTAAGAGTGAAACTAGGAAATAACAAAAAATGCATCAATATTTGCAACTATGTCTTAGGAAAGAAAGATGAGGCCTCTGAGGTGGTCTCTTTATTGCTCAGCCTTGGTCTGCAGGTGAGTGTGTGCCTTCCATGGTCAAGGTCAACAGCATGACCCCCATTATTTCAGCACCTCTGAAGCTATTATTTTTTCTGTTTCAAACACTATTCTCCAAGTGTTTGTCTTGGCCACCTCCTCACTACGTTTAGACCCTTTCTGAAACTCAGAGGCAATTTTGAAAGACACCTTTGCTGATCATCTTTTCTAAAGTTTCTCTGCATTCATTTTCTGAATGTCCTGTTTTGTTTTTTTTTTATAGTTGTTGTGGGTAACTGACCTCACATTTAGACCTTTACCTGTCCCTCTCTCCTCTATAGAACATGGACTTGATGAGGGCAGGGCTTCTCTGATCTAGTACGTCCAGTGACTCCAACCGCCTAGAAATACATGGGGTTGAATGACTGACATTCCCTAGGGTACTCTAAATTATGGGATGCATTTACTGATTCAGAGGTTTGTGCCAAAAACAATGGCTATCACCAATGGATGAATTTTTCTGCTATTTCCTGCCATAAATCATTATTATTACTACCAGTTTAGTGATTCAATATTCAGTGATAAATAACAGGAAATAAACAGCAATTCAGATTTTCCTGCCTCCCACCACTTGTAGATTAAGAGATTTTCCTCTTGTAGGTGCCCCTTCCCAATCCTATTCTTCTCTTTTGTCCTTTACACTCAGGTCCAGACAGAAGTCTTCCCTCTTTTCTCAGAACACTAGTCTCGTAAGCAGACCCCAGCCAGTCTCTGTGTCATATCATTAGTCTATGACAAGGAATTGCCTGCTATTTACAAACCAGTTGGAGCCCTTGCCAGTGGACAAGTCCTCTGTGGGTAGAGACTGACAGGAATCCCATGGTGTATGTTGTCTGCTCTGTGGCTGCCTCTTTGACAGAAGCTTGAGGTTCTGTAAGGCTCACAGGCACCTCTGTCCAGAATGGTACAATTTGCTGTGTGTCTTGCCTGTGGGCTGAGCATTATTCTGGGGCGAGATTACGATTCTTGTCATGTGAGCTGGGGGCAAGGAGTATGCACTTAACCATCCCACTCCCTGCTCTAGATTTTGCCATCCTTGGCCTTTCTAACCAGTACTGGCCTCTTATAATTTGTTTCCCTGAGGCCTCTCAATACCACACAAACACACATGCACACTGGCATGAACACACACAAACAAACACCCACTCTTATGCAAAAGTACCCACCCTGTACTTGCAAAGCACATGTCTGGGGATTCTGGGTTTCTCCACAGCTTCCTGTCAGGTGCACAGTAGTCTTTCTCACAGTGTTCTCTCTCTCTCTCTCTCTCTCTCTCTCTCTCTCTCTCTCTCTCTCTCTCTCTCTCTCTCTCTCTCTCACACACACACACACACATTTGACTCTTTCCTTCAGAGCAGTAGTTCTTGAGCTAAGTCTCAGAAACCTGTCACAAGGAAGTCACTCCTGCTGTGCATCAGATCACCCGTGAAACATGGTAACATTGCAATGCCCAGCTGACACCTCAAAAATGCAGCTTAAGCAGCTGTCCAGCTAATGTGGGTGCCCATTCAGAGTGAGATCCCCTGATGTAAAAGTACAAGCACCTCTCCTGCTCTGTTGTACACAGGGAAATTCTCCAGATCCTGTTAAACTACAGACTCTGACTGGATGCAGTGGGCCAGAGACTCTGTATCTGACAAGCTCTGGGGGAGGTTGATCTGAATGGCCTGTGGAGCTCACTTGGAATCCCAGGGCTGACAGGGACACAGGTGTCTTCAGAGGATGTCATACTAATGCCAGAGGCGCCTCTGCTGTGTCTTTAGTTTGGGTCTGTCAGCACCAGATGGGGAGCCCCAGATATCATCAAAGAAGGGATTACTTGTTTTTGACACAGAAACCCAGCTGGGCACCAGGTCTTCCCCATGTTCTCAAAAGCTCTCTCATTTTGTTTGTTCCCACATGAAGGTAACACAAATAATTCTGGGGATGAGAAGTGGTCAAACTTGGTGATAATTGCAGAGGGACCCTTCTTCTATCTCAGGTTGTCAACAGACTGGCTTTTGCTTCCAGGGATAAAAACTTAAAACGAGAATTATGAGTAGGATGAGCAGTGAGCAGTAGGAGGAGCAGTGGAGGATGTTGGTGTTAGTGGGACATGTCCTCTGTGTCCCAGGAAAAAGGGGCTGTTGTGAAAGGTTGGGTGCCTGTGGGCTGCCTGGTTCTCAAGGGACAGTTTCAGGTGGACCATTCCTCTCCAAGTCTGTTTGTAGGACCTGTTCTTGTGCTGCTGGCTGCTGGGAAAACCTCTCAGTTATCCCTGGACAGATTCCTTGCCCTCACCACAGTTGCCCATGGAAGATGCCAGGCAGGGAGAACAGAGCAGCACAGAAACCCCTGAGAGAGAAGGTACTCCTAGGCTTTGTCAGGGTCAAAAAAAGTCCACGTTTATACAACAATATAATGATTTTATCTGAACCAAACTGACCTCATATACCTTGGAGAGAGGACTCAAATGCTTTGAAGAAAGGCCATTTTTCAGCTTATGTTTACATTATCATCAAAGTAGAAGATGATAAAATTTGAATAAAATTCAGAAGGAGGTGGAAGGGAATATAGTGGAGAAATCTCCATAATTGGAAAAAAAATAAAAAGCAAAATGGAGACACACATATTTTTTACGTTGGTGGGTAGAAGATAATTAGCATTTACAGGACACAGAGAAGGTGCACAGGGGACCAGATAACATAAAGGATGCTAGTTCGCTCATACAGTCGTCCAAGACTCTGTGACATGAGTGGACCTGGGGAGAAAGTCATTCTGATGGTCCAACTTATGCTCTCCAAGATGCACAAAAAAAAAAAAAAAAAAAAAATCAGGACTCACTTAAGTTAAAGATTGACGTTTCTTAAGGAAAATACAGGCCTGGGATGTGACAACCATCCATCACCTGCCAAGTTAGGAATTTCTGATGAGAATACTCTATGAGGTTTGTTAGGCATGCTCTGTGGCCCCCTGGGCTTTTCAAGGTTAGTGCACAGACCATTTCTGTGAACAGTATCTAGAAGCCGCAGGTTCCATAGAACAGTCATGAAGATGGACTTAAGGAAGACGTGTTGAATCAGGGGATGAAAATCAGGCTACTTCTCCATGTTTTTAGCCAAAGCCAGGTTCCTTTGTCTATTTCTTGTGGCTCAGTGTTGTTCCATAGAGGACAGAAGCAGACATGCAGCCAATGTCAGGTGCTTCGCAGCATCACTGAGCAGTGTAGGGTAAGTCTAGTGAAAAGGCAGGCATGTCCTGAACATTATGAGTCCAGTGTCAGGATAACTGTCCCACCAGGGGCATGTGCCAAGCCATGCAGAGCTCTCTGCTTTCAAGTATCCAAAAGAAGGACCTGGTGAAGGTTCTCCTGAGGCTTTGGGGAGAAGGTATAGGTCTGGAGTATCGATCCAACATATACCCTATGTGTCCACCATCACAACATTGAGATGTTTCACATAAGCCATTTCTCTGTCCCTGTGAGCCCCCAGGGTGCAGGAGCAGAAGCATCTCCAGGTGAATACTCAACTAGGGTGTTCTCTTAGTAGGGAAAGAGAGGTTTTTTTAGAACCTTCAGCACCTGTGAGATGGAAGCAACTACAGTTCTGGGGTTCGCTGCACCATTCAACACAGGAAGTTTCCCTTGTTCTCTAGGACATCAGGATGTGGAGACACATCTTTAGAAACAACAGGCAGGTGTCCCACAGGCCGAGACTTTTGGGAATGAAAAGTCTTCCCTGATTCCTCTAAGATCAGGGTGTGCTCTTTCCTCCCCTGGCAGTAACTCTACCAAGGGTTGAGGATCCAGTGTTTGTGTAGGTCAGGTATCTGTGAGAACAGGAAAAACACTGGTCTGGGGTGATGAGACATAACACACAAGGTGGGACTGTGGAAGGCTGTGAATTTGGAGGAATAAATGCAGTCCAACACCTCACTGTTGGGAAGTTCCTTTCTTTTTTTTTTTTTTTTTTTTTTTGGATGGTATGAAAAATAAAAGGCTGACCCTTGGATGTCCCCAAGCAGGTGCCATCCTCCTGTCATGCTGACACCAGTGCCTTTGTGTCTATAAGAACATAATTTAACTGCAAGTGTCCCACAATAACAGGCTTCCACTGTGCAGTTTTTCTTATTGATTTAACGTGTGTTTACCTAGCATCTGTCCTGTGTCAGGCTCCTGGCTGTGCCTTGAAACTCCAAACAGAATAAGACAAGTGTAAGCCCTGTGCTCTTCAACTTTACCTTGTAACACAGAGAGGCTGTCAGATAAATCATGGCTCTAGGAACTTAATTATTATCCAGTGAAGGGCCTCAAAACAAAATTTCTGGTCCCTCCAGAGTACGTAATTGAGTCTCAGGTGGTTTGGGGAGTATGAGGAGCTCTTCTGAGAAAGTACCCACTTGACTGAAACCTGGAGAGTTAGTGGACATTTACTCCATAGAGAAGAGAGGGGGTTAAAAAGAAATCTTCCTTAGAAGACTGACCTCTGTAGGGGTGATGCTTGGCTGGATGGAAGAGTAGACAGAGTCCATTGTGGGACCTTGAAGTGTTAAAAAGACTGTGTAATGAGAGATGCTGTTGAGGTTGGACCCCTTCTGAACTCTGGGTGCTGCTGAGGTGGAGTCATGCTGTCTGAGAAATATTCCATCTGCAGAGTGATTCTGCCTCCCCCTGTGGACAAGTAGAAATATGGGCAATAATATGCTGAATTTGACCCCTATTTGGATTCTCAATCACAATTGTGAGAAAAATGGTGTTAAAACTTTTAGTCCCTATGATAGAAAAGAAAACATAGAAGAAAATGAACCATGCATGCCAAGTGTCAATAGACCACACGTGGCACATCTGAGTACACATGCAGGCTGAGTGACCCTGGTCACGTCCTCCCACCTCAAGAAGCCTCAGGTATGTCATGTGACATCAGAAAAAGAGGTTTGGTTCTCTTTGCTCAGAATTAGAAAAGAGTGGCTAAACTTTTGGAATGTTGTAAGTGATGAGGGTGATGAGAGTGCTTTTGTCATGATGAGACAATTCTTGACAGGCTTTTGCATAGTGACAGAGTTAGAGCACATCACCAGAAAGACCACTCTGGATCAGAAGCTTGGAATTTTCAGCTGTCAATGAAAGAAACATCTAAACCTGCAGAGAATTTTTCTGAGTTTCTTTGAGGCAATCTTGAAGACAATCACCAGGAAGCCAAATTTCAATGAATGGAGAAAATTTTTTAGATAATTGCAGTGTTGCACCTAATTTTATACAGTACAGTCAAAACAGAAGCCCAACTGGCTTACATGAAATCCACTGGCAATAGATTAGAGAGGCAGAGGAGAGCAAAGCGAAGGAATCTCTGAGATTGGGAAAAAGTAAAAGCAATAGATAACTTTTTTGTTTTTTAGGATTATTGGTTCAGGACAGTTAGCACTTAATAATGAACAGAATAACAATAACAATGAAAGGTTTTTGTTGTCTGTTTTGATGTGTGGGGCCTGCAAAAACATAAATTGTCATGGCATTTTAAAGTTATGCCATGGTATACGCAAAGCAGAATAAACAGGCTCAATTAAGGTACAGATTGGTCATTATTTAAAGAGCTGTCTGCCTAGGACATAAGTGCCTACTATGACTCACTTTGAGTTAAAAGTTTTAATTTCAGACCAACCTCTATGGTCACTTCTGGTCTCTGAGTTTGAAAGTCCCACAACAAAGGCCTCCCCTGAGCTTGTCAGGATTAAAATGTGGGCACATTCTTGTCCACGCCTTCCCATTTCACTTATAAAATAATCTAAACAATGCATTGGTGACCAATCTATTGGTCATATACCATCGTCTCAAGTGGTAGGAAGGATTTTTAGGAAGATTTATAGGCAGCATTTTTCTTGATGAATGATAAACTATTGGTGATGCAGCAAGAACTTCACCTTGAATGGAAGTCAAAGCTGAATATTCTCAAAAGAGAAAAGGAGGTAAAAGGGAGGCTGTCAGTTTACAGGCCTTTATTAAAACAAACATTCTGGATCATTTATACTCTGTAAGCTATCATGATCTAAGTTTTGTTAGTTGTCTCATTTCTCTGTATTCATCTTGTATAGCATTGACTTATACTATGAGGGAGCACTGCAAACTTCTTCAGTATAAACATTCTGACCATGAGATGGGATCTCATTTACTGTGGCCCACCTGCAAATAATTATTTATTCTTAATCTGATTTTTACTAGGTGTACACTTGGATGCTGTAAACTTAAGGTTAATTTGAGGACTAGGCTGTGAGAACACAATGTTATAAATTGCAATCACTATCTGAAAGCTGCAGAAGTGAGGAGGACAGTAAGAGTTTCATAAGTACATTTCCTCTGCTTCAGCAGCAGGTATGGAGGCCCCTGTTTTATAGTCACTTCAGCTTCCTTTTAATTTAATAGAGTTAGTAGTTTTTTTTGAGTTAGGGTGTAATGATATTCACATAATTAAATTGTGGTGTTTATGCATGAGATCTCTTTCTCATTATCTTTATATCAGTAACCATCCACAACTTTCCCTGATCTTCTCAGTTTGGCTCTTTTTACTTACTCACAAATAAACAACTTATTAAGAGAAAACATTGTGGAAACATGTCAGACTAGGAGGGGCTGCTCTCAGCTTATTGAAGAGTTACAGAAAAGGGGCTTGTGGAAAGGTTTAGGGGGGTTGCTTGGGACAAGCTTATGCTGCCATGCTGCCTTATTGCAAATCTCCTGGGAACACTTCAGAGATGTCAGGAAAGGAAATTTACCCTCCCCTAAAGAAAGAAAAACAATTCAGTAGATGTTCCTAAAGAAGTTTGCATGTGGCCCTGGATGGTTAGCTCAGTGGACTGAGCATCGGCCTATGAACTGAAAAGTTCTTGGTTTAGTTCCCAGTGAAAGCACATGCCTGGGTTGTGGGCCAGGTCCCCTGTTGGGAATGTGCAAGGGGCAAATTGAAAATGTTTCTCTCACACATTGGTGTTTCTATCTCTCTCACTGAATCTTCATCCACGTTCTAAAAAAAATGAAAGAATAAAACCTTTTAAAAATACAAACAAGAGTGCACACAGTGTAATTTGTGTTGAGTATATTGCTATCAAAGGGTGAACATTTTAGGCATGGTCTCAGGGGAGAACTCAAGACAATATTCATCAGCATTTTCAGATGTTCCCTTCAGGGATGTGGTCTCCATTTATTGGTCAGTACCAGGAGAGAAGGTCTAAATGGCATGAGCAGCTACATACCTGAAGAGGAAAGGCCACCCTGAAAGCAAGGTCCAGCACACTTCATTTATTGCTATGAATCTGGGTCTTTTCACCTGGGTAAACTTTTATGTCTAGATGTAAATTCCTTGACCAGTTTGTTCAGCCACCTCTCTCAATTTCCCCATTTCACTTGCAAAGGAGTATTTCTAGCTTCTTACTAACCTGCCTCAAAAGAAAAACCAACCAGCAAGCAAGCAAAATTTAACCAAAGACATTGAAATTAAGAACAAACTGACAGTAACCAGAGGGGAGAGGGGATGGGATAATGGGGGAAAAGGGCAAAGGGTGTACAGGAACAACTATAAAGAACACATGGACAAAAAAAAGGTGGGATGAAAATAGGAGAGGGAGGTGGGGATTGTTCGGGTCGTGGGGAGGGATGGGAGGGAAAGGCAGAAAACTCTATTCAAACAACAATAAAATTCAATAGTATTTAATATAAAATAGCATTTTAGGTAAAATAAAAGTTATCATATACACCTTTAGAAATTATTAACAGTTGTTTTATATACACACTGTTTGAGAAAAGCCCAAAGAACAACTACAATTATTATGAGTAATATTAGCAGGCAGGTAAAGACAATCAAACTTATATTGTTCAACATCAATTTGTAGATATAAAAGTTTTGTTGATGTCTTGGAATAGCTATCTGTCTCCGATACCGGCAACTTCTCGTCCTTGAAATATATTTGATTGTGATGAGTAGAGGCAAGCATCAGAGACAGGGACAGATGTACCTTGGCTGTTGGGGTCCCATAAGGTTTTTTCCAACAATGGTGGTGAGTGTCTTTAATTGATTTCTCTTCCATTAGACAGAATGTGTCGTTGTCTTTAAGGTCATCATCATTCCCTTGCAGTGCACTTGTGAAATATCACTAATTTATCAGTTCTTACAAGTTGATGAATAAGTTTTGGATAATAATGCAGAATGTCTCCACTTATTAATGTTGATCTATATCTCCCGTTGTTTAGATACATGGAGTGACCAGTTACTATTTAATGAGGAGAAAAGCTATGTGTTTACCAAAAGGAGTAAATGTTAGGTTGAAAGGCTTTTTGGCTAATGGGGGTTAAAAGTCTCTAAAAATTTACTTCCTTAAGTTTTAATTGCAAATTGTGTATGTTTCACCAACCCAGACAATTATAGTGATGGGCACAATAAGAATCTGTAAAATAGCCCAAATATTAGAGACATATTATATTATTTTCCCAGTGAAATGAGTTCATCAGTCTCAGTAAGTCAGGGTGTATCCTATAGTTGGTGTTAATTCCTCACAATAATATTTTACCTTTGTTAATTAAGGCTGTTGCTGTAATGTGAGAAAATGTCTCAGCCTAGCAAGGAAAGACACAATTTATAACTAAGACATATTTGTATTCTTGAGAAGGGGGCATTTAAATAGAATTCAATTGCCATATTTCAAGTGGGTCTGGGGAAAGTGGGAAATGTATTTGGAAGGATTTGTCATATTTGGACAGACAGAACTTCTGCTATAGACTTTATGAGCTACAGTAAGATTTCCAGTAATATTGTATACTTCATGGAATCATATTATAAAAACCCAATGTGTTAGCACTTGTACATGTTAAAGTATCAATAATTGAGTCCCTATCGATAAGATTAGTTCCCATTTGACTCTGTATATATTTCTCTTTTTCAAAGTCCCCCTTTTTTGCTCTCAAACTCCCTTTTGTTTCTTCAGTAGTCCAGTAGAACTGTAAAAGAGAGTCTTTCATTGATGTAATAGGAAGCAACATGCATTCTCAGGTCAAAATAATTTGGTTGTTTAATACTGCCCATCTAGCTGCAGCATCAGCTAAATGAAATCCTTTTGCTTTCATGGTAGCAGATTTAGGATGTCTTAAACTTCTCATAATTTCCATTTGTTTCAATATCTGTATAGCTCCTAATAATTCTGCTACCTATTTTCTATCTTTACTGTACTTGCCTGAGCAAGTTCAGAAGACTTGCTGCTTCCACAACTGTTGGGGACCACCCTGCTTAGTCTCAGGAAGCTGTAACCCCCTGTGACTTAGGCTAAGAGAGAGACCTCCAGACCAGGAGCCACTAAGGAGACAAACTTATTTCCCTGGCATGAACGCTGCCTGTTCTGTGCCCGACCGCCTAAGCTTCATCAGTTAGCCAATGATGGGTAAGAGTTCCCATGGAGGAAATGCCTAAGATAGGCATGATCATGTGGAGGCTTCTAGGAAGAGACTCAGGGCTGTGGAAATGCATGGGTTATGGACATCAACCCCTGCCCCCTCGGCTTTGTCAAAGCCTGAGTCCTAGTTTTTAGAAGTGAGAAATCCAAGTCTCCTGGCTGCCTTTTCTCCTCTGTTGACTCAGGACTGTAGAAATAGCAGGGAGGGTGCAGTCCAGACCAGAAACAGCAAACCCCAGGGGTAATCAGGCCTGGGACATAGAACATGCAAGATCCTCTGAGATCTGTTTGCTGGAGGATGTTATTAAATTAGAATATGAAGGCACAAGCAGGAATCCAAAACTAGCCCTTTCAGCCATATGCTGAAACTCCCAACTCTGCCCAGAGTCATAGTGGGGGTTCTGTCTGCAGCTTTGTAACTCACCTGCTTCATTTGATCTTTTCTGCCAGACTGTGATTCCACAAACTAAGTCTGTATTTTCAATAATAATCTGCTTGGGAATGGAAATGAGGTGTTCCCACTAGAGAGAGTGGCCGTTCTGTTCCTACTTTTCCACAGGACCTGGTTTTCTCTGTGTATGTTTTTTATTGTGTTTCGACGAGTCGTCTGCAGAGTTCCATGCTCATTGCAGGATGGTGAGCATGCATCACACAACATTCTAGAGTTGTAAGCTACACCAAAGGCATTGCTACCGTTAGTGCAGACATAGGGTTTTTTTATTTTTTTGACATGATAAGCCTGAGTTAGAACAGTTAATTCAGATTGTTGGGAGTGTCTTACTGAAGTAAATAAACACATTTAATGATTTAGCTCTTCCTTAAATCTTTGGTAAAATTTGCCTGTGAAGCTGTCTGGTCAGGGCTTTTGTGTGCCAAGAGTCTTAGAATACTCCTTCATTTTCATTAGTATTTATGCATGTGGAAGCTTTTTAGTGTTCACTATTCAATATTAGAAAATTATGTACTTTTAAAATTTATCCATTTCAACAAGATTGTCAAATTTCTTGGCACATAATTGTTCAAAGTAGATTCTTGCCATCCTTTATATTTCTGTGAAATCAGTTGCCATTTCCCCGCTTTGGTTTCTGATTTTATTTATAGATCCTCTTTTCTTCTTGATGAGTCTGGTTAAAGGCTTGTTGATTAGCTTATACCTTCAAAGAACCAGCTCCTGGATTTGTTGATCCTTTGAATTGTTCTCTTAGACTGTTTGCCATTTAATTCTGCTCTGATATTTATTATTTCCTTCCTCCTACTTGCTTTGGGCTTTGTTTGCTGTTTTTCCTCTAGTTCTTATAGATGTAGAGTTAGGTAATTAACTTGAGATTTTTCTACCTTTCTTTAGCTAGGCCTGTATCACTATGAACTTCCCTCTTAGGACAGCCTTTATTGTGTCCCATAGGTTTTGGGATGTTGTATGTTCATTTTCAATTGTTTCCAGAAAGTTTTTGATTTATTCCTTGATCATATGTAACCCACACATTATTTAATAGTGTGTTACTAATGTCCATTTATTTGACTGTTTTGATTTTTTCCTTAATCTTGGTTTTTAGCTTCTATCCATTGTGATCTCAGAAGATGCTTGGTATTATTTCAATATTTTTGAATCTCTTGAACCTTATTTTTTTATTATATCATGTGGTCAGTGTCTGAAAGTGTTCCATGTGTGTTTGACATAAATGTATATTTTGCTTCTTGGTGTGAAAGGTTCTGTATATATAAATTAAGTCCATTTGATGTAGAGTGTTGGTCAATGCCATGATATCCTTGTTGGTTCTTTGTTTGACAGAGATGTGCATTGTTGACAATGGAATGTTAATATCCATTAACAATGTGTTAATGGACACTACTCTGTGTGTGTTATCATTGCTATCTTTCTTGAAGTCCTCCAAGATCTTCATTATATATTTGAGTGCTCCAATGTTGGGTGCATATATGGTTATATGAATTATACCTTCTTGATGGATTATTCCCTTAACTATTAATGCAGTGTCCTTGTTTGTCTCTCTTTATGCTCTTTGTTTTGAAATCTGTTTTATCTTATGTAAGTATTGCTACCACAGCTTTTCTTCATGTCTCTTTCCTTAAAATATTTTTCCACATTCCTTCACTTTCAGTCTGTTTAGATGTTGTGTTTTGAGGTCAGTCTTTGGTAGACAGAATATATGCAGGTCATATTTTCTCATCCGTTCTACTACTCTATGTTTTTTTTTTTATTGGAGAAGTTAATCCATTTATATTTAAGATTGATTCTATAGGTCCTTATTCATTGCCATTGCCCCCATTGTACCCATGTTCCTTTCTCTCTCTCTGTCTCTTTCTTACATGTTCTTAAAGCAGTCCCTTTAGCATCCCTTGGTAGGCTGTTTTGGTAGAGATATATTCTTTTAGTCTTCTTTGTATAGGGAACTCTTAATGTCTCCTTCCATTTTAAATGAGAACCTTGATGGACAGAGTGGTATTGGTTGCAGGAGTTTGCTTTTCATTGCTTAGAATATACCTGGCCATTCCCTTCTGCCTTAAAGTCTTTCTCTTGCATAACCAGTGGGTAGCTTATTGGAGCTCCATTGTATGTTACTAGCTGTTTATCCCCTGCTGGCCTTAAGATGCCCTCTTTGTCTTTAAGTTCTGTCATTACTTAAGTTCTGTTATAATTATTTTAATTATAATACAGTGGCCTCTGTATTTACCTTGATTGGGACACATGGTGCTTCCTGGACTTGCTTGAATTTTTCTCTCTCCAAGTTAGGGAAGTATGCTGTCATTACCTTTTCAAACAGAAATATTTCCCCTTGTTCCTATTCTTCTCCTTTCGGTATTCCAATGATTTGGATACTGTTATGCTTCATGTTGTCCTATAGCTCTATTAAACCTTCTTCATTCTTTTTGAGTATGTTTTCATGTTATTGTGCTGTCTTGGAATGTTTCTCTATTCTCTTCTCCAGCTTGCCTATTTTATCCTCTGCTTCATCTAGTTGGCTAATAATTCCTTCTACTTGGTTCTTTATTTCAGACATTGTATTCTACATTTCCTCCTGGCTCTTGTTGGTAGTTTTATATCCTTTCTCATGATAGTGTATTTCACAGTAAGTTCTACGAAGCTTCCAGGTAGTTCTTTGTAGTTCTCACTGAGCTCATTTAGCATCTTTATAACCATTATTTTAAACTCAATGTCTGATTGTTTGCCTCAGTGTATTTCATGTAGCACTCTTCCTGGGGTTTCCACTTTTCCTTATGACTGGGCTTTTCTCTTTTTCTCTCCATTTTAGGTGATTCTTCCTATTTGTTTCTACATATTAAATAGATCAGGTTTGACTCCCTGTCTTTGTGGTGTGAACTTCTGTGGTCAGAGAACTTCTGTGGTCAGAGACCTGTTGGACTCAGTGTTGTAGTCTCCTTGATCTCCTCAATGTGATGCTCTTAGGATGCCATTTATGTTGGTTCTCTGGTTGTATTTTGGCTTTTATTGTCATTGGGTAATGTTTTGGTGGGATTTTCCATCTGGCTGGCTGACTGAGAGTCACTCTGCTCACCATATTTTGTATGCTGTTGTGCAATTGCTGCCTGAACAAAACCAAACAGCACAGGAACAAAAAAAACATACCAATAAAAATAACCTCAATACAAAATCACAGTATCAACAGCAAATTTGCCTGTGTTAATAAAGTTGTAAAGGGATTGAGACTATTATAAGAAAGGAAAAGTGATTTTGAGATGACTAACTGAGAGAAAAATGATTTGCAGAAGGTAAAGGGAGGCTTAGTAATAAGAGTAGAGAATAAGGGCAAGACAAAGAGAAAGAATGTAACATTCACATCATAAATAAAAACAGAAGAGAAGAAGGCAGAGGGGAGTAGGAGAAGAGAAACATATATTTCTAGGCTAAAACAAAAATTAAAACATTGTAGTGTGTGAGAGAAAAAAATAAAGAGAGAAAAAATAGGAACCAAATTGGAGAAAAAGATCTATGACAGAACTATCAACAATAATGGACAAAGGGTAATATAGATGGGATGTGAATAAGAGAAAAAAAAAAGAAAATAAATACAAGCTAAAGAGATGTCCAGATGAAAGAGTAGTGGTTTTTGTGATGATAGAGGGAGAAGGAATACTAAGAGTGAGCAAGAAAAACCAGGCTAAGAAAGGGAAGTTTTTAAATTTAAGACAAAAACAAGGGCAGAAGGGAGGCAAAATGGAGTAGAAGAGAGGAAAGGTAAATTTTGAGAATTGCATTACAAAAATAGTGAGGATGTAGAAATAAAATTGAAGAAATGTACCAACAACCACCATATCCAGAACCAAAAAGCAAAGATCGATAGAAGTGTGGAGAGAAAAGGGGTATTTTAAAACCAGGAAAAAAAGTGAGATGACTAATTGAAAGAAAAATTGTTTTGAGAAGCTGGAGGGGGGAGAATCAGTAAGAGTATGGAATGGAAAGAAGTCATATCAATAGAGAAAAAAAATTAACCCCCAAAAAAAGAAGAGGAAAAAAGAAGGGAAAATGAAATAAAAGAAGGGAGGAGCAAAATGTGATATTTGAAATAAACTTAATATAAAAAACTAGTGACTTAATACACACAAACTTGAAAGAGCAGAAGCGAGTGTTAAAAAAGCTCTGCAGGAGACAAAATAACACAAATCATGAAGAAGGCCAAAGGGAATTTATATCAGAAACTAGTATTTACCACTGTCTTTTCTCTCTGGATCTTCCACTAGTGACATCAACTGGTTTCAAAGTCTGGCCTTAGGTAGTCTGTACAAGGCTCTCAGCAATCCACAATCTGTGGCAGTCTCCTTCAATTGTTAATCTAGTAAATCTGTAATCAGCAGTCAAGTTTAAGCACCACAGGGTAGGGCAGACTTATTCCTGTTGGCAGAGGTATTGCTTCCCCTCAGGTGGATGCCATTCAGAGAGGAGTACTCTGCCTGAGCAAGATACCTCCTGCAGTCTGGGGAATGACTCAGAACTGGGATCCTGGTGGCATTTCTGTCAGTTCTCTCCCCAAAGCCACCATCCCCAGACTCTTCTGTCGTGTCTCTGGTCTGCACTGACCCTCCCACCCCCGGCCCTTTTCCAGAGCCCTCAGTAAGTTGCTACAAAATAAATTTTATGAGTTTGCCCTTCGAGAACTCTCTGTGGCTCCAACCATCTTACCTAGGCAGACAGAAACGCCTCTGCTTTTCACTTTTGGATGTTATCTTGTTTTCTTTCTGGCTCTGGTGCTGTAGGCTGGGGAGCCCAGCTTGGGTTTAGAAGCCACAGTTCTTAGGGGAAACCCCTGGCCACTGAGACTTCCCTCTGGCACCTCAGCTGCCACCTCTGGGATCCAAATCAACCCTGTTGTATGTCTTCTGTATTCTGTACCAGTCACATTGTGGTGACATAGTTTCTTCTGTCTGTCATGGTTATAAGACATCTCTCCCACTATTATTCAGTTGGTTTTTCTGGGTGGTTTCTCTACAATTGAGTTGTTAATTCCAGATTGGTCCTGGGAGGAGGTTAGTGTAGCCTTCACATACTCTTACACCTCTTGGGTTCTCCTTCGGTAAGATCTCCTATTGCCATAATTTAAAGTTTGCAAATTGATTGTGGCCCCAGAAGCCATTGAATTTGAGCCTGGAAACTATGGGAGGTAGAGGGAAGGATAGAAATCGAAGGCCTGTTGACCTTAGAGCTTGTGCAGCACCAAAAACAGAAAAAAAAAGAAGAACCACAAACACTGAGGTCATATTACAGTGAGCATATTCTTCTAAGCCTCAGATCTTTTTCCACAGTCTTCCCCCTTCAGAAACTAAAGGCTCTCTCTACAGTATAATGTGCTGTTCAAACAGTAATCCAAACCGTGGCAATTAGGATATACTTTTCCACAAGAAGAGGTTTGATGTAAAACCCAGGAAGATTTGCAACTTTTGTATAATGTCATTATGCCTGGATTAGCCCAGTTTTAATACATTTTTTTTTCCCCTAGGAGCATGCAGTGCTCTCCTCTAACAGCGACAACAAAATGATGAAGATACTGGGGCAGAGGCTCCAAGAGAAAAAAATGGACACCAGGACAGGGTCCTTCTGTTTTGTTTGAAAGTGGCAGGTCTTTTCTTGTTGCTGTAGAGGTTATTATTTATATTCTTTGTTTTAAATGATGAGAGACTTTTCCAAGTCGGCCCAGAATAAATGTCCCCGATGAATGGTTGCTCCCCTCACATCCTTCTTTCCACAGTATTTTTTACCCATTCATGGGTGTCTTACTCTGTGACTTCAGAGATCCATCACCACCCTGCACCCCACACATGGGTATCTAGCAGAACAGCTCCTGTAGAGATGGGTACTCAGACCACTGACAGGTGGTGATGCTGGAGTTCAGTGAGACAAGGGCTGCAAAGATTTTCCAAAAAAGGGAGATTAAGTTCAATCAAATCAAAACAGTTGAGTTTAGTGTGGGGGCCACAGCCCAGGACTGTGTGTTAGGTTCAGAAACTGTGGTAAACAAATGTATGTCATTAAAAATGTTAATCAAAAATCCAATGAGATTTCTTTAAAAACTAAAAGTAGAGTTCTGGCTGGTGTAGTTCAGTCAGTTGAGTGCGGGCTGCGAACCAAAGCATCGCAGGTTCGATTCCCAATCAGGGCACATGCCTGGGTTGTTGGCCTGGTCCCCAATGGCAGGGCACATGAGAAGCAACCACATGTTGATGTTTATCTCTCTGTCTTTCTTCTTCCCTTCCTGTGTCTAAAAATAAATAAATATCATATTTTAAAAAATTAAAAGAAGAACTACCATACAGGTTAGCAATTCAGGTAGAAGTAATTTGTCTGAGAAAAATGTAAACACTAATTCAAAAAGTTATATGTACCTCCATCCATTATAGCCTTGTTTCTTCTTAATAACAGGCATAATATAGAAGCAACTTAGATATTTATGAATGGATGAATAATAAAAGAAATGTAATATACATACCATATATGTGTAATTACACATTTATAAAGTATTTCTCTGCCATAAAAATGAGTGCAATCTTGTCAATTTTGACAAAATATTATAGATGGTCCTGGAGGGTATTATATTAAGTAAAATCAATCTCACATAGACAAATACCATAAGATGTTACTGCATGTACAATCTAAAAGGGTCGATGAATGAACAAACAAAGCAAAATAATAACAGGCTCATAGGTACAAAGAAAAAACTAGGAGATTCCAAAATGTATGAATGGAAGGATGTTAAAAAAAACAGGTTAAAGGGATTAAAAAGTACAAACATCCATGTACAAAATATATATGTCTGCAGAGTGTACCAAACAGCATAGAGAATGTAGTCAATAACATTGTAATAACTTTGTAGAGTGACAGAGGGTAAGTAGACCTGTCATGGTGTTCACCGTGTCATTTACATCCGTATAAGTCACTGTGTGGTCCACTTGAAACTAATAGAAGATTGTAAGTCAATTATAATTCAATTAGAACAAAAAATTACAATAAGATTCCATCTTACAACCACTAAATAGCCATTATCAAAAAACAGAACATAACAAGTGTTCATGATATTGTGGGCAGTTTGGAATGCTTGAGCCCTGTTGATGGGAATGGCAAAATGTTGAAGTACAGTAATGGTTGTGCAGCAATGTGAATGTACTTAATACTAATCATCCCTGGTTGGTGTGAGTCCTCAGACTGAGCACTGGCCTGTGAACCAAAGGGTCACCATTTGGATTACCAGATCAGGGTACATGCTTGGGTTGCAGGCCAGGTCCCCAGTAGGGGACGCAAAATAGGCAACCACACATTAATCTTTTTTTTTCCTCTTCCTCCCTCATTTCCCCTCTGTCTAAAATATATACCAAACAAACAAAAAAGCAAATAAAAAACTTTTGTAAAAAGTATATAAAAATAATGCCAATGACCTTCACCCTAAAATGTATAAAATAGTAAATTTATATTATGTATATTTTACCATGATAAAATATTTTAAAATATTTATCTTGAATGTGAGTGCCAATAGTACATTTGAACACAGAATAAAGACTGTCTTAAGTGCACCATCTGCCTCTGATGATGGTAAGAGTGATTGATTTTCAAAAACAAAAGTAGAAGGAAAAGAAAACCTGTTGCCTGGCTTTATTTGTGTGACTTCATGTCTGTCAGGTATTCTGAGAGGTTTTATTAGTGCCCTCAGGTGAAGTGGGCTTATGGGAGAGAGTTAATCATATGAGACCTTGTTTGTGCCCCTTAAAATGTTCCCTTTTGCCTTAAAAAAAAAACAGTGAATGACATGGGTAACTCTTCTCCTTCCTCCTCTTCTGCTACAGACTACATGATTCATTAGAGTTCTAACTCAGTTTCATGTCTTCAGAAAAGGTAGAAGATTTTTCAACACAAAAAGAGCTTCAATGGCCACACAGGAAAATTGACTTGGAAATATCCCAACACAGCCCATCTAAGGTGTCTCCATCCTCATCATCCATGACATTACCAGTTCATTATTTTGTACCATAGACCTTTCTGTTCCCTGAATTTCCAATTTGTATGCCCTACTACACTCAAACTTTTCGACCATTCTTTTCACATCTGCCAGATCTTTCCCCTCCCACTTTTAGGCCCTTAAGCTACTGTGAATCATTGGATCTTTGAGCCTCCTTTGCCATCATGGGCTCTTTAGGGCTCAGAGACTCCAACACCAACTGAAATTAAATAAAATGTTTGAAACTGGAAGTGAATCTACAAACCATATTGCATTTATATTTATTTATTTGTATCATTATTTTCAATATTTTATTTATCCATTTTTATAGAGAGGAGAAGGGAAGGAGAAAGAGAGGGAAAGAAACGTCAGTGTGTGGCTGTCTCTCACACACACTGCACCAGGGACCAAGTCTGCAACCCAGGCATGTGCCCCAGCCAAGAATCAAACTGGCAACCCCCTGGTTCCCAGGCTCATGCTCAGCTCACTGAGCCACACTAGGCAGGGCTCTAGTTTATATTTATTATGCCCAGAACTTCTTTTCCTGAGGCTGAATGTTCTCAAAAGTCCTGGCATTCTTTATACCAATGTTTTCCTTCAAATAGTTTTTTAATTGTATTAAAAACACATAACATTAAATTTACCATCATGAACCAAGAATCTGTGTACAGATAAGTAGTGGTATATATATTCTCCTTGAAGCAAAAGAGATCTCTAGCAATGTTTCATCAGTAAAACTGAAAATACATACTCATTAAAAAATAACACCTCATTTTGCCTTCCAAATTACCCTAATGAAGAATCTTTGTCCCCTCAAATCTGAATATGTGAGAGACTTTATATATACTATAGTTTTATAATGTGTTTTGAAATATGAAACCACAAGCTTCTAAATTTGATTTATTTAAAAGTTTTTTGGGCTCCTCACAGTCTCTTGAAATATTTGAATTGAGAATGATGTTTCCCATTTCCTTAGAAAATAGCTTTGGGATTAAAATGTGTACAATGAATCTGTAGATAGTGTTCAGTAGTATGGACCGTTTAACAACACTAAACATGTCTTGTGTGTTTTTCCTCCTGGGATATATTCATGCTCAGCACTCTGGAGGGGTTGATACTGCATTCACAGCTCACTTAAAACTCCCTGAGGTAAGGACAGGACAGAGCTTTGGAAGGTTTAGATGCAGGAACCATGACAGGAGATTTAGAAAGCTAGATTCTTTTCCAGCTGTTGTTTTTTTTGTCTGGTTTAACTGTCTGGTCACACCATGGCTGAGTCTATTCTGTATTCCATTCTCTTCTTTCTGCCAACTGTAGCTCAAATAAAACCTTTTTATTTCATAAGAAATAAGGACCTTCTCCAATAGAAAGCATCTGTTTTAAAGAAGTTCATGACTGGTTCATTGGACATATCACTAATTTGTCACAACTATCTGAAAGTCATCCATGAGAGATGCAGTCAAATTGTCCAGTTGAAATTCTAAAGGTTTGTCTTTCATAAAAAAAAAAAAAATGAGTGAATCTATACAAGACATAAGGCATCTGTTAGCTTCAGTTCCAGGAATGACATCAGACCTGAAGACTTGGCTAATTATAAAGTGACAGATCTGACAAAGTAGTTTTACACATTAGGAAATGCTCTGGGCTGAGGAGCCTGTGCATCAATGCCCAGCTTTGTTTTATTCCAGTGTGGCACCACCCTGGCACCAGAGTGTCTGGGGAGATGCTTGACAACACAAATGTTTAAAAGAAAGGTAAGCAGTGGGACACTTATTCAGGGTGGGGGGAATGAGGAGCTGCAACTGGGAGGAAAATATTTACCTTCTTGAAGTACACAGGGCTGCAACAGGTAGATTAAATAGCTTTTTAAAATATGAAGAAAATATTCTTACATTTTTAATACAGTGGTGGAGACAATCATTGGCCCCTGAAAATATCCTGAGTCATATATTGGATCCTGTGAGAGTTATATTGTTCAGAAGATACTTGGGGTGTGTGGTGATGTTACAGGTGGTAACATGGAAAGACTACTATGAATATTCTGGGTAGTCCCTCCATGTAATTATTTGTATTTTGATGATATAGGGAAACAGTTAGCAGGAGATTAAATGATAAAATAAAACAGGAGACATGACCATGGGAGCAGAGGAGCAAATGTGCTTGTGAGAGGGGAACCTAAGACAAGGGAGAAAACAGCCTCCAGAGGATAGAAAGGAAAAAAACAGATTTCTCCAGAGAATCTGACAAGGGAGAAGCATCCTTCAGACCCATAGCAGGATTTCAGCACAGTGATGTCCATTAAGGAAACTGGCCTCCAGGTCTCTTAGGGAGTGTGTAGACAGGCTCAATGCTTTATCCACCCAGATGAACTTTGGAGACACAGAGGTGACCATTTGCTAATTCTTTCACCACTTGTCTGAAATTTCCCCCACATCCCTCAGAGAGTGGCACACCAGGACAAAAGGAATCATTAAGGTCTTTTCACTAACATTGGAAGAACACTGAGCAAATTTCATGTGTGGAAAATGACAAGCCCTAACCACCAACATTGTTCCTATTCTACATGTACTTTTACCTCACATGTGAAGGAGAAGAAACACAAATCTTTCAAAGATTCTGTAATAGAACTTTGACTGTGACTACAGACTATATTCTGTGGAACATAATGACTACTTAAAAAGACAATAGGGTGCAGTCTTGGTCATGTGAACCCATTGCCTTTACTGTCCTTTGACCACTCAGATACCTATGGGATACACCCCCAATACAGAACACAATCTTGGCTTTTGTTTGCACTTTCATAAACTCAATGGGTCTGTTTCAAGAAGTTCACAGACAGGATACACGATATTGGAAAATAGGTGCTACTTTCTGGGTTACTTTGAGCTTTGTTGGCTCTGGTTGGATTTTGACCATAGATCAAAATCCTAGACATGTGTGGTCTTTAGAAAAAAGGGGATACCAGGGGATATAAGGTAAGGTATATCCTTATATAGAGGGGACAAAAAAGTTAAGGTCCTGGAAGAAATAGAAGAAAATTGTAGTGATTAGAAAAGCAGGACAGAGAGAGAAGTAAGTGTTGTTATCTTGGTTTAGGAGGAAGAGAATGAAGAAAGAATAGGGAGTGGTGCATGTTTTCATGAAGAAGTGAGAACCCCACATTGTGGATAATGTTGAGTTTAGCAGGGGAAGTCAATAAGGAGATAGTCACTGGAGTTAGAACGTTTGGGTGGGGAAAAAAAGGAGCACTTCATCCAAATGTGTGTATGCTCTTGAGTAGTAAGATGACTTTGTGGAAAAAAAGAATAGAGTCCTTGAAATCTCACAAGTGTCTTTGATAATGAAACCAAATATTTGATTTGGGGAATTAATGACTCAGGGTGTGCTCTTGTCCCCTTTTTTCATAAGGTGAAAGACAAAAAATAATCATTGAAACAAGTGAGAGCATAGGGTGGTAGAGGGGGTGGGTGTGCAGGAGTGGGGGAGAAGAGAGATTGGATCCCTAAACAGAGGTAACCAGAGAAACATGCTCCTCCATATTCCCAAGGGCACAATAGCCCAAGTTGTGGGACTTGATGGCCCCGGGGAAATGAGAGATGGGATGCTGGGAAAGGGATAAGTGGAACAACAAGGTTTGGGAAAAGACTAGCAGCCACTGAGGGATGAAATTTCTAGAAAGACAGGAAGGAGAGGGCATGTGGTCTGTGAAGTCTGGCTGATTGCTGAGGAGGAGGAGGGAAATGATACTCGAGACTGAAGAAGTTAGGGGCACAGAGGCAGATCAAAGAAGGGCAATTTGGTAAGAAAGGTGGGCAAGCTGGTTTGTGGGTGTGCACAGGCTCCAGTCCAGGAATGTCAGTTTTCTGACTGTAAGTTCAAGTTCTCAGTGTCTATATTAGACCAGGGCAAGGTTGTTGGTGCTCTTCTCCTATGGTGAGTCTGGGTCAGGCAGATTGAGCTTTGCCCAGAAGCCCCATAGAAATCAAAATGCAGCTTCCTCAGTACCCCAAGTCTTCTCATCTTGAGTCTGCAACAGGCAGTCAGTGCCCACATAATCCCATTTTGTGGGACTAAGGAGGAACCTGGCAGTGGTTGTTGGGGTCCCTGTTGGAAGGGGTAGAGACCGGAAGTCTTTGGAGCTTAGTGTGTAGTTAGGTTTTTGATACAAATTATGTCAAATGTGTAGATGATTGGAAATCTTTCAATCCATAAATATAAATGTTTTTCTACTTATTTGTTTTTAATTTTTCATTGTCTTTCAGAAAATGTGGTAGGTTCAGTGCATACATCTTCCACATACCTGGATCATTTTTCTCTAAATATGTCATTATTTCTGGTGCTGTTTAAAATGAAACTGTTTTCTTAAATCCATTTGGGTTTGATCATTAGAAAGAAATAAGAAGGATGCTCACTGTTGATTTCGTCTTTCCAACTTGAATGAATTTACTACATTTCACTAGTATTTTTGTATGTGGAGGACAGAGTCTCTAGTTTTTTGTTGTTGTTGTTGTTGTTGTTTTTTACATATAAGGTTATCTGTTGAGAAGATCAGTTTTCTTCTTTTTCCAATTTGAACACTAAATATGTCATCTACTTGTCAAATTGCTCCATCCAGGGATTCCAATACTATATTGAATAGGTGGGAAAAACAGTTACTTTCACCTTGTTCTATATTTTATTAATCTTTTGGTACCTCTCAATGGAGCACTGTGTTAACTATGGGTTTTCATGTGTGGCCTGTACTGACTTACATAGTCTCCTTCTGTTCCTACAGTCCTTGTCTTTTGCTAAAATCATAAAGCATCTTTCTAAAGGGCCATTTCAGCATGTTATTCAATTCAAAGATCAGAAAATGAGTCTTGTTTGAACTGATAAAAAGTTCAGGTAAAACTTTCAAATACAAGGTCATGAAGACCAGGTTGGTCTGTCTTCATGCAATAATAAAATATTTAACACCAGGTAAATGCCTTCCCAGTAACTATAAAATTTGCTTATTTTTAGAGGTGTACAGAGGATATAGGTCTACCCCCCTTCACACACTCACAACATGCACTAACATTTACATGAGTAGTGCAGAATGATTTTATGAAGTGAAATACATTCTAAGATCAAGAAAGTTCATGAAAGAGGAAAATTTCACCTAATGATTAGGTTATAGGACACAGGAGCTGAGAAGCGGTTCTCTGTGCTGATAGTACTGAGATGTCCATGAGAACATTTCAGGGCTTAGTCTGGGGGTAATCTTGGGTCAGAGAAGATATCCAGGGCTCTCTTTACACATTGTCACAGTAACAAAGGCAATCATTTTTCTGCAGAGATCAGGACCATCCTCAGGTGAGCTTTACAAACTTAAACGTGGACAGTGAGTGAATGGCTGATATTTCTGAAGGTACACAGTGGCCCCAGGTCCAAAGCCAACTCTCTGTCTCTGTCACATCCTCTGTTATCCACAGAACTTCTGAGTGTGCTAACTTTCCTGTCAACAACATCAGTCACACATCATAAGGACACTGTGGTGCTTGCTACTACACAAGTGTGACCTACACTCAGGGGTTGTACAACAGGGAGAGCCTGAAGCTCTTTTAGAAGATGAAGCTCTCCTGTGGCTATAGAACTTTCGCCATGGACTTTATCAGAACAAAGGATGTGGGAATGATCAGTGTGATGTCATGAAAACCATAGTTTCTTTGAAAGTGAACCCCTCAAAGTGGTTGTAAAATAAGAGTGACCCTTTTTCCCTCACCAGTTACTAAAATCTGAATATTTCTTTTGCCTTTCAAAAATAGATATGCTGTGAAAGTGGGAAATTGTGACAAGACTTTCATTCAGTCAACAAATGCTCAACAATAAAAGCTGACATTGTCATTGTTGTTGACCTAAGGTTTCATTTTACACCAGATCCCACCATTGGTAGGTCTCAGATGTACCATCTTTACAATGTAGAGACACTGAGACCCTCAGAGTATGGGCAGTTGTCATGTAATGACCAGTGGGAACATGTGATGAGCTTGCAGAAATTCAAATTCCATTTTTCTCCAGGGGTCATGTGAAGAGCACCTGGGCACTGTATGGACAACAAGAATAAGCTAAAAGGTAGCTATGTGGGTAGTAACTCTGATCTCTTTCTCTCTGTTTGACTTCTAACTTATGAATTAGAATTCATAAATTCTAATGTCTTCTTTAGTATTCTTATTTTCATGGCAGTAGACTTATTTGTATAAGGCTAGTATGGCTTTGTCACTTTTATTAATATAAAACAATTGGAAATGTTTGTAATACAAAAAAAGCTTTCACTCAAATGTTGTACTTGAGACTGATGCCTACAGAAGTAGAAATAGCATCACTGTTTATGGAGTTAAGTTTGACCTGATGGTTATTT
Organism: Phyllostomus discolor; assembly: GCF_004126475.2. Classification (NCBI taxonomy): domain Eukaryota; kingdom Metazoa; phylum Chordata; class Mammalia; order Chiroptera; family Phyllostomidae; genus Phyllostomus; species Phyllostomus discolor. The sequence continues at coordinate 10,758,846 of NC_040914.2, forward strand.
TGGAATCTCTTGGAGAACAGGGCATCACCCAAAACTAAGGTGACTGCAACTGAAGTGGGAGTGTGAAGCTTCCTAATTTCAAGAGGCTGTTAAAGTCCCATCTTATGTTTTATAGAAAAACATGCCTCAGAGCAAACTATGAGGTATATGTCAGTTTCTTTTCAATAACTAAATTGGGCAAAACAAGCTAAAGCAGCTATGTTGTAGGATCAAAAATACTCTTATTCATTTGATATGACATTTGAACAAAAACATTTAAAAGGTGACCACAAAGAAATATGAAGGTAAAATCTGTTGGGAAATGCAATCCTGGCTCTGTTCAAGGACTCTCAGCTATTTTGCCTCTGTTCCTACATTGCTGAGAATGGACACCTCTTTATAAAATTCAGGAACTGGGAGATATACAAACTGAGTCTTCGCTGAAAGAAATTTAGTTGTGAGTCTCTCCACTGTGAATAAAGCATTTTTGTTATGGCCTGGAGGACTTAACATTCTTCAGATTCAGGAAACTTTTAGATGGGTTTTTTTCTGTCTCTGGTCCATAGTCATCTATTTTTTATACAATTTCATTAAAAATGTAATTGAATTGCAAGTTGGTAATTGCTGATCCTTTATCCACCCTTTTGAAACACACATAAGTCTTTTTGAAAGCTGCTTGCCAGTGTTAAGGAACAAAGAATATATGTCTCAAGGTCCTTGTCTGATTACTTAGAATATTTATCTTGCTGGAGTTTCTGTGTCCAGTAGAAACATATCTTTGGGGGAAAACCTTTGTAGCCAAAACAAAAAAGACATCCTATCAGAATTTTATGAAAAGTTTTGCTTTGCTTTTCGGTAAAGTCAGTTAACAAGCAAAGATTCCCATGATTCCTTCTCTTCTAAAATCTCCCAGCCTTGAATCAGGGGTGTTGTGTTCTGTTTCATTGCCCAATTGCATGGTCTTTCATAAGTCTTACTTGTATTTTCAAATGTATTCAGTGCATGATTTACTTTAACACAACCACCCTGTAACTGGGTAATCATGTTGTCTTACTCAAAGCATCTATTTTTAATGATTTTTAATCTTTGAAATTTTTCCTTATCTCCCTAATTGTTTTACAAAGGTTTCTAATAGACTTCCCTCTTTTCTGGCTCCACGTTCACAGCAGGAGATAGCCTCACTTCCTTGATCCCCTTGGGCCCAAAATGCCTGAAATCAACCTTTGCTCAGAATCCATGAAGACATACCAGCATGAAAGGGCACATTTCCACATCACACTAACCATCAATAGTGTACTCATTCCACATATGTTTTCTTTGCGCCTTCAAGAAACAAGATCACAGAGATCAAAAAAGATTCCTGGCATAAAACTCAATGACTCTGGTGAACATGCAGGTCTCTGTTACATCAGCCACCCACAGGCCTGCATTGAATGATCCTCTTTCAAGCCCTCTTTGACATGCAGCTCAGGCAGACATCACAGTCTTCATTCTTTGTTTTCTTTGTTGTTTTTACAATTTCCACGTGACTGACATTATAGAGCTCACACCCAGAACCTGTGCAATGGGAAATTAATTTCTTCTCTGGTTCTATTTCTTTGTTTTTCCTGTGTCCTCTGTTGAATTTGTCTGAGACTTTGGGGGTATTTGTCCACAGGTGAATTGTGTATAAGCAGAGGAGAATAGGGAGCAAAATCATGGAGAAATGAGGTCTGCTCAGAGTCAGATGAGAAATTGTAAAGCTGGGAGTTGTGTGGTTGTTAGACACTCTATGGTTTCAGGGGTACATAGAGGTGCCATATAGGAGGTTTTATTTTGGATGCTCAGAATGAAGCTGGACAATATGAGTGAGGGTCGAATCTACCTGTAGAGAAAGAGACATGTGCTCCTGTAGTGCAGTGGGGGTGCCATTCTCCCTATATTAGGATGGGCACAACAACAAGACAGGGTGGGAGAAAGGATAATGTTACTAAGACTCAAATTAGTTTCCTGACACTGAGGCAACTTGTGAAAACAAAATGTACAAGATTGTAGGCATCATGAGACTGAAAATAAAGAGGGGATGAAAACAAAATTACAGTTGATACTTTCACAAATAATGGTATGGGGTAATGTGGAGCAATCTCTCAAAGGGTACAGAGTTTTTAATGAGTGATTAAAATATTTTACTACTAATATTACATGATGGATACTCAATATAGTGACTAAAGTAAATGCCACTAAATTGTTCACTTTAAAAATTACTAAACTTATTATGTAAATTTTACCTCATAATGAAATTATGCTAAATTAAAAAGATTAGATTAAAAAGAGAATGCACTAGATGCTATTATTTGTATAAAACTTCATGGGGGAGGAATACGGTGGTGAGGTAGGTGGGAGTCTAACCCATTATCTCAGGCACTCAGCTGGCACACTGAGCCCATCTTCTGAAGAACACAGTGAACAGCCAATGGAATCCCTGCATATATGAAGTTTGGAAGCCAAAGATGGCATAGGACATTTAAAAACAGAGAGTAAGGAGATCTTGCAGGCCATCAGGAAGGCCCCAAGGCCCTGTGACTGTGGCCATGGTTGCTGTGGTCCCTGGGCCCTGTGCCAGGGATGGGGGCTGTCATAGGAGCTTTGGAGGAGAGCTGGATCAATGACAGTAATTTTGCATAAACAGTGTAAACATATATGCACCCAACATAGGAGCACACAAATATATCACAAAAATCTTGGAGGACTCCAAGAAAGATATAGACAGCAATACACATATACTAGGGGATCTTTAACAACCCACTGTCAACAATGGATTGACCTTCCTAACAAAAAATCAACAAGGATATTGTGGCACTAAATGATGCAGTAGATCAAATGGACTTAAAAGACAAATGCAGAACCTTGCACCTCAAAGAAGCAAAATGCACATTGAAAATTTTCAGAGATAGACCATGTGATACGACACAAAAGGAGCCTGAATTAATTCAAGAAAATTGAAATTGTATGAAACACTTTTTCAGGACACAAGGGCCTGAAACTAGAAACTAACCTCAAGGAAAAAATATCAAAGACACTCAAATTCATGGAGATTGAATAGCATACTAGTAAAAAAATAAATGCATAAGTAATGAGACAAGAAATCAAATAGTTTATGGAAACAAGTTAAAGTGAACACTTTATAAAAGTGTTTACTTTATAGTTTAGGACTTTATAGTTAAAAGTCCCCAAAACTAATGGGACATGCAAAGAAAGTCCTGAGAGGGAAGTTCATAGTGATACAGGACTACCTAAAAAGATAGAAACATTTCAAATATACAACCTAACCCGTCATCTATAAAAACTGGAGGAACAACAACAAGCAAAGCCTCGAGCAACTAGAAGGAAGGGAATAACCAATACTAGAGGAGAATTAAATGACACAGTGTCTAAGAGATCAATTCAAAGAGTCAATAAATCCAGGAGCTTGCTCTTTGAAAAGATAAACAAGATCAACCAGCCTATAATGAAACTCATCAAGAAAATACTAGAGAGGACCCAAATAAATAAAATTAGAACTGCAAGAACAGAAATTACAATCAACTCCAGAGATATTTAAGGATTGCAAGAAACTAGTATGAACAACAATATCCCAAGAAATTTTAAGACATAGGTGAAATATACAAATTTCTAGAAACATAAGTCTTCCAAAACAGAAGCAAGAAGCAGCAGAAGGCCTGAACAGACTGACAACAGCTTGTGAAGTTGAAGTAGTAATCAAAAAATTTCTGGCACACAAAAGTCCTACATTGAACATATTCACAGGAGAAATTTACAAAATATAATTTAAGGAAGAGCTAACCCCTCTTTTTCTCGAACTATTCTAAAAATTCCAAGATAAGGGAGGACTCCCAAAGTCTTTTTATCGGCCAGCATCATCCTAATCCCCAAAACAGATATTGACACACAAAGGAAGAAAAACACCGGCCAATATGGCTCGTGAACATATTTGCTAAAATCCTATATAAAAATATTGGCAAACTGCAACCAGAAATATAATAAAAGATCATACACCATGATCAATTGGGATTCAGCTCAGGGATGCAAGGATGGTACAATATTTACAAATCAGTAAACATAACATATCATCTAAACAAAAGGAAATCAACAATCACATGATCATATCAACAGGGGATGAAAAAGCATTTGTTAGAGTACAACACCCATTTACAATAAAAAAAAAAAAAACAAAGTGAAGTGGGAGTAGAGGGAGCACACCTCAACATCATAAAGACCACTTATAAGAAACCTATAGCCAACATCATAATTAATGTGCAAAAAGTAAAATCTTCCCTCCTAAGTTCAGGAACAAGATAAGGGTGTCCAGTTTCATCATTTCTATTCAACATAGCACTGGAAGTTCTATCCACAGCAATCAAACAAGAAAAGGAATTAAAACATGGAGGCATAAGTAGATAAATTTGCCTCCTCACACAACCATATGAAGGACAACAAAAAATTTAAAGACAAAAAATTTTCAGAAGTACCAGAAAATTGAATTGCTTGGAGGTCTGACAAGCAAGGAGTTAAAAAGCATTCATTCAGACTGGTACACTGAGACAAAGAAATATGGCCCAAGTGGAAGAATAGATCAAAGCCCCCCAAATAGAACTAAGCATTGAAGAGGGAGTCAACATATCGGATGCAGAGTTCAAAACATTGTTAATTGGGATGCTTAAAGAAATGTTTGAGTATGGTCACAAAATGCAGGAGAAAGTGAAGACTATGTAAAGTGAAATACAGGAAACGCTACAGGGAACCAACAGCGAAGGGAAGGAAACCAGGTCTCAAATAAATGATATGGAGTAGAAGGAAGAAATGAACTTTGACCAGAAGAGAATGAAGAAAGAAGAACTCAAAAAAAAAAAAAAAATGAGGAGACATTTAGGATTATCCAGGACAACTTTAAACATTCCAACATTCAGATCATAGGGATGCCAGAAGGAGAAGAGGAAGAGCAAGAAATTGAAAACTTATGTGAAAAAATAATGAAGGAGAACTTCCCCAGTTTGGCAAAGGAAATGAACTTCTGGGAAGTCCAGGAAGATCAGTGCCCGAAGGTTGCGCCCAAGGAAGAATACACCAAGGCACATTTTAATTACCTTACCCAAGATCAAAGATAAGGAGAGACTCTTAAAAGCAGCAAGGGAAAAGGAGACAGTTACCTACAAAGGAATTCCCATAAGACTAGCAGCTGATTTCTCAAAAGAAAGGTTACAGGCAAAAAAGGGCTGGAAAGAAGTATTCAAAGTCATGAAAGGCAAGGGCCTATATCCAAGATTCCAATCTCCAGAAAAGCTTTCATTTAGAACGGAAGGGCAGATAAAGTGCTACCCAGATAAAGTCAAGTTGAAGGAGTTCATCATCACCGAGTCCTTATTATAGGATATGTTAAAGGGAGTTATCTAGGAAAAAGAAGATAAAAAGTGTGAACAGTAAAAGGACAATAAACTCACAACTATGAACAACTGAACCTAAAAAACAAAACAAAACAAAAACAAACTAAGGAAAGAACTAGAACAGGAATAGAATCACAGAAATGGAGTTTAAATGGAGCATTATGAGCAGTGGGGGGGAGTGCAGAGAATAGGGGAAAGGTACAGGGAATAAGTAGCATGAATTGTAGGTACGAAAGAGTCAGTGGGAGGTTAAGAGTAGCATAAGAAATGGAGAAGCCAAAGAAATTGTATGTACAACCCATGGACATGAACTTAGCGTGGGTATCCTGGTGGGGGGCACTTGTGAATGGCAGAGTGGAATAAAGGGAAGGAAAGCATGGGACAACTGTAATAGCATAATCAATAAAATATGTTTAAAACCAAAAAAAAAGACATTCAAGTTGGAAAGGAGGAAGTAAAACTGCCTATAATTAATTACTGCTTGGTCATTTCTATTGTGTTTTTACATGTCCCTAATTTTAATTAATAGTTGCTGAGCTTCTTGCTGCCTGAGAGACTCTAGTCCCATTTCTACTGTTGAGGAATTGGGAGCAGGAAGTGTCTCAGAGGGGTGCCCACTAAGTTTCAATATCTTTCAAGTACTTTTATGTTCAACTTAATTTAGTTCTAAAACTACGGACAGCACAAACGCTCAGGAAAGGTCCTGCTGTGACTCCCACCAACAAATGAGTTTATAAGGGCCCCTGCAGTCATGGTGACTTTGTGGTATTGCTGTATTTTCTTAGTCAATAAGAAATATTGTGTATGGGTGTTCAGGAGACATTTTGATTGTTCGTTATTCATTCATTTGTAGATTGTATAAATATGGGATGAACTCATGCTTTAAACGTACCAGGCATTGTTTGAGGCACTGGGGATATAGTGGGTGAAAGAGACAAATTGAAAATGTTGGCTGATGTCCAACTATTTACTTGAGAAGTAATATGTGAAAGTTATTTCAGGATGCCTTAGGACTTTTAATTCCAGCCAAATGAATGACTTCAGTGTGCTCCTGCAGATTTTTTCTGAATCCCTTTGAATTTACAACACTCCTCACTTTTTCTTATGCTGCACATCAAATTCCTTAGAAAATTCTTTGACTCGGTGCTCAGATAAATCTCAAAACTGACACTTTTTGTTCACACTTCTCCAACAATACTCACCTGTCACCTGGATGATATACTTTTCTTCCTACCAAAGGCCCTGCTTGCAACCCAGCAGCCTCACAAATCCTGCGTAATGTAGAGGCCAAAAATATTAATACTATTCCTCCAACCTTCTAAATTTTTTGGCTGGGCTTATCATCAAATTAACAGATTAGCAGAAGGAAATAAAGTTTTTAATACATGATCATGGAGAATTCACATAAGCATAAAAGTTACAATGACAGTTAGGATTTTTTATAATTGCACTACAAAACATGTGGAGGAAGGAAAAAAAGGAAGTTGGCACCTTTTGTTCCAGAAGTCAGAATGAGTGCTTTATAGGTACTTGCAAAGAGCAGATCTTACATGACAAGAGAGTTTTTCTGGGTAACTCAGAATCAATGGGACACTGGGGGTATCTAGCCAACAGGTGACTTTCTCAAGCCCTTTTATGTACCATAAGTAATCAAACTGATCTTAGTGAACTTCCCAATTTTTCTCCTGAAGAACATTTTCTATCTGAATCTCTCGGCAGGAATGTGGAGAGGGTCAACAGTTTCGCTGAGTTTTGGTTCTTATTAAACAGCTTAAAATGAATATTCACAAACTAAAATTTCAGCGTGGTAAAACATTGTTTTCCTTCAATAAACAAAGATTAATCCCATCTTTTTTTTTCTTTCAACCCTCCAGTGGCTCTCCAATTCATTCAGAGTAAAGCCAAAATTCTGGCGGAAGACTTTTTATTTCTTACTTCATCTACTCTCATCCTCTGATCTCTCTGCTCCAATAACTTCACATCCTTAGTACTGAGCCAACACATTTCAACTGAACAAAGAAAATCACCCCAAGTATGCCTTTTATCATTCTAACATACTATCACACATTATTATTGTTACTGATTTTTGGATTATTGTGACTCTCCCACTTGCGTGTGAGGTCTATGAGGACTAAGATTTTGCCTGTTTTATTTCTAGTGGTTAGAAGTGTGTCAGGGAGATAGTGAATAGATGGACAGTATTTTTTTGATAAACTAGTAAAAATTTACAAATATGATTATCGTTAAAAGGGTAAAGTGTAGAACATTATGACCTCACATAAATGGAACTCTGACCTAGATGAAGACCAGTTAAAATTATCTGAAGGAGAAACATCTGATAGACAATGAGCCCAGGCAAACATAGAGCTCATGAGGGGCCAGGAATGAGAAGTCTAAGCAGGAAACACAGCATGTATAAAGGCCAAGAGGTAGGACATTTGAGTGAAGTAAATAAATTTTGCTGACTAATTTTAGTGATTCAGTGAGCTAATATGCCTGAGGTACCCAATACACAGTCAGTGCTAAAAATGGCCAGTGTTGTCATTATTGCATTCCTCTGGATACCCATTCCATGCCCACCCACTAGGAAACAGCATTATTAAGAAAACATTAGGCTTCCAACCTGACCACATAAGCAAATCAACATTAAGCATGGGTTGCAGTTTGACTAATGTATATGTTACAGACAATAAACCACACATATGTAAATTTTCCAACATGATGAGTTGAAAATACAAGATGTGTATCCATTTCACCCAAAAGTTTCTCCCATGCTGTTGTAATCCCTTCCTCTGCTTTCCACCTAACCCCCTTGGTTTTCAGGCAATTACTTGTTTCCTTTCTCAATATATAAGTTGACATATTCTGGATTTATTTATTTATTTATCTATTTGTCTATACTTATTTATTCATTTAAGTGTTGGTCAAGTACATTTGTCTCCATTTTCTCCCACCACACCCCCACCCCACCCACTCCTGTCTTCCACGCTGGAATGTTCACCCTTTGGCGTTGGCCATGTGTCTTTAATATGTGTTTCTTGTTGGTGTTTTCCCTATTTTTTCCAATTATCCCTCTTCCCTCTCCCTTCTGTTTACTGCCAGTTTGTTCTTTATTTCAATGTCTCTGGTTATATTTTGCTTGCTTGCTTGTTTTGTTAATTAGGTTCCACTAATAGGTGAGGTCATACGGTATTTGTATTCCACTACCTGGCTTATTTCACTTAGCATAATGCTCTCCAGTCGCATCCATGCTGCCGTGAAGGGTAGGAGCTCCTCCTTGCTTTTAGGTGTAGTATTCCATTGTGTGAATGTACCAAAGTTTTTTGATCCACTCTATTACTGAAGAGCACTTGGCTATTGTAAATTGCTCTGCTATGTCTTTTGGGTGCATAGGTTCTTTGAATTGGTGTTTCAAGATTCTTAGGGTATAATCCTGGATTATACTTACCCTTATGGTGGCAAGGGGCACAGAGAAATTACCATTATAATAGTAATTATAATCTAGGATTACCAATGCTGGGGCAAAAGGCAGTTCAATTTTTAGGTTTCTGGGGAAGTTCTATACTGTTTTCCATAGTGGCTATACCAGTCTACATTTCCACCAACAGCACATATGGGTTCTCTCTTCTCCACAACCTTGCCAGCACTTGTTTTTTTGTTGATTTGTTCAGGATGACCTTTCTGACCAGTATGAAGTGGTAGCTAATTGAGGTTGTAATTTGTATCTCTCTGATGGCTAGTGATGCTGACCATCTTTCTATATGTCTTAGGGCTTTCTGTATGTCCTTCTTGGAGAGGTGTCTGTTCAGGTCCTTTGTATGTTTTTTTTTTTAATTGGATTGTCTTCACAGTGTGGAGTTGTGTGCATTCTTTATATATGTTGGAGATCAAGCGCTTGTCTGAGGTATCATTGGCAAACGTATTTTTCCATTCAGGTGGTTCCCTTTTAATTTCGCTGATATTTTCTTTAGCCATTTAGAAGCTTTTCAATTTGATAAATTCACATTTGTTTATTCTTTTCTCTATGTCCCTTGCTCTAGAAGATATACCAATTAAATTATTGCTGTGTGGAGTAAATGAAATTTCCCTGCCTTTGTTTTCCTTTAGGACTTTTATGGTGTTGTGACCTATATTTAAGTCTTTTATCCATCTTGAGTTCATTTTTGTATGGTGTAAATTTGTGGTTGAGTTTCATAGTTTTTGCATGTAGCTGTCCTGATCTCCTAACACCATTTGTTGAAGAGGATATTTTTAAAGATTTCCCACTATGATCAGGAACAAGGCAAGAGTGTCTTCTTTCACCACTTCAATTCAATATAGTATTGGAAGTTCTAGCCACAGTGATCAGACAAAAAAAAAAAATTGAAAACACCTGAATTGGAAAATCAGAAGTAGTACTGTCATCGCTTGCAGTCGTCATGATAGTGTACATAGAAAACCCTATAGACTCCACCAAAAAATTACTCAACCTAATATATGAATTTGGCAAAACTGTGGGATACCAAGTCAATATTTACAAGATGAAGGGTCATCAAGGAACATGTATAAAGGTTCCAAGGACAAAAGGAAAGGTCAGTAGTATTGAGGTGTGAGATGGAGGTGGGTGGGCTGGGGGAAAGTATTGGTGGGAAAATGGAGACAACTGTACTTGTTCAACAATAGCAGAAAAAATGAAGGCACTTTTGTACACCAACAGTGAAATATCAGAAACAGGAATCAGGAAAAAAATCCCATTTGATATAGCAACAATTAAATTAAGTACCTAGGGATAAACCAAACTAAGGATGTAAAAAACCTGTACTTAGAAAACTATGCAACACTGAAGAAAGAAATTAAGAAAGGCACAAATAAATATAAGCTTATACAATGTTCATGAACTGAAAGAATGAACATCATGGAAATGTCCATACTACCCAAAGCAATTTATAGATGCAATCCAATCCTTATTAAATTACCAATGACATATTTCACAGGTATAGAACAAATATTTCAAAAATTTATATGGAACTCTAAATAACCCTGAATAGCCTCCACTATTTTGAGAAAGAACAAAGTGGGAGGATTATAACACCTGATATCAAACTGTATTACAAGGTCACTATAATCCAAATGGTCTGATACTGGCAGAAGAACACACACAGATCAGTGGAAGACAATAGAGAACCCAGAAATAAACCTATGCTTCTATGGTCAATTAATATTTTACAAAGGAGGTAGGAGCATAAAATCATTATTGTTTTCCCAAATTCTGTTTCTCACCCCTCACACCCATCCAACTCTGTGAGAATGGCACCCCCACTTCACTGCATCATCTCTAGTTGCTCCTCCATCAACAGGTACTGGGTGCCTCATTCATATTTTTCAGCCACATCTTCATCCCTAAAATAGCTCTTTTTTTTACAGCAACCCTTGATCCCCTAGAAGCTATATGATGCCTACACCCCCTAAACCCTTCAAGTTTTACAATTTCTAACCCTGACTCTGAGCAGACCCTATTCATCTACAGCACAGAATTTTACCCACGTCTGCTTATCCACAATCCACCTCTGGCTGCATCTCCAAGGAATTCACCCAAATGCCCTATAGACCATGAGAAACAGGATAGAAAAACTGAAAAAAAAGTGGAGACTTATTTCCAATATCCCAGGTTCTGGTTGTGAACTATCTAAGAACAGTCATGTGTCGTTTATGAAAACAACAACAAAGAGTGAGGACACTAATGTCTGACCTAAACTGCAAGTGAGAGAGAGGGTTCAAAACAGGGTCATCCACTGCAGACGTGTGCATAGCTGATGTGACCCAGACATGAATGTTTACTAGAGTTGTTGACTTGCATGACAGAATATTGTTTATTCTGTGATTCTGCTCCTTAAAGGTGAAGTGAACATAAATGTGAAATGAGACCACTCTTGATGGTGAATCCACTATGGAGGTAATCCTTTTCAATCCTGCACATCTTCTCAGATTCTGGCACAAAGACTTCTTCCAGGAAACCTATGGTTCCAGAAAGATTTGTTTGTGCAGTCAGGTCATCTCCTGTTGTGGACGGCAAGTCAGAAGAGAAGAAGGAAAATGGGAAAATCTTTATTTGGAGGATTGTAGCCAGATAAAAAAATTGGGAGGTTTGAAAATATAGTAAGGATTGGCACTGTGAGCAAGATGACAGCATTAGCCAATTGTAGGAAGGTGTTGTTAAAGTAAAACAGCTGTAGAACAAGTCTGAAAATGTGAGAAAGACTTTATTCAAGGCCATGCAATATGGCAGTGAGAGTGAACTCAAAATTTTTGAAACAGAAGGCTGGAAAGAATTTAAGACATCTGTGTTAGTTAATTGTCTTTACACAAAAGAAAAGTAAAGCATCTCATGAAGTCCAACACAATGTCACTTTACATCTTGATTATGAATGTCGTCACCCAAGTTAGGCTTCTACCATTTTCTCTAGACTGGGACACAGGGAATCCAGGAGAATAAATTTCAAAGGAATGAGCCTAAATCTTCTAGACAGAAAACTAAAAATGGAATTACCTTTGACCCAGCAATTCCACTGCTGAGATTATACCCCAAGGGTCCTGAAACACCAATCCAAAAGGACCTATGCACACCAATGTTCATAGCAGCACAATTTACAATAGTCAAGTGCAGGAAGCAACCTAAGTGCCCAGCAGTAAATGAGTGGATCAGAAAACATTGGTATATTTACACAAGGGAATATTATGTAGCAGAAAAAAAGGAGGAGCTCCTACTCTGTCATAGCATGGATGGATCTGGAAAGCATTATGCTACGTGAGTAGGGTTTTTCTTTTTTTATTTTTTATTGTTATTCAATTAAAGTTGTCACATTTCCCCTCCATTACTCTTCCCTGCTCGACCCACCTCCCACCTCTCACGTTGCATCCTCTCTCCCACTGTCTTTGTCCATGGGTCCTTTATACATGTTCCTTGACTTGCCCCTTCCCCTTTTTCCCTGTTTTAAAAGTATTCATTTCCAAGGATTCAATAGGTCCTTTCTGGGAGATTGATATCAGTGGGGTCAACAAGGCTACAGAAAGACCAGTTAGGAAAATGTAACAATAACACCACGAAGGAGTGAAGGTGGCTTGGCCTGGAGCATTTTGTTTCTATCTACACTTTTTAGACTGACTGCAGGTGTGCTGATGGTTTAGAGATTACTGCAAGACCAATAGAGACATCAAGGATGAGGGTCAGATTTCTGACCTGAACATATAAAAGGATAAAATTGTCCTTGGCTGAGAAGAAAAAAAACTCTTGGAAAATTAGGTTGAAAGGTAGGAGAATTAAAATCTTTGGTGGTGCACGTGTTTCATTGTAGGTGCCCTAATGGTGTCTAGGTTAGATGCCCCAGATTACCTTAACTCATAGTCTTTTGAACTTGTTAGCAAACATACATTTTAAGAATCTGACACACCATTTGTTGGGATCATTGAAAACAGATTTAATGTAAGAGCTGTGAAAAAGGAAAGTGGTTTTTGAGATGTGAATTTTGCCACTCCTAACACTCGAGGGCACAGGGACTATAGAGGAGATGTGGCCAGAGGGCAATTCAGTGTGCATATTTCCCAGGGAGTAGTGACAAGTTCTTTGTGAGGCAGATCTCCAGTCCTGTATGGAGATTATTCTGAAAGTTCCATCTTCAATCTGCTTTCAAATATATAAGTAAAATATAAAAATTATCTTAAATATATAATTTTATTTAATATGTAAATAAGCAATTCTCTTCTGGAAATAATTAGAATTGGTTTATGAAAATTATTCTTCTTAATTGGCTTGCACAAATTAAGACAGATAACAAAAGCTGACACAGTTTCTAGTGTTTTAATTACCAACAATTTTCATGAATAAAACAGTGCTGCTTTTGTCACAAGTATTAATAACACATCCAAAGGAGCTGTCAATGACATACACAAAATTGATATGTTGATATATGGTTGAAATATTTTATATCTCTAATGAGAATAATTGTAGCTATAATAATTATATGATCCTGATATCAAAAACTAACAAACAAAAAACAAATAACACATCAGTGTCCATCTATGCCATTCAGTCCAAGATCCGAGAAGTCTGATTTTTCTCAAAGAAATTTTAATCAGTGTGTAAGGCTCAGAGAGGGCATATACTTTTTGATGTGAGCACCTACAATCTTAAGTAGATTTTGACTACCACTTAATTTGAATCATTAAATCATTGTTTTGTGTTTAACATTCATGCTCAGAACAAAACCAGTTCCTAACTTCTTCAGTTAAATGTTTTTTTTTTCTTGTCTTTGTGGCAGCGCTGGACATTGCCATGTTAATCCCTGTATGTTGGTGTGTTCTGTTCAAAGTGAACACAGGAAGGTTCTGGGTTTTCTAGGCCACCCAGAAAACATCTTCCCCAAACCATGAGAGCACCCTGGATAGAACCAAAGTCTTCTCCACATCACATTCTTTGAGGCTACTTATTAACTTTCTCACTATTATGCATTATATAATATAAGGTTTTCTTTCTTTTTTTTTAAGATTTTATTTATTTATTTTTAGAGAGGGAAGAGAGGGAGAAAGAGAAGAGAGAAACATCAATGTACAGTTGCTGGGGGCCGTGGCCTGCAATCCTGGCATGTGTCCTGACTGGGAATCGAACCCGCGATGCTTTGCTTTGCAGCTTGCGCTCAATCCACTGAGCTACGCCAGCCAAGGCAGGTCTTCTTTCTTGAAAGATGAAGAGTCCACTTCTTTTTATTCCATTACCAACACACACAGATGACCGCACACTCGCAAAATTCCCATCCTGTCTTTCCAGTATTTTTCTAAATAACAATATTTAGTGTAGACTTTATTATATCTAATTAATGCTATTCACATTTGAGCAAACTAACAAAGATTTCTTTACATTTGAATCTTTGAAATACATCAGAAATGAAGAACTTACCTTCTGTGAACTGTAGAGGTGAGAGTGAAATGGTTCTGCTCATTAGACACTTGTAGTGGCAGAAATAGTGCAGATAAAGCCCAAACTCCTCCAGTCTCTTCACAGCCCCTCCTGGTTACTTTCCATTGGTGCTGCCCTCTGGCAAACACATTATAAATGGAAGCTCCCGACAGGGTCAAACTATTTTTCCAACCCAAGGTCACCCCTAGGGACCAAACCAGAAAAAAAAAAATCAGTGTCAAGTGAATGTAAGCCTCTTCATTGAAAAGTCAATAAGCTTTTCAGGATGGTGAAGTCAAAGTATTAAATCTATTAGCAGCTCTTTTTAGTGCCTGCACAGATTGTGAACCCATGAAGTCTACCTTCCCCAGAAGAGTAAAGGAATGTGTTCATCCTCCAAGACAATTTCTCATCAAACTCAAGTCATAAAAGCTCTACAGACTTACTACTAGTGCCATCCTTAGTGGTTTGAACTACAAGCTTTCTCACTAGAAATGATCAAACACACAAGTTTTCAAAATATCTTAGTAGACACATGGGCTTTGAAGGGTGGAAGTTGATGCCTGCTAATGTTGGTGTTCTAAGACAATATCATTAGTGATAATGGTGACACCAGGGGAAGATCAGCTGTAATTGATTGGCAGTTTAAGTAAAGCATGAGCTAGCAACATCCACGTTTGTGACCATTCGTATCTGCCACATCTATGAGGTTTTTTGGCTCCAATAGTCTGGGGTATGCTGGGTGTACCCTCCAGAGTAAAGGACAAGTTGTTGTGTTTATACCTCTATCTAATCAATGTTAGAAGAATAAAAGGTGCTTTGTGAAGTTTTGGTGAGACCTGTTAAGAGAATTACATGCAGACTTGTAGGCTTTGGGGCAAGGCCATGCCTTGTGCAGCAATGCTACAATAGCTCCTGCACCAGATCAGATTTAATCCTCAGAGGAGTGAAAATGTCTAAATGTGAGCTGCAATGTGACAATGTAGCCAGAATTCCTTTCTATAATTTGTACTCACCAGCATAAAGTCATGTGGGAAGAGCAGCATCCATCACAAATGGAAGTGATAGATCTGGAAGAGACAAGGATAGGTGGCCAAGACCATTGGCACCTATTGTTTCAGCACTGTCAGCTGTCACATAGCTCTCACCATGCAATCACAGAAACTCACTGCCATTAGTCAACAAAGACTACATTGGTATTATTACCAAAGTTTCCAAATATATCTTTTTAACAAAAAGAACAGAAATGTAATGAACTCATGCAAATAACTTTATTGACATATAAGCAAGAATACTCCAAAGAATTTAGAAATCTTTTGAAAGACATCAAACTGGAAGACAAAGAGCAGTGATGCTACTCACGTGGGTGTCCTGATGTCCATTCCCTTTATCTACAACACTGTCCCAGTGCCTCCACGTGTTTGCATGGAGAAGAGACACTGCTCAGACCCTCTCTGCACTTCACCTGAACCCATTGGTTAACACGTGACCATTGTTCATCCTCTGAGGGACACAGTGTCAGCTACACTGTGGACATGGCACACATGAGACCGAACCAAGGTGGGGTTTGGTCTGAAATGTGACTTTAAGTCAAGAATAATGACAATGTTAGCTCAGATTTTTGACTGTTTACTGACTCAGTGAAAATTTTTAAGGACTGTTCGCCTTCAGAACAAATCTTTTATAGTAATGCAAAAAGCACTTTATTTTGAGTTTCACATAGAGGGGGAAGGAGAGTCACTCAAATGTTACATTCACTTCAAGGGGCACACTTGCAGCAGAACCAACAGGGTTAGAGACTTCGCACTGGTAACTCCCAGCATCTTCCCTCTTGACGGGGTCTATGGTGAGTATTTGATTGTCCTTGGACAGCTTCATACGCTCTGTTAACTGCAATGTTGTTCCATTGAACAACCACTGGGTGGAGATCTCATTTGTGTAGCAGCTCATGACCACAGCATCCTTATTCTCTGTGACTGTGGTGTTGCTGGCTAGTAGGGTGGGTGCTCTCACACGCCCTGTGAAGAAACAGAGAATGAAAGTCACTGAGAATGGACTTAAGACATGGAGCCATGCTGCTTCTTCAGAGATCTCAGTCACACACAGTCCTTAGTGACTCATGTGAAGGTCACCAGAGGAAGATTTTAACATTTGCAGAAAGATAATTGTATGCATTCAGGTGACAATATCTAACGAGAGAGCTGTACCTCCTTGCTAACCCCATATAACTTTCAGGTGATTCCGTAACTGTTCTTGCAGACATCTGTGCCATAGCAGCACACAGAACCCCCTTCCCAGCCCATGTGTCCTATAAACTCATCATCAGGAACATTTTTTTCTCTCATGAGCTTTTCTTGATCTTTTTTTAGAACTTTTTTTGACTTCAACTACTTATGTAAAATTTTATGTGTTTTCAGGAAGACAGGCTTGCCACCATTGCCCATCTCTAGAGCCAAGGGAAGTTTACAGTAAGGGGAAAAGCATTTAGCTTTTGTTAAATAATTCATTAGGCAATATAAAATGGCCCAATCCAGTCTTCATGACTGTAGACCTGAAGGATTTCTGTCTGAAACACTTTTAAGTCTGAGCAAGTTTTTATTTCCTGGCCTACTGATTCAATGTCATATTGAAATGAATCTCTAGAAGAAAACAAGTTACAATTTCAACAACATACAGTGAATGTAGGAATAGAAATAAACTATATACTATAATAAAGGCCATACATAAAAGCCCAGAGTTCACACAATATTCCATGGAGGCTCTAAAAACGTTTTACTTTTATCATGAACAAGAAATGGAAGCTGTTCTTCCACATATTCTACAGAGTACTGGAAGTTGTGGCCACGACAATGACCTTAACAATAAAAAGACAAACAACCCAAATAAAAAATGGGCAAATGACCTGCACAGACACTTCTCCAAGGACGACATACAGAGGGTTCATAGACATATGAAAAGATGCTCAACATCAGTATTTATAAGAAAGATGTAAATTAAAACCACAATGAGATACCACTTCACACCAGTGGGAATGACCATCATCAACAAAACAACAAACAACAAGTGTTGGAGAGGATGTGGAGAAAAGGGATCCCTAGTGCACTGTTGCTGGGATTGCAGATTGGTGCAGCCACTGTGGAAAACAGTGTGGAACTTCCTCAGAAAACTAAAAATGGAACTGCCTTTTGACCCAGTGAGCCAATAAATGATATAGCAGAGTCCAAGAAATGATTTAGGAAACAGAAAAAGGACAGGCATAAGCTGATTATGGCAGAAGAATCAAATGCTCTCCCCTTGACCATTAAAGTCATTGTCTGTCCTCTAAGCACAGGTGGAAATTTGTGTCAATGCAAAATGAGTAAGTTATAGCAAATGAGGAGCACTGACTTGCTGAAATTCTGGTGCTAGTGGGCAATTTGTGTTAGGTGGCTATGACAGAACTGTGGAAAAAACTTAAAATTCTTCTGCATATGGAAATTATTATTAATACCCCAGGGCCTAAGAACAATTGCAAAAAGAACTACTTTATTAGAGTAAAGAAATGCATCTGACCTGGCTGGCATAGCTCAGTGGATTGATCTCGGTATGCGAACCCGGCATCGCAGGTTCGATTCCCAGTCAGGGCATATGCCTGGGTTGCAGGCCACGGCCCCCAGCAACAGCACATTGATGTCTCTCTCCCTCTCTCTCTCTCTCTCTCTCTCTCTCTCTCTCTCTATCTCTATCTCTCTATCTCTATCTCTCTCCTTCCCTTCTCTCTCTAAAAATAAATAAAATCTTAAAAAAAATGCATCTGAGATGTGGGTCTTAGTTCTTGGAGGCACAGAAAGCTTGTCCATTATGGTGAGCATTCCAAAGATTCTGCATCCAGATTCCAACTCTGAAGAAATTTTGGATCATTCATTCATTCATTCATTCATCATTTATTTCTTCCTAACATATCAAAAGCAACTGAGTATTTGTTACATGTTGGTCCTAAGCTGGTTTCAGGGGCAGAGTGGGGAATGAGAAGGCAAAGTACTTTCCTTTATATCCGGTGGGTGTGACTGCATCATAACAAGAATCAAATAAGCCATGTCAAGTCCACTGCAGGGAGGTGTGGATGGGCCACCTGAGGGGGAGGCCTGAGTAGTCTCTGCAGTGACTCTGACTGTTACTGCAGGTAACTGGATTCTGGAGTAAAATAGATTGTTTCTCCATTTTGCTCACTTCACAAAACAAAGTGTATTTCTATGATCTGAGGAAGCCTAGAGAAAAAGTATCTGAACCAATTCATTGGTTTAGGAACCCAAAGACCCCCTCATATGGCCCTCGAGGTAGAAAAATCAAGGCTATGACTACAGACAGTACTCAAGTGACTCTGATCAGCTGCTCATGGATTGTATGATTGATTTACTGAAAGTATCTCCCTGTTTCTCAGTTTATTCTCAGTGAATTTTTGGCTGCCAGGTTGTCAGGGCAGCAACTGTAAAATACTTAGAGAATCTGACCTAAATCTTGAAATAGACGAGCTGATCAAATAAGAGGCATCTCTTACTGATCAACTCCATGAAAGAATCCCCCTGGGCTGATTCCTGGTGAATGAGGAGCTGCCAGGAGCATCTTTTATTCTCAGGTTCTTTCTAGGGATGCTGACCTTTTTCTGAATCTTCCTAAGTTCCCCAGGACAGCTGGCTAATATCCAGAGACATTGTCTAACTGTGCCCTCCACACACAGACTCAGGTGATACCAAACTCCATTTGTGCCAAGATGTGACTCGGGCCTGAGCCAGGACTGGTAACAGGCTCAGGAGCCTTGTGACTCTGGCCCATTAAACCATTACACACTCAGCCCTTTTGAGGACGCCAAACCTAACCTGGCACAGGATCCCCAGGGTCCCTGGAGTCAAGATCCCTGGCACAGGGTTCTTGGAAGGGGTTTCTGAGCTGAGCTCAGTAAAAATTTCAAGGGGACTCTAAGACCATGCTCTGACCCAGTACAGCAGGATCAGCCTCAGGTCAAGTTCATACGAACATGCATAGGGGACTGAACTGAGATTGGTCTCCCTCTGCTGAGTTACTCCCATAAGAAAGATCCTTCTGTTGGAGCTTATTGTCCACAGGGCTGCAAGTTGGGAAGGGAACTGAGATCTTAGGAAGTTTGTCTACACTCTGTGTATCCTGCATTAATTGCCAAAATCCAGCCCGAAACAAAGTGCAGAGGGCAGTGGAGGCAGAGTCAAGAGTTATCAGTCCTATGTGTGAAGTAGAATTCACGCCCCCCAACACCCAAATGTCAGAGAGCAATCACTCACGGTATATAATAAGCTGTCCAGATCGTATTAATATTCTGGAATCTTGTTGTTGGACTATTATGGTATATATTCCTGTGTCTTTGGTGGTGACCTTCTCTAACAGCAAAGAGCCATCAGAACTTATTGTCACTGGTCCATGTGCAGGACCTCTTAAATGGGATCTTGAGGTTGCTGTAAGAAATGCAATTATACATTTTTTGTCCATGCCTTTACTTCTGAACCACACAAGGCGTGTAGCATTGGGAGGCTTATAGGGGATATGTAGATGCACATCGTCCCCTTCAGCAGCATTTTTCGACCAAATAGCTGGTGGGACTGTGGTGGGCAAGCACCAGGAGTTGAAGAGTGAAACTAGAAAATAAGAGAAAAAAAATGATCAATATTTTAATCTTTGTATTTGTTTGGAAAGATGAGGTCCTGAATCCTTAGCAGGTCTCTCTATCTCTCAGTATTGTTCTGTGTAAGAGAATGTGTCTCCCATGGCCAAGGTCAACAGCATTGCAACGATTAGTCCACCAGCTCTGAAGCTGTTACTTTTTCTGTTTCAAGTACTCTTCTCCAAGTGTTTGGTTTACTCGCCCCTTCACTATACTCAGACCCCTTCTGACACTCAGGAACAATTTTGAAAGACAATTTGCTGACCAATTTCTCTAAAAATTCTGTGACTTCACTTTGTGATCTGCCCCTTCTCTGTTGTTTTCATGTTACTTGTGGCTACCTAACCTCACATGTAGACCTTTCCTTGTCCCTTTCTCCTCTATAGGACACAGACTTGATGAGAATAGGCTTCTGTGAACTAGTACCTCCAGTGACTACAACAGCCTGGAAATACATGGGTTTGAATGAATGAGTTTTTCCAGGGTCCCAGGATAAATCATGGGGTGTATTTACACATTTTTGAGGTTTGTGATAAAGACAATGCCGAGAATCCCTGGTTAAACTTTTCCTGCTGCTTCCTGACAATAATAATGATTACTATTATCAGCTTTCATAATTCAATAGACAATGATGAATAACTGGAAATAAACAGCAATTGAGGGTTGTCTGCCTATAATCGCTTCTAGATTATGAGATTTTCCTCTTGCTGAGCCCCCTTCCCCATCCTACTCTTCCCTTTTGCCTTTCTACTCAGCTCCAAACAGAAGCCTTCCCTCTTTTCTCAGAGCGCTGGTCTCTCCAGCAGACCCCAGCCAGTCTCTGTGTCAGATCCTTAGTCTACCCCAAGGAATTGTCTCCTACTTACCAACCAGCAGGAGCCCTTGCCAGTGGACAAGTCCTCTGTGAGAAGAGACCGAAAGGAATCCCATGGTGTCTGCTGCCTCCTCTGTGGCTGTGTCTTTGAGAAAAGCCTGAGGTTATGTAAGGCTCACAGATGTCTCTGCCCAGAATGGTGCAATCTGCTGTGTGTCCTACCTGTGCACTGAGCTTTATTCTGGGGCATATTTACTCTTCTTGTCATGTGGGCTGGGGGCAGGGTTTGCACACAGGACCCTCCAATGCTCTACCATCATTTTCCCCACCCTTGTCCCTTCTTACCAGAACTGATCCCTTATGTTCTGCTTTCTTAGAACTCCTGAGGCATCTCAAGACCACACAGACACCCATAATCACACATGCTTATAAACACACACACCCACACACACACACACACACACACACACATACTCGTGCTTTGTTAGGAAAAACACCTGCTGGGTTTTGAGGTTTCCCCACAGCTCCCTGTCAGGTGCTCAGTAGTCTTTCCACAGTCTCTCTCACATTTGACTTGTCCCTTCAGAACAGGAGTTCTTGAGCTAACTCAGAAAAACCTGTCACAAGGATGTCATCTCTGCTGTGCATCAAATCATTTGTGAAATATTGTAAACATGGTAATGCCCTGGTGACAAGTTAAAAATGCAGCTTCAGCAACTGTCCAGCTAATTTGGTTGCCCAGTGAAAATGAGATCTTTTTATGTGAAGGTAGAACCACTTCTCTAGCTCTCCTGTGCAGAGGGGATGCCCTCAGTTCTTATTAATCTGCTGATTCTGACTGGCTCTCAGGAGAGGTTGATCCTACTGGCTTGCAGGGTACATTTGCAATAGCAAGGCTCATGGGGGCTCCTGTGTCCTTGAGAGGATGACACACTAATGCCAGCATTGGCCACCACTGTTTCTTGGTCTTTGCTATGTCAGCACCACAGAAAGTGCCTCAAGTATCCTCAAAATTCTGTTTTACTCTAATTTACTCAAAATTAGTATCCTCTAATATTTCTGTTTATGACACAGAAAACCAACTGGGCACTGGGTCCTCCCCATGATGTCAAATGTTCTGATGAATTTTTATTTCCTCCCAGCAGGAAGGTCACAGAGATGAATCTGGCAGTGGAAAGGGTCAGCCTTGTAATAGTTTCAGTGGGAACCCTTCTTCTCTCTCAGGTTGTCTCTAGACTGGCTTTTACTCCCAGGAACAAAAAGTTAAAACAAGAACTCTCAGTAGGATGTGAAGATTTTGGATATGGAGTGAGAAGTATTTTGAGTGTCCCAGGAAAAAAGGACTTTGGTGAAAGGTCAAGTGTCTATGGGCTTCGTGGTTCTCAGGGGATGACTTAATGTAGACCACCCACTCCCCATGTGTTTGTTGGACCTATTCTTGGGCTCTCTGGCTGTTGGGACAATGTCTGAGTTCTGCCTGGGTGGCTTTCTTGTGGTCACTAGATGCCCATGGAAGATGCCAGGCATGGGGTAGAGAGCAGCACAGAAAACCCCAAGAGAGGAGATGCTCTCAGGCCCTGAAAAAAAAAAAAAAAAAAAAAAAAGAGAGAGAGAAGTCCAAACCTTTAGAGCAATGTAATGGGATTATCTGAGCCATAACAACCACATATGCCTGGGAGGAAGGTGTCAAATCCTGTGAAGAACGGCAGTTTTGCAGCATAATCTGTACATCATAATCAAAGTAGAAGTAAAAAAAATGTTGCATAAACTCCATTAGTAGGTGAGAGAAAACATAGCAGGGAAATGTCTAGCATTGGAAAAAATGCACAATGAAGAAATGTAATTTTTATTTTGGTGGGTACAGGCTAACTCACATTTATTTACAGGACACCGAGTAGGTGTGCAGGGTGTCAGATTACATAAACAGTTCTGTAGTCTTATATACGTGTTCAAGACCCTGTGCTTTTGAATGATCCAGTAAAGGAAATTACTCTGATGTGTCAAAGTTATGCTATTCAAGATAAAAGGAGAAAGAGGGTCAGGGCTCACTGAAGGTAAAGACTGACCTTTGCTAAGGAAAATAGAGGCCTGGGATATGACAACCTGCATCACCTGCCCAGCCAAACATTTCTGATCAGAACATTGTGTTAGGTTACCTTTGGTCCCTGAGCTTGCCAGACCTGCCATTTTGACCCCTGAGCTTGTCAGGATTACTGCACAGCCCCTTTTTGTTAACAGTCTCTAGAAGTAGCCGGTGGGACAGAGCAGTCAACAGGGAGGACCCGAGAAAGGCCTGCTGAAGCAGGGGATGAAAATAGGGCTCCGGCTCCATTTTCTTAGCAAAAGCCAGGTTCCTGTGTCTAATTCCTGTGTGTCTCTATGCTGTCCCCTAGAGGACAGAAGTAGAACTGCAGACAATGTCAGGTGCTGCAAAGAGACACTGATCAGTACAGGGTGAGCCCATTGAAAAGGCAGCCATTGTCCAGAGTACTATGAGTCCAGTGTCAGGAGAACTGTCCCACCATGGGGATATGCTGTTTCAGACAGGGCTCTATGCTTTTAAGTGTTCCAAAAAGGACCTGGTAAAGGTTATCCTAAGGTTTTTGGAGGAGGGTGCTGGCCTGGAAGGTTCATTCCCCAAAATGCCCTGTGTGTCCTCCATCACCACATTAGGGTGTTGCGTGTAACTCCTCTGTGTTCCCTGTCTTCCCACAGGGCCCAGAAGCTGGAAGAGCTCCATGTGAGTACTAAACCAGAGGCCTTGTGTATTCTTTTGTTAGGGGCAGAGAGGTTCTCATAGAAACCTCAGCCCCTTGCGATAGAAGCAACCACAGATTCTGGGTTCTCCTGTCCCATTCTGCACAGGAAGTTTCCTTTGTTCCCCAGGACATCATAACCTACACAGATGTCTTCAGAGACAATAGGCAGGTGTCCCACAGACCAGGAATTGTAGGAATGAAAATTCTTCCCTGATTCCTATAAGGTCAGTGTGTGCTCTTTCTTTCTTTGGTAGTAACTCTACCAGGGATTCAGGATCCAGAGTTTCTGTCTGGTCGGGTATCTGTGAGAACAGGAAGAACACAAGCCCTGGGTGACGAGACATAACTCACAAGGTGGGACTATGCAGGGCTGTGATTTGGGGGGAAATAAAGTATGGTCCAACCCCCACTGTGAAGAGGTCACTTTCCTTCCTTCTGACTCTGTGAAAAGTAAAGGCTTGACACTATGTTATCCCCAAGCAGGTGGTGTCCTCCTTTCATGCCGACATCAATGCCTTTTATATCTATAAGAAACTTAATCAACAAAAGAATAAAGGCAAACAAAATATAACTAGAGACAATGAAATTAAGAACAATCTGACAGTATCAGAGGGGAGGTGCGAGGGGATAATGGGGGGGTAGGGTTTTCGGGAACAACTATAAAGGACACATGGACAAATCCAAGGCAGGGTGGAATCCGGGGAGGGAGGTGGGTTCAGTTGGGGTAGTGAGGAGTATTGGGGGGAAATGCAGACAAGTGTAATTGAGCAATAATAAAATAATTTAAAATGTGTGTATCAAAAAAGAAAAGAAAGATAAGTTGACTGCAAGTGTCCCACAGAGTGAAAGGCTTCCATTGTTTGGTTTCCATTGTTAATTTAATGAGCATTCACAGAACTTTTGTGATGTGTCAGGCTCTTGGTTGGGCCCTAGAAACTCTAAGTAAATGAAGACATGTGCGGGTCTTTTGCTTATCGTAACAGAGACAGGGTCTCAGATAAATCATGGCTCTAGGGAGTTACAATTCTGTGAAGGGCTGTGAAGGAGAACTTCTGGTGCATACACAACATGTACTTGAGTCTCAGCTGGTCTGGGGATCACAGAGAGCCCTTCTGAGGAACTGACCTTTTGGCTGAGACCTGAAGAGCTGATGGCCAAGTGCCATGTTACAGTTAGTTTTTAAAATTTTCTACTTTCTATTCAACTATACTTTAGACAGTGTTTTATATATGAATATATAGTTTTTAGTATGTTTATTGAATTATAGTTGAACATAATAAGCTTCACATATCAAAATCATATCAAATCATTACTAACTTTTTCCAGATGCCTGCACCACAGAATTTGTTACAATGAAAATAAAGACTGTGTCCCTTACGATTAAAGTCTTTTCATGCCCTCTTGCGATCTCTTTACTCTTCATCTCTCCACCTCCTTTTTTTAGTATTAAGGAAAATCTCATCAGTGTTTTTTTATTATAAATTCATATACATTTTCAGGCTTTTCCAAATTTTTTATAATAAAAATATAATTTTAGTCTGAGGTTGACTCAACACAGCTATTTTGACATAGTTCTTTTTTGTTTATATTCTGGTTGTATCTTACTCCACTGATGCACTAATTTCGATGATCTATTCACCCATTATGGACATTCGTGTTGTTTCCAACTTGAGGCTATTAAAAATAAATGTGCCATGGATATGAATATAAAAACGTCTTTAACACAAAGGATCAGAACTTGTAAAACCATGAATAGCCAGAGAAATGGAAGTTAGGGAAATGCCACTGAAACTCTGGTCTCAAGGTCGAATGGCCATAACCCCACCCAGATGTACAGAAACACCTCCTTCTTCACATAAAGCTGTGTCTTGCACAGCCCACCCATCAGTCAACAGAGAAGCAGAAATAATGGTTCCATCTCCCTTCCAGCTTTTAATTATGAACCAGTGCACCTCAGAAACTGCATTTAATTCATATCTGGATTGTCAATCACTAGGAGTAGAAGAAAGGTAGTCTTTACCTTGTAGTCCCTCTGATAATACATGAAACCTAAAGAGATGAAGGATATATGCCAAGTGCCCACAGATAATACATGACATTTGTGAGCCCACATGCAGGCTGTTTGACTCTGGGGAGTGACTCCACCTCAATAAGTGTCAGTGCCCTCATGTGATTCCATAAAAATATGTTTGTCTTCTTCCTTGGATTTTAGAAAAGGACATTCCTAAAACTCCTGGAATTTTGTAACTGATGTGGGTGGTAAGTGTACTTTTGTTGTGATGATGCCACTCCTGGCTGGCATCCGGAGAGTTGCAGGGTGAGGGTAGGTCACCAGAAAGACCAAGTTCTGATCAGAAGCTTGGAATATTCAGCCGTCAGGAAACATAAGAAATGCTTCAACCTGAAGAGAATTTTTTTATGAGTCAACTGGAGACAAACATGCTAATAATTGTAGGAAGAAAATCACAATGAACTGAGAGAATGTTCTGAAGAATGACAATTCAGCACCTTATTTTATACAGTACAGTCAAAGGCAGAGGCTGAAGTGCTTATATCAGATCCATTAGCAATAGATTAGGGAGGTGAGAGGGAAAAAAGTGCAGAATCTCTCAGACTGGAACAAGAGCACAACCAACAGACACAATAATGAGGTTGATTCCTACAGGAATGTTAGCAGTTAACAATGAACAAAATAACAGTAGTAATGAGAGGGTATGTGGTCTCTGCTATGGTGCAGGGAGGGGTTTGAGGAAAATGAGTTACCCTGGTATTTTAAAGGTAGGTTACGGTGGAGGAAAAACAGCAATAAACATCCTCAGTTGAGGTAAAGATTGACATTTGTCAGGAAACATACCAGTCTAGGACATGACTACCCACCATGACTCACTTTGGGTTAAGAGTTTTAATTTCAGACCATCCTCTGTGGTTGCTTAACTTTATGTGTTGCAAGTCCCACCATGCAGGCCTTCCCTGAGCTTGTCAGGTTTAGTATGTGGCCCCTTTTTTGTCCACGCTGCTTTGTTAATGAATCAGCTGAAATGATGCATTGGTGACTGATGTTTCGGTTAGACAATATTGTCTCAAGTGCTAGGAAGGAAATCTTACAAAGCCTTAGTGGCAGCATTTGTCTTGATGAATGATTAGCCATCGGTGATGCAGCAAGACCTTAATCTTGAACGGCAGTCAAAGCTCCTGAAAAGAATAAAGCAGGTAAATGGGAGATAGTCGACCCACAGGTCTTTATTAGAAAAACACTCTGGATCATTTCAAACCTCTAAACTATCATAGACTAAATGTTGCTCTCTCATTTCTCTGTGTTTTACATCCTGAATTACATTTACTTACAGTTTAAGGGCACTCTCTACAACAAAACACTTTTAACAACCTGACCATGAGATGGAATCCTATTTACTATGACCCACCTATAAATAATTATTAATTATTGAATATAAATTTGATATCTTCTAGTTTGACTTGGAAGCTGTTGCCTTAGGTTATTTAGGGAGCAGGCTGTGAGAACACAATGTAAGGTACAATTACCATCTAAAAGTTCCACAGGCAAGGAAGATACTTAAGAGTTTCATAAGTACATTTCCTCTGCTTCAGCAGCAGTTGTAGAAGGTCATGTTTTTTATAGCCACTTCAGGTTCCATTTTAATTAATATAGTTTGTAGGCTTTCTTGAGTTAGGGTGTAAGAACATTCACATAATTATTTTCTAGCATTTATTGATAAAACTTCTTTCTCAATATTTTTATTTTAGTAGCTTTCTACAATTTTCCTTGATCTTAGTTTGTCTCTTTTTACTCATTCAGAAACGACCAACTTATAAGGATAAACTACACACTTTTTACCTCTCTTAAAACACACGCATCTTCTTTTTTCCTTTTGCAATAGCATTTCTTCTCAATTTCAATATGTTACCAGAAAGCGATCCAGGCCCAGGGCAGGTTTTCCTAAGGGTAGTCTGTCATGCATGGATTCTTGACTCTGTGCAGGAAGAATTTCTCAAAAGAAGCCCAGATGCTTTTGAGAGTATGTTTATGGAAGCTGGGGACAGTGAAACAAGCATGGGCCTAGAATGGAAGGATTTTCAGAAGAGAGACTGGACGGGGCTGCTGTGGCTCTCTTACAACACTATGGGAAAGAGGTGAGTGTGGGAGGGGCTGCTCTCAGCTTACTGCAAAGTCACAGAAAAAAGGGGGGGCCTTGTGGAAATGTTTAGGGGGTTTGCCTGGGCCGAGCTGCCACTGCACATTGCTCCCCTGGTTGTAAGTCTTGTTCCAGACCCGTCAGAGATTAGAAGAGAGAAAATTTACTAAAAAACAATTCAGTTGATTGACCTCCAGAAGGGTGCACACTGGGTTCTTTCTCTTGAAGAGTTTTATTCCTCTCCAAAGCTAAAAATGGTGACTCCTCAGGGAAGATCTCAATAAGATATACATCAGCTTTTTCAGATGTGCCCTTTCAGGGCTGTGACCTCCACTAATTGATCACTACCAGGGCAAAAGATCTAAATTACCTCACCAGCTGTATGCCAGGCATGGAAAGGACACCCAGAAACCAAGGTCCTGCACATATTTTGTTCATTGCCAGGCACTCAGGTCTTTTCATCCTGGTGGCCTTGGTATCTGGCTGTAAATTGCTTTTTGCAGTTTGTTTGGCCATCTTTCTTAATTTTCCCATTTCACTTGCCAAGGGCTAGTACTACATTTTTACTACCCTGGCTCAAAAAAAAAATGACCTTAGAAATTATTAACAGTTGTGTTATGTACACACTGTTTGAGAAAAGTCCATAGAACAACTATAATTATTATTATGACTAATATTAGTAGACAGGTAAATACATCCAAACTTATAATGTTCAGCATCAATTTATAGATATAAAGGTTTTGCTGGTGTCTTGGGATAGCTGTCTGTCTCTGATATCAGGAACTTCTCATCCTCTAAATATATTTGATTGCAAACAGTAAAAGCAAACATCACAGGCAGGTAGGTGTACATTGGCTATTGGGCCCCTGATAAGGTTTTATCCAACAATGGTGGTGCGTGTCTTTAATTGATACCTCTTCTATTAGACAAAATGTGTCATTGTCCCCGAAGTCATCATCGTTGCCTAGGAGTGCACTTGTGAAATGGATATCACTAATTCATCAGATGTTACATGTTGATTAATAAGTTTTTTATAATAATGCAGCCTAACTTCTCTTAGTAACATTGATCTATATGTCCCTTTGTTTAGATGCATAGGGTGCCCAGTGAATATTTAATGAGGAGAAAATCTATGTGTTCATCATCATACGTATATTTTAGGTTAAAAAATGTTTAGCTCAAGCAGATTAAAATCTCTTGAAAATGTATTTAGTTGAGTTTTAATTGTACTTTTTGTATGTTTACCAACCAGAAACTCAGGGTAATGGGTAAAATGAAAATATTATAAAATGGACCAAATATCAGAAACTCTTTATATTATTTGCCCAGGGAAATGAGTCTCTCAGTCACTGTAAGTCAGGGGGAATTCCATAGTTGGTGTTAATTTCTCCTGATAATAATTTACCTTTGTTAATTAAGGCTGTTGCTCTAATGCAAGAAAAGGCCTCAACCCACTTAGAAATATATAGTTTATAACTAACACATATTCATATTCTTGAGAATGCAGCATTCTCAAGAATGTTCAATTCAATTCAATTACCACATTTCATGTAGATCTGGTGAAAGAGGGAAATCTATGAGATTTTATGAGATATAGGGAGAGGCTTCCAGTAATATCATTTACTTCTTGGAACCATATTTTAAAAAACCCATTGTGTTAGCTCATGTAATTGTTAGAGTATCAATGATTGAGTCCCTTCAGGTAAGACTGGCTTCTGTTTGACACCATGTATTTTTTTCTGGTTCAAAGTTGCCCCATTAGCTCTCAGACTCCCTTTTGTGTTGGGTAGTGGTCCACTAGAACTGTAAAAGACAGCCTTTTATTGATTTAGAAGGAAGCAACAAGCATTCTCAGGTCAAAATAATTTGGCTGTTTAATACTTCCCAGCTAGCTGCAGCATCAGCTAAATGAATTCCTTTTGCTTTCATGATAGCAACTTGAGAAGTCTTGAGAGTCTGATAATTTCCAATGTTTCAATATCTGTATTACATCTAATAATTCTGCAACCTATTTTCTATCTTTAATGCACTTCCCAGAGTAAATTCAGAAGGATTGCAGCTTCCACAACATCTAGAGTTGTGAGGTACACCAAGGGCATAGCTACTGTTAGTGCAGATATTGGATATCTGATTTTTAGCCAACTGGCAAGCCAAATTTGGAACAATTATTTCTGATTGTTGGGAGTTTCTTACTCAGGTTAATAAAAACTTATTTGTGTCCATCATACAACATATTGCCTTTGCAGCTTGGTAATATTACTGTTCATTCTTCATGGATTCATATGTAAACCACCTTAAGACAACATCAGGAAGGAGTTTCCTGTGATCCATCCCTGGAAACAAAGAGATGGTGAATGGGCAAAATGCAATCATGCATGTCTTTATTCTGCAAAAAAGACTGTTACATCAAGTTTTTAAAAAGAGGTGCAGAAAGCTAAAAGCTTACTGAAGTGTTGAGTATGATGGGAATTCAGGGGACATTAAAAGGAATGAAAACATAAGAAATGGAGGGAGCATAGCTATCTTTTCTGTTGTTTGCTTAATGTGCCTATAGTAGAAATAACTCACACAGGGAGGGAGCCCTTTGGCTTCTGAGTCTAATTGCAGATGATAATATTGTATAAGTATGATAATGTCTATATATTTTAGTTAAAGCTTCCAAAGTATTTATGTATAAAAAGTTAGAAAATTTATACTTAATATGTGCCAGAATGTGAGCTTTAGGTAATTCTTTAGAGATTTTACAGCTTGCTTTTCTTTGGGGGTGGAAGAGGGAGGCAGATTCCATGAATTAGATAAGGTCAATTTGACTTTGATAAGACATATAGAAACTGGAAAAAAATTAAACCTATGTAACAATATCCAGTGGTACACAAGATCCTCTAAATTTTCATCCTTATTTTAAAAGAGGGAGAAAATAGTTTCCATTGTGTCTTTCTATAAATTAGTATCAATCTTTAGATATGAGATGGTCAATCTACTTTACTTGATATTGCAAAATGGAAGCTTAACCTTTGAGATCTGATCTGTTTTGCTAGCTCTTGTAATAGAAAAAGTGTGTTCTTCTATAAGTCTGGTAATCTCCTAGAGCACAAAAGTAAATCAAATCATACTATCTGGGAGAAAGAGGTGGGGCTGTCTGTATATCCCTGGTAATCTTCCCAAGTGAAGGCAAAGAAATATGGACAGAGCATTATTTTTTACTGAACTGCTGAACAAGGCACTACATAAATATATTCCTTAAAATATTTAAATAAATGGTTGGTAATAAAGTATGCAGATTTGGAATCACAGGATATCTGGAAATAACTATTTTATTTATGGCTCTGAGATTATGTACAAGTCTCCATCCTTTTTATTTGATTTCTTTACCAGCAAGTTCAGAAAATTAAAGAAACTTCTATATAGATTATGTCTCCTTTTAAAGTAATTTTATATAATGGGTTTAATTACAGCAAGTGCATCAGGTCTTCAAGTAAAATGACAAATATTAGGCAGAGGCAAAGGATCATCAATAGTTATTGTAATAGGAGTGGGCGATTGATCTCAACAATATCTGTACTAGAAAGAGCTCAAAGTTCCATTGGAACAATGAGCAAGGAACGTTCAGTCTCAAGGTATTTTTTTCACCCTGTGGAAATTCTTTTATAATTAGTATTTTCCCAATTATTTCAGTATTCAAATGCATTGCACCCTTCCAGGAAAAACAAATATGTGGGTGCCATGAGTTTAAACAAAATCTCTCCCTGTCAAGTAAACTGAGGCTGATTAGAACAGTAAATTCATAAAGTGCCTCCTAACAATTTGTATTTGGAAGGGGATAGGTTGTGACTTAAGAACAATTGTTAGTTGAAAAGATATCCCTACAATCTGCACTAAAGCTTTACTCTTCATTGGATGTTGCTAAGAAGAGACAAAGTAGTCCCAGTACCTACAAGGGCTTTTGGAATTTCACCTATTATTCTAAATTTAATTTCTTTTTAACTATAAGTAAGGAGAAAAAGGAGCAACTTTGTATTCCACTGAGCAGCCATTTGCTTGCCTTGGTATTTTTTTTTCTTCTTTTGAATTTTATTTAAGTTTTCTCTATCCCTTTTTCAAGGCAACAGACTTCTCCTCAGGAGTTTGCCAGTGAACCTTATTTGGTAAATCTGTGGCTTCACTCCCAGGAAGCCATAGTTGCATTCACTGGGGGAGGTCAGAATAGCCGTGACCTTGTGTCCCAACAGTTCAACTAGGAGTTTGGAGGGGATAATAGGGGCAAGGTTTTCAGGAATAACCATAATGGACACATGGACAAAACCAAGGCCCGGTGGAATCAGTGGAGGGAAGTGTGTTTGGCTGGGGTAGGGGTGAGTGGTGAGGGGAAAAAGCAGGCAACTGTAGTTGAACAATAATAAAATAATTTCTTTTTTAAAAAAATTCTTGAAAAGCCATCAAAGTCCTAGAGAAAATCTTTGAAATTTTTAGGTAGATTTGTATATTCTTCTTTAGTTTTAAGTATATATATAATCCTTCCTTGCCCTCTGCTTAAAACTATTTTTTTTCCTAAGGGGGTTCCTAAAATTCCTGGATTATTTTTATCTATTTTCTATTATAGTTTTCTTGAAGATTATTAGGCAGTGGCAGTGGAGGAGATATAAAGGAGATAAAAGTGTATCAAATAGGAAATAAAGAGGGAAATACAGACTAAATAAAAAAAACCCTCAGAGGCAAAGAATATAGTGAAGGAAGTATAGAATGAGGAGGTGTGTAGTGTTGTCATTCATTAGCTATAGGAGCCTTTAGTTCAGAGACAGTCCCTAAAATTATTATTAATTTTTTAAAAAGAGGATTTACCTGTGCTTCTTCTAGCAGCTTCTAACTTCCAACAAAGATATGCTTGCCATTTATTCAATTAAAATTTAGAGCTCTATTGTTCAAAAAAATTGAATATCAAGCCCGGGCTGGTGTAGCTTAGTGGATTGAGCGCAGGCTGGGAACCAAAGTGTCCCAAGTTCGATTCCCAGCCAGGGTACATTCCTGGGTTGCAGGCCATAACCCCCAGCAACCGCACATTGATGTCTCTCTCTCTCTCTGTTTCTCTCTCTCCCTCTCTCTCTCTCTCTCTCTCCCCCCCTTCCTTCTCTCCCTAAAAATAAATAAATAAAATCTTTTAAAAAAATTGAATATCAAAATTCATTAGATGTCAAAAGAGTTGCCCCTCCTAAATTGATCTCTCTTCTAATAAAATCTTTACATTTGTGTAAGTACGTGCAAATACAGTCTTCTTATTTTTGGCCCTATGCCAGAGTAGTAATGAGGGGACTGGGGTTCAATGTTTGTAGCCTTGGAGGCTTGGTTTCCCACATCTATTTCACTATTTTTATTAACTTTTAAATCTGATGTATTTCTCCCCGGCCATCATTCTTTGAGGGTTAATGGTTACTAGAGTCCAGAGGTCTTCCAGCTTGCAGACACCACAAAGTTCTACATCCAGGTTGGGGATTGTGTTGGTGGTGTTAATTTAAGAGCAGGAAAAAGATCTATCCACCTTTTGGTTAGCAGGCTGCATTATACTCTTATTTTCAATGTATGTCTTGCAACCTGTTTTCCTGACAAGTTTCCCCATTTTCACTTACAGCTGCCAGGTGTTTCCCTTTTACCTTTTATTGTTTTATAAAACTATTTATGTATTTATGCATTTATGTATTTATGTATTTTTATGTATTTATGTATTTATTTATTTATAGAAGGAGAAGGAATAGAGAAAGAGAGAGAAACACTGATGTGGGAGAGAAACATCAAGTGCTTTTCTATTGTGGGGACCCTGACAAGGGGCCAATCCTGCAACACAAGCATGTCCCCTGACCTCTAATCAAACCAGAGCCATTTTTTGGTCTGTGTGAAAATGCCCAACTAACTGAGCCTCAGCAATCAGGTTTCCATTTGTTATTCAACTAGAAATCATGACAGCCAGCTGTGGTAGCAAAAGATGTTTTTTTCTCTCACCTTTCAATTCCTCTAGGTAATCTAATAATCAAATTACTAGAGGCAGATTAATGGAAAACAACATACAGAGTTTATTACACTAATGAATATTCTGAAATGAAGAACAGAGAAACACAAAAAAGTATTGGGTAGTTAAGACATATGCTGTTCTGAAGATAAAGAACAAAAACCATCATGGTTTGAAGCTTCAGGACACATACACATACGCATCCCATAACATGGAGATTCCAAAGCAAATAAATAGTAAGTAAATATTGGCTTGGCATTTCCCTGTGAATGTTCCTCTTTCAGCTGGTCCTCCTTCTAAGTACTTCCTAGGCAGTTAAGAGGGAAGTTCTCATTGTATTTTATTTTTAGCCTTCTGGTTCCCAATAACAAGAGCAGAATCCATATTCTAAAAGGCACATCTGGGGTGGCAACTAGTCTTCCATTCACAGTCCAGCCACTACCCTCCAGTTGCCTGAACAAATCTAACTGAAAGCTCAATCCCACTCTACCTAGTCATTAATTAAAGACACTATATACCTAAATTATTACCAAACAAGATAAAGTACTGACATTCTTTGGCCATCTAAATATATCAACATCTGACTTATTACAGAAAATTGAAAAGTTACATTTGAACCTGCTAATAAAAATGTTCCTAGCTTTGGTGTTCATTGCTTTCCTATCATGGGGACCTTAATTCCTGGAAAGTAACTCAATACATGTGTTGTGATCTTATCCACACCTGTTCAGGGAGAACTGGGAGTCCTCTGACCCTGGCTCACATCTGTTTTGTGTTTATGCTATCATTATTTATCGCTTATTCTTATCGGTTGTGTTTTCACGTGTCCCTAATTTCAATTAGTGTATCTGAGCATGTTGCTGCCTGATGTTTCTGCTTTCCACAGTCCCCTTTCTATTGTTGAGAAATTGGGACCAGAAAGTCTCCTAGAGGGGCTCCTGCTCAGTTTGCTTATCTTTCAAATACTCCTACATTTAACTTAATTTAGTTCCTAAATTGCCTACAGCAGGAATGATCCAGAGAGGTCCTGATGTGACTACTACAACAACACATGAATTTATAAAGGCCTCTGCAGTCATGGTAGCTTTGTGGTACTGCAGTATTGTCTTACTCAGTAAGAAATGCTGCCTGTGGGTGTCCAGGAGACATTTTTCTTGTTCATTGCTTGTTCATTTGTAGATTCTATGACTTTGCAATGAATTCATACTGTAAACCTCCCAGGAACACTGTCTGAGGCCCTGGGAGCACAGTAGTGTATGCAAGAGACAGTGGACATGATTGTTGATGTCTAAGTATTTACTTGACCACTAATGGTTAAAAGGCACTTCAGGATGCCCTCAGATTTTTAATACCGGCCAAATAATTGACCTCTTTGTGCTTCTCTACAATTTTTCTGAATCTCTTTGTATCTGCACAACACCTCTCTTCTTACAACACACATTAAATTCTTCGGAAAACTCTTTGACTTTAGGGGCTCAGAACAAATCCAGAAATTGTAACGTCTTTTCAAGCTGGTCCAACGATCCTTATCTGTCACCAGGATGGTGCACTTGTCTTATTCCTGAGCTCCCTGCTTCCAACCCAGCAGCCTCACAAATCTGGGTAATTTGAAGGGTAAAATATAATAATATCATCCCTTCCACCTTCCAAATATTTTTGGCTTGCCTATCCATCAAATAACAAACACAGATTAGTAGAAAGAAATAGTTTTTAACATGTGATCATGGATAATTCACAGAAGCATAAACATTGCTATGATTGTAAGGCAATATTGGGTACATAAAAAAATCTTCTTGAAAAAGGCAAAAAAAGGGAAAGTAGGGTCCTATATTTCAGAAGTCAAAGAGTGCTTTACAGGTAATTGAGAAGAGCAGGCCCTATGAAACTGGAAAAGACACCGGCATATTCGGGCTGCCTGTCACTACCAAATTCAATAAGCAATGACAGTGATTGAATCTTTTATGGGCGCTTTATTCACATGGCCTGCAATCTGAGAAGAAGGCGGGTTCATACCCTAACAAACCATCTTGTCTTTTCTTTCCAGGCCAGACCTTTTATAAGGTGGGAGTGGGAGGATAAACAAAGTGTGGTGAGGGCTTTGAAATTCAGAGTTGATTAGGTGAGCAAAGATGTAGCAGTCCTGTTCTGCACAGTTAGCTGTTCTTAGGGGAGGGTGGTCCTCTGCTCTCCCTGGAACAAAGGTTCAAATGTCCCCAGGTGGTAATCTTGGATAAGTGCCCCAGGGGGCCAAATGTTTTCCTAAGAGCCAGGATGGCCCTTATCAGTACTTTCTAAAATGAAAGCTTTAACATACACATTACTTGCTAGACTTAAAACTTTTTACTTTAAGCTAAAATTTTCCAAGTCTTGAGTCCCCTATAGCCTATATGGAAAGAGAATATTCTGGGCAACTCAGAATCAGTAGGACACAGTGGGTATTTAGACAACAGGTGCCTTCCCAAAGCCCTCTCATGTACCACACATAGTCAGTTAGCATAAAGTGAATTCTCCTGAAGTTTATTTCTCCTGAAGTTTATTTCGAATCCCTTGGCAGGAATTTAGGGAGGGTCAATGGCTTTTTTCTGTATTTTATTTCCTAATAAATAGCTTAAAATTAATACTCAAAAATCAAATGGGCAGGATGACAAAAGCTTGGTTTCTTTAATAAAGACAGATTGCTCAAATCTCTTTTTTGTCTTTCAAGTTTCCAGTGGCTCCCCTCTTCACTCAGAGTAAAGTCAAAGTCTGACTGATCGATTCTTCATTTCTGATTTCATCTATTCTCATCTTTTATTTTTTTTTATGGGGGTCATTATTGTTTTTCAAGTACCTGTCTTCATTTTCACCCCACCACAGCCCCCTGCCCCACCCATGCCTGCCTCTCACCTTTGAACTTACCCCCTTTGGCTTTGTCCATGTATCCTTTATTCATGTTCTTGATGGCCCTTCTCCTACTTTCCTCCATTATCACTCTATCCCCTCTACTCTGGTTACTGTCAGTTTGTTCTTTATTTCCATTACTCTGGTTATATTTTTCTTGCTTGTTTGTTTTCTTGATTAGGGTCCACTTACAGGTGAGATCATATGCTATTTGTCTTTTAGTGCCTGGCTTATTTCACTTAGCTTAATGCTCTCTAGTTTTCTCCATGCTATTGTGAAGGGCAGGACCTCTTTTTTTTCTCTCTGCTGTGTAGTATTCTGTTAGGTTCACATACCTGGACTGAGCCAACATATTTGAATTAAACAAAGATAATCCTCCCAAGTATGACTGACTTTATTGTGACATATTATCATACATTATTGTTGTCACTGTTGTTTGGATTATTGTGTGACTCCCCCAATGGCATGGCATGTCTATGAGGACTGAGATTTTGCCTGTTTTATTTCTAGTAATTGAATGGTTTTCTTAGGCTCTGCTGAGCAATAAATGCTAATCAGCCACAAAGTTAGGCAGTATAGAGCTTTATTGGAGTTTGTGCACCTGGACAAGGTTCTCTGGTCTAAAAGGTGGGGCCGGGGAAGATGTGCCCCAGCAGGGAATATGGCGGGGTTTTATCTTGCTTGGCTCTCTTCGTGGGAGCTGGGAATTGGTCCCCTTTGAATAAAGCGGCAATATAACATTGGTGGTTCTCCTTGCACCCTTCTTAAGTCTGTTGGGCATCTTTTCCAGGGTTATAGTTCAGCTGCTATGTTTGTAGTTCAGTGCCATGTTTGTAGTTCAGCCGCGATTTTTTCTTGTCCCACCCATCCTGACAGTAATTACAAGAGTTTCAGGGAAATGGTAAAACCAGGGCTGGTGTTCTCTGATAAATGAGTAAAAGAATTACCAATATCATAATAGTAAAAAGGGTAAAATCTAATGTGTGATGACCACATATAACTGGACTTCTGACCTCGATAAATTTAGGATCAGTAAAAACTTTTTAAAGAGAAAAATCTGATAGAGAATGAACCCAAACACATCTGGAGCTCATGAGGGGCAAGAATGGAAGTCCAGGCAGAGGACACAGCATGTGCAAAAGGCAGGAGGTAGGAAATTTGAATGAAGTTAATGAGTTTTACGAACTCATGTTTGTGATTGAATGAGATAATGTGCCGCAGGTACACAGTATGCAGTCAGTGCTAAAAAAATTGCCACAGTTATCATTATTGAACTTTTGTGGGTACACTTTCTGGGTCTGCCCTCTTGGAAACAGCAGTAACAGAAAAACAATACACACTCCTCCTGACCTCACAAGCGATTCATGATATTAAGCATAGATTAGAACTTGACTGGTGTAGAAGTGAAAGACAATAACCCACACATATGCAAGGCTTAAAGTCTGATACGTGCTGGCATGCACACAAACTCCATGTGTTTGCATTTCACCCAAAGCTTTTCACGTGCTTTTGTAATCCCTTCCTCTCCCCACCCAACTTCCTTATTTTCAGGCAATTACTCCTTTTCTTTATTTTTCCTTTTTTCTTTTAAAGATTCCATTCATTTATTTTTAGAGAGGGAAGGGAAGGAGAAAGAGAGAGAGAGAAACATCAATGTGTGGGTGCTGGGGGCTGTGGCCTGCGACCCAGGCATCTGCCCTGACTGGGAATTAAACCTGCAATGCTTTGGTTTGCAGCCCAACCTCAATCCACTGAGCTACACCAGCCAGGGCCACAATTACTCCTTTTCTTTTGTTCTTGGTAGATTCATTTGCTTTTTCTCAAATTTTGCATAAATAAAATCATGTAGTATGTTATCTTTTTAATGTGGCTCTTTAATTCAGCTTAATTATTATATGAGATAAAATTTACAAAATAAAAAGTGAAAAATCAGTGGATTGCGTTTAAACACAATGTTGTGCAGCCAATATGTCTACCTGGTATTAAAATAATGTAATTACTCTTATGAAACACTGTGCCCATTGAAAGACTGCTCCCTATGAGCCCATACCCTAACTTGGGGAAAGTACCAATTTTAATTCTGTCTTCTCCTCTACCTCATTATCTGCCCCATATACCCTGTCTAATGACCCCTGCTGGCTGCTGCTTCCACTTGTCTTAATGTCAGAAAACTAATGTGAGTCTTCAAAACATCCTTCCTTCCCACCCTCCCCCACTGTGTCTTAGCCTCATATCCAGCCTAGTGTGGAAGACAGACACTCCCACTTCACCCAGCAAGCTTGAGTGGTCCCTCAAGCAACAGGTAGGTCAGACCCTCACTTATGTTATTCAGCTTCATTCTGAGTCTCCAAACAAACCCTTCTGCATGGCACCTTAAACATACAATGCCAAACTTCCTCTCACTTCCCAGGCTTCACAATTTCTCATCTGACTCTGAGCAGACCTCATTCCTCCATGACTTTACTCTGTGTTCTCCTCTGCTCACACACAATCCACCTCTGGACAGGTTCTGAAGGATCTCAGTCCAGCACACCATAGCCACAGGGAGCAGAAAATGAATAGAACCAGAAAAGATATTTATTTCCACTTTCCTAATTCTGGTTGCTTTAAAGACAGGCATGTGGAATTTGTAAAAGAACAACAACAACAACAACAATAAGAACAACAAACAACATGAGGACAGTGAGGTCTGCCCTGAGCTGTACATCAAAGAGGGCTTGAGAGAGGCTCATTCAGTATAGGCCTGAGGGTAGCGAACGTCACAGAGATCTGCATGTTTACTTGGTAGTTGAGTCTCATGATAGGCTGTCTTTTACAATCCCTGTGATCTTGTTTCTTGAAGGTGCATGAAAAAGATGTTGAATGAGTACAGTGTTGATGGTTAGGGCATTGAAATATGTCCTTTCATGCTGGCACAGTTTCATGGATTCTGAGGCAAGCTTACTTTGAGGCAACCTAGGGACGCAGAGGATCTGGGAAGTCTGGTTATCTCAGGCTTTGAACATCTAGTCAGAAGAGAGGCAACATACTTGCAAACATTGTTTTATTTTTTAATTAAGCAGGTAAGGAAAAAATGGAAAGATGTAAACATATGTTAAATTTTGACACTATGAGTCAGATGGCATGATTAGTTAGTCACAGAGAGGTTGTGTTAAAGAAAAACATGCATCAAACAATTTAGAAATAAAAGTAAGACTTTATTAAAGTTTGTGCAATAGGGCAGTGTGTTGTGACCATTCAAGGCCTGACAGGTTCACAGTATTTGGGCAGGTAGAAGAATATTCCTGAAGCTGTGGGGATGCTTGACATGCCTTTATTCAAGGGAGGGAAATCCACTCATGCTGCAGGCTCTGTGTCCCCCTGCATGTCTTTGAGTGTCATATTGCTAGTCACCTGTCCCCTTGTGTTTCAAACGTCATGGCCCCCAGCAGGGGGTCTGTACCTGCTTAAGTACTGGAGGCAAACAAAGCTAGCTTCCAGCCAGAAAATTGTAAAACATGGCGTAATTCTGTGAATGTGAGCCCACTTCATGTTATGGGAACAGTTTATTGGACCCAGTCTCAAAGCTATGAGAATATTACTTATCAGTCCCATTCCAGGTTATGGGAACACTGCTTCCCTTAGATACCCAGACACCTGGATGAGGAAGCTAGACTGCTTCCACTTACCCAACAGGCAGTGACACAAAAATGAACAACCCAAATTCAAATGGTGCAGAGATTTTAGAACAGAAGGAACCATGGGGATCTGTGTTTCCTAATTGACTTCAGACAAACGATAGCAAAAATGTTCATTAAACCTGAAGAGGTGATTGTTTTATGTTTTGGTTGTAAAGTTACTCAAGTAACCTAGTTTTCTACTTTCCTCAGAGACAGGCACACCGGGAAGATTAAAATTCAATGTAATGAGCCCAGTATTTGAGACAGATATTCTTTGGTTCTTAACACTGGCTAGAAGCTTTCAAAAACTCTTATGTATGTTTCAAAAGATTAGATTAAAGAATCATCCATCACCAAATTACCATTATATTTTCAACAGGATGGTCTAAAAATAGATGTCAGAGACCTGTAGTCAGGAACAAAGTGTCTAAAGGTTACCGACTGTGAGGGAAATTTAAGTCCTCTGGGTCATAACACAAATGCTTTCTTCAGAGTGGAGGGGCCCACAGCCAAATTCCTTTCAGCCAAGAACCTGTTTGCATCTCCATCATTGCCTGATATTTATAAAGAGTTGCCAGTTCCTAGCAAGGCAGGCAAAGAGGCAAAATACCTGAGAGTCCTTGAACAGAGTCAGGGTTTCATCTCCCAGGATTCTGCACTTTTTCATATTTCTGCTCACATTTTTATTATTATTATTTTTGTTCAAACATCATATAAAGCAAACAAGAATAGTCTTGATCCTATAAGATGGGTATGGTAATTCACACTGTTCTAATTAGTTACTGAAGTGAAGAGAAACTGACATTCACTACATAGTTTGCTCTGATGCAGGTTTTTCTATAGATATAAGAATAGAAAGATATTTTATTTTTTATGTAATGTCATTCAGTTATAGTTGTCCTAACTTTTTGCCCATTGCTTACCCCTACCCTGTTTTCCAAACTACCACAGTCAATCCCAGCCATTGACTATGCCCATGAGTTTTCTATTTGTGTTCCTTTTCTTGCCCCTTCCCCTCTTTCCCTCCATTTGTACCCATCCCCCTTCACTCTGGTCACTATCAGTTTCTTCTTCATTTATAAATCTCTGATTCTATATCACTCATTTGTTTTGTTGATTAGGTTTCACTTATAGGTGAGGCCATATGGTATTTGTCTTTTACTGCCTGGCTCATCTCACTTAGCATGATGTTCTCCAGCTCCATCCATGTTGTCACAAAGGGTGGGAGCTCCTTCTTTCTTTCTGCTCTGTAGTATTCCATCGTGTAAATGTACCACATTTTTTTATCCACTCATTTACTGATGGTCCCTTAGGCTGTTTCCAGCACTTGGCTACTGTAAATAATACTGCTATGAGCATTGGGGTGCAGAGGGTCTTTTGAATTGGTGATTCAGGATTCTTAGGGTCTAGACCCAGTAGTGGGATTGCTCATCAAAAGGCAGTTCCATTTTTAGTTTTCTGAGTAAATTCCGTACTGTTTTCTACAGTGGTTGTACTAGTTTGCATTCCCACTAACAGTGTATTAGGGTAATCTTTTCTCCACAACCTTGCCAGCACTTGTTTTTAGTTGACTTATTAATGATGGCCATTCTGACAGGTGTGAAGTGGTATCTCATTGTGGGAGATACATCCCTGTTTTGTTTCCCATCTGAAGAGGAACACTTGTAGCTTTTTCCTCTTGAGTATGATGCGGGCAGTTACTTTGTCATATGTGACCTTTATATGTTTAGTTATGTTCCCTCCGTTCTCACTTTGCTGAGAGTTTTTATCACAAATGTATGTTGGGTTTTATCAAAAACTCTTTCTGCATGTATTGATATGATCATGTGATTTTGAACCTTCACTTTGTTTATATGGAGAATCACATTTTTTTTATTTGTGAATGTTGTACCAACCTTGCACTCCTGAAATCAATCCCACTTGATCATGGTGTATGATGTTTTTGATGCATTGCTATATTTATGTTGCTAATAGTTTGTTGATGATTTTAGCAGTGATGTTCCTCAGAGATATTGGTGTATAATTCTCTTTCCTTGTAGTGTCTTTATCTGGTTTTGGAATTAGAGTAATGTTGGCTTTGTAAAATGAGTTCAAGAACCTGCCCACATCTTCAATTTTATGAAATCATTTGAGAAGGAAAGGTATTCATTTTGGTTATGTGTGGAAAAATTCACCTGTGAATCCATATGATTCAGAGCATTTGAGGGTTGGGAGTTCATTTTATTACTGCTTCAATTTCAGTAGGTATAAACTGTCTACTCAGATTATCTGATTCTTCCTGATTTATCTTTGAAAGAAAGACTGTATGCTTCAAGGAATTTATCCATTTATTCAGGTTGTCCAATTTGTTGTCATGTAAATGTTCATAATATTTTCTTACAATTTTTGTATTTCTTAGGTGTCAATTGTTAGTTCTACAATCTCATTTCTGATTTTATTAATTTGTGACCTTTTACTTTTTTCCCTTGATGAGTCTTTTAACAGTTCTGTCATTTTTTTTATCTTTTCTAAGAACCAGCTCTTAGATTCATTGTTCTTTTTATCATGTGTTAGACTCCATTTCATTTATTTATGCTGTGATCTTTATTATTTCCTTCTACTCACTTTGCACTTTTTCTGTTGTTCTTTTCCAATTTCCTTTAGGTGTGAAGTTAGATTGTTTATTTGAGCTTTTTTCTTGCTTTTCTGAGAAATGCCTGTATGTTATGACTTTTAGTCTTAGGTTGCTTTCCTAATGTCCCAGAGACTTAGGGTTTTTAGTTCTTGATTTTCATTTGTGTCAAAGTATCTCTTGATTTCTTCCTTAATCTCATTACTAACCAATTCCTTGTTTAGAACATGTTATTTAGATTCCATGGCTTGCCTGTTTTTCACTGTTCTCCTTGTGATCAATTTTTAGTTTCAAAGCACTGTGGTCAGAGAAAATTCTTGATACAATTTGAGTATCCTCAAATTAATTGAGCCTTGTTTTCTGTTCTTGGATGTCATCTATTCTAGAAAACGTTTCATGTGCACTTGAAATGTATGTTTATTTCGCAGCTTTGGGGTGAAATACTCTGGAGATATAAATTAAATCCATTTGACCCAGTGTGTCATTTAAGATAGACAATACACATCTACTATTTTAGACCAGGTTGACAGAGTTTTAGCAAGAGCAAGCCATAACAGTCCGTAAGCATTTTCTAGGCCTGATTCCCATGGGAAAACTTGGTTTGAAGGCCTGGCTCCTGCCCACCACCTCGCTTTTGTAGGTTTTCCATACAGAGTTGAGTCACATTTGTGAGACCAAAACTAACTGGTCCCCTATAATCTCCCCCTGTTTTTTTCTTTTTGTTAAGGCTGCTGTGGTGATGCATCCCACAAGACTTGCTACTTGCTGGTCTTTTTTGAGACCCTGGGGAAATATTTTGTAAATACATCAGAATATACAAAGCATTACTAAAATCAGTAAACTACCGTTGGCTCCAGTGAACCACAATCTCAGGTTGAGTCCATCAAACCAGTGTTTTGGGTTTAGTGAGCCAAGATTATCATTAAGTGTTTGAAGAATCTTCTGAATAGTTAAGCGTTGAATGTCCTGCAAATGTTGATATAACCCCGGTTGCAATTTATTAATTTGTCCCTTTAAATTAGTAGAAAAGGCTCCTCTTAGGTGATGTTGAATATCACTCCACGAGTATTGGCTGGAGTTCCACTGAAGTGGGGTGACACACAGTTTGAAGAAACTGGGATCACAGGTCAGCTGCTGACAGGTCACTACCATGTCCAGGTGTTCACCAATCCAGTTGAGGGCTGATTTGACTGCAGAAAGCCAAGTCAGGATTTCTTGATCAATCTGGGCCTGTTGAAGTATTTCTAAAGTAGCATGGTTAAGAGAATATCAACAGTATAAGCAGTTAGAACTGATTCAATGAGGGCAGTGGTTGCTATGGCAACAGTAGCTGGGACAACTATAGCAGAGACAATAAATGCAATTAAAGTGCCAACAAATGGTCAGACTCATAAGGAGGCCAGCACATTTTTAAGAGCTATTATGCCATTGACATCTTTCCATTCTCTGGTTACACTAACTGACACCCACACTTGAGATTGTCTTCTAACTATATAAACCACAATGAGGCCTAACTGAGTAATATTGAGATGCGTAAGACAGCTGGCATATATGGAGCCTGCAGGGACAGGCAGAGTATGAACTTTTGCTGATTCATTATAAAAGACTTGAGCTGTCCCTGGAGTTGAAGCCAAAAACAAGTAGGGGTGAGAGGTACAAACTGAGACACAATTTTGTTTTGGAGGGCCATCCAGGTAGAGACATTTAAAAAAATATATACAGGTGTTTTCTAGCAATAAAAGGAAAGCCCAATTTCCAAGAATTTTAATGCCAAGGGCTAGTGTGGTTGGAAGAAACAATATGATAATAGG
Source organism: Phyllostomus discolor (assembly GCF_004126475.2). Classification (NCBI taxonomy): domain Eukaryota; kingdom Metazoa; phylum Chordata; class Mammalia; order Chiroptera; family Phyllostomidae; genus Phyllostomus; species Phyllostomus discolor. The sequence continues at coordinate 10,803,528 of NC_040914.2, forward strand.
TGCCCTGGTACTGTGCCCCTCCCAACATGTATTAGTATATGGGAATTAAGGCAGAGCTGAAACTATTGTTGTGTCCAGCATAGCCAGTACCTTCCAATTAGCTCCCCAGTTCTCCACTGCAAAAGGAGTTTTGGGGAGAAAAGCAATGGTGGCATTCAGTCCTCTGCACAAAGACCAAGAGAATGACTATTTATTCTCCACTTCAGCCACTTTGTCCAATACTGCTTAACCTGAAAACTACTTCTTTGGGTAAAGACATACCTTTTCTCCTCATTAAACAGTCATTGTCCACTCTGTGTATCTAAGCAAAGGGACATAGAAGATATAAATCAATCTTAATTAAAAGAGAAATTCTGCATTACTAGCAAAAACATAGTAATCATCTTATATCAACTGATATTAATTTCATGAGTGCACTTCTAGGCAATGATGACTTCAAACACCAAGAATTATTTTGTCTATTGGAAAAGACATCATTAAAGACTCTCTCCCGCACTGTAGAAGAAACCTCATCAGGTGCCCCACCATGAATGGACATCTTCCCTGTCTCTGACACTCGCTTCCACTTAGAGCAGTCCAGCACTCTTCACTGATAGGAAGTTGCGGGCATTGGTGAGAGGTGGTTCTCCAAGGACACTGACAAGAACTCTGCAGCTACAAATGGATGTTGAACTCATCCGTTAGACTGTCTTTACCTGTCTGCTAAAATTAGTCATGATAATTATTATACCTATTCTTCCGGTTTTTGTCAAACCTTGTGAATATAGCTCCACTGTTTGTTTTTTGTAAATGTGCATATAATAACTTTTTAACTGTCAAAATACTCATTTTATGGTTTCTCTTTTTCAGGCAGGTTAATAAGAAGTTAGCAATATTCCTTAGCAAATGAAATGGGGAAACTGAGACAGATAGTTGAACTGGGTAAGCCATTTATAGCCAAATACGAAATCTCACAAGAGAGAAAAACCTCAAGTGCTTAACAATGAACAAAGATGTGCTGGACCACCCATCAGGGTGGCCTTCCCTTATCTGGAAAGATGTTGGTCATGTAATTTCAAACTTTGGTCCTGGAAGAAAAACCAATTAATGGAGACCACAACCATGAAAGGGCACCCCTGAAAAAACTGATGGATATCTTACTGAGCTCTTCCTTGAGACCTCACCTAAAATCTTTACTTTTTCAAAGTAGATAGAACTACTTGACACAAAGGAACAAACGTGTGTTCTTCTTGAGGAGTATGTACTCAAGTCTACTTTCCAAATAAAATTTCTTTTCTCTAAAGTTTAATGGATTCCCAACAGACTTGCAACTGGGAGAGCAATGGGCAACAGCAACTGGTCCTGGGGAAACCTCCTGAACTGGTCCCCAAGGCTCCTTTTCTGTGATTCTGCAATAAGCTAATTGCAGCCCTTACTAGCCTCACATCTTTCCCATAATGTTTGAGGAGACCCAAAGTGACCCCATATAGTCTCTCTTCTACTGATTTTATTTTAGTCCCATCCTTGTTTCACTGTCCCCAGCTTAATCAACATACTCTCAAAGTCACCTGGGCTTGTTCTGTGAAATTCTTCTTGCACTAAACCAAGAAGCCTCACCCCACCAGCTGGCTTTAGGCAATACTGCTGTGGGCCTGGGCCCCTTTCTGGTGACATTTTGAAACTGAGAAGAAATACTATTGCAAAAGGAAAAAAAAAAAAAAATGGATGTGTGTGTTCTTAAGAGAGGTTAAAAGTAAGTAGTTTCTCTTAATAAGTTGGTTTTTTTCATGAGTGAGTAAAAAGAGCCAAACCGAGAAGATCAGGGAAAGTTGTGGATGCTTACTGGTATAAAGATATTGAGAAAGAGATTTCAGGTATAAACACTGAAATTTAATTATGCAAATATCCTTACACTCTAACTCTACAAGGACTACTAACTATATTAAATTCAGTGGAAGCTGAAGTGGCTATAAACACAGCCCTCCATACCTGCTGCTGAAAGAGAGGAAATGTACTTATGGAACTCTTACTGTTCTCCTCACCTGTGGAGCTTTCAGATGGTGATAGTAATTTATAGGATTGTGTTCCCACAGCCTGGTCTCCAAATTAACCTTAAGTTTACAATGTCCAAATGCACACCTAGTAAAAATCAGATTAAGAATAATTATTTGCAGGTGGGCCACAGTAAATGAGATCCCATCTCATGGTCAGAATGTTTATACTGAAGAAGTGTGCAGTGTTTTCTCATAGTATAAGGCAATGCTATACAAAGTGAATAGAGAATTATGAGACAAACTACAAAACTTAGATCAAGATAGCTTACAGGGCAGAAATGATCCAGAATGTTTGTCTTAATAAAGGCCTGTGAAACTGACTGCCTCCCATTTACCTCCTTTTCTCTTTTGAGAATATTCAGCTTTGACTTCCATTCAAAGTTAAGCTCTTGCTGCATCACCAATGGTTTATCATTAAGAAAGACAAATGCTGCCACTAAATCTTCCTAAAAATCCCACCTAGCACTTGAGACAATGTTATTTGACCAATAGATCTGTCACCAATGCATTGTTTAGAATATTGTATAAATGGAATGGGAAGGTGTGAACAAAAAAGTGGCCACATACTAATCCTGACAAGCTCAGGGATGTCCTGCTTGGTGGGATTTATAAACTCAGACCTGAGTGACCACAGAGAATGGTCTGAAATTAAATCTTTTAACTCAAAGTGAGTCATGGTGGGCAGCCATGTCCTAGGCCAGCAGCTCTTTAGATAATGACCAATCTTTACCTTAACTGAGCCTATTTATTGTCTTTTTGCACCTACCATGACATAACTTTAAAATGCCATGACAATTTATGTTTTTGAAGACCCCTCACTTCAAACCAGGCAAGAAATCCTTTCATTGTTATTTTTATTGTGTTCATTATTAAGTGCTAACTGTAGTGAATCAACAATCCTAAAAAGGAAAAAAAAAATGTCTATTGCTTTTACTTTTTCCCAATCTCAGAGATTTCTGCACTTTGCTATCCTCTGCCTCCCTAATCTATTGCCAGTGATGTTGGGACCCGCCCTGCCTGGTATCAGAAGCTGTAACCCCTGCCAAGGCTAAGGCTGAGGGAATGACCTTGGACCTTAAGCCACCAAGGAGACAAAATCTTATCTCCCTGTCAGGAGCACCACTTCTGCTCCTTTTACTTCACCCTACCTGGCCTCCAATGCTTGGTCACTTAGCCAATGAGGATAAGATTCCCCAAGGGGGGAATGACCTAAGACAGGCACAGTCATGTGGGAGGCCCCCAAGGAAGGACTTTGGGGGCTACAGCAAAAGGGATGATGGACGTTCGCCCCTTGGCTTTCACATAGGCTGCATTCTCATTGTCTGTGAGAAAATCTTCTAATCTCTTGGCTGCCTTATTTCCCTTCCTCCTCCTAAGCCTGAAACAATGACAGACGGTGGTATAGCCCTGTGCTGGAAAGGGTGGGTTCCCTGGGTGTCCAGGTCTAAGAAAGAATATGTAAAATCCTGTGAAACCTGCTTTGTTTAGAATGCTATCAATGAACTGATAAGGGTCCAACCAAGAAGTAAGTTTGTTCCTTAAAGTTTTTTACAGCTCTTTAGCTATCTGACCCTGACTCAACATAAACCCTTAGAGTTCCTTGTTATTTGATCCTTTCTTCCTGGCAATGAATAATGAGCTTTACCTGAATTCCTGGGTAAATGAACCCAATAATAGCCATTGAGGAAAACACTTTTGGTCCTTCTCCTGTGAGAGATTGGCCACCTTTCCTCCCCAAGCAGATCATATCTTGGCAGATGGGGGACTCTGCAGACAAAGCTCCAGACACAGTGGAATCTCATGTAAGCCCTTGGGCTTCTGGGTTTGACTGTACTGTATAAAATAAGGTGCAACACTGGCATTATCTGAAAAATTTTCACCGTTCATTGAGATTTTGCTTCCTGGTGATTGTCTTCAAGATTTCCTCAAAGAGACTCAGAAAAATTCTCTACAGGTTTAGATGTTTCTTACATTGACAGCTGAAAATTCAAGCTTCTGATCCAGAAGTGATCTTTCTGGTGACCTGCCTTAACTCTGCAACTATGCAGAAGCCTGTCAAGAATTGTCTCATCATGACAAAAGCACTCCTATCACCCTCATCACTTACAGCATTCCAAAAGTTTAGCCTTTCTTTTCTAAGACCCAGCAAAGTCCAAACATCTTCTTCATGACATACCTGAAGTTTCTTGAGGTGGGATGACGTGACCAGAGTCACTAAGCCTGCATGTGAACTCAGATATGCCTCATGTGGTCTTTTGGCACTTAGTATGCATGCTTTCTTTTTATTCTATATTTTCTTTTATATCATAGGGACTGAAAGTTGTGATGTTATTTTTCTCATAACTGTTGTGACTGAGATCCAAATGTGAGTCAAATTCAGCCTCCAAGATGCACTAGTGTTAGATTCAAAAGCTGGAAGGTAGAATGATCATTATTTCCTTAAGGTGTTGACTGTTGGGTGAGCTGTGGCTGACACAGCTTTATGTGAAGAAGCAGGTGTTTCCTTACCTCTGGGTGGGGCTGTGGCCATGTCAACTCTAGACCAGATTTCCAGTGGTAGCTGCCTGACTTTTATTTCTCTAGCTATTAATGGTTTTACAAGCATTGACTCTTTGTCTTGAAGATGTTTCTGCACATTTGGTCATGGAAGGTTTATGTTTCACAGCCCCATGGTGGAAACACCACAAGTGTTCATGAAGGGTGGATAGATAAACAAAATTAATGCATCCCTGAAATGAGATATAACTAGAGAATAAAAAGAAAGGACTATGTCAAAATAGCCAAATATGACCTCAAATTAAATAGTTTATAAAAAAGTTTTTAAAAATCCCAGAAAGTGCCGATGAATTTACAATGAAAATAGAACTGAAGAGAATTCCCTTAACAATAAAAATGGAGGTGGAGAGGTGAAGAAAAAGGAGATTACAAGAGGGCACGAAAACACTTGAAGAGTAAGGAACATGGTCTTAATTTTTATTGTAATATTTCTCTGGTTCATGTATATGAAAATATTTCATAAGTTGCATACTTTCAATATGTGAAGCTCATTATATTCACTATAATTGAATAAGTATATTAAAAGTATATATACATCCATGAAATATTACCAAAAGTATAAGTTGAATGCAAATTCCAAAATTTAAAAAAAATAAAGATACTCAACTGTAACATGACATTTTCTTGCCCATGTTTCTACGTGTCCACAGGGGGCAGCAAAATTTATCTGCAGATGGAGCTTTTCTGGGGCACCACTGACTCCACCTCACCAGCATCCATAGAGCAGAAGGAGAGCAAACCCAACAGCATCTTTCATTATACAGTCTTTCTAACTCTTCAAGCTCCTGCAATGGACTCTGTCTACTATTCCATCCAGCCAAGCATCACCCCTACAAAGGTCAGTCTTCTGAAGACGATTTCTTTTACCACCCTCTGATCTTTATGGAGTAAATGTCCACTACCTCTCCAGGTTGCAGACATATGGGTACTTTCTCAGAAGTGCTTTTATGTTCCCCAGCCCAATTCAGATTCAAATACATACCCTCGGGGTATCAGAAGTTTTCTTTTGAAGCCCTTCATTGGATTATAATTAATTTTCTAGAGCCATGATTTACCTGACAGCCTCTAAGGTAAATTAGCATAGGGCTCACACTTGTCTTATTCTGTTTGAAGTTTCCAGGGCCCAGCCAATATTCTGACACATGACAGATGCTCCATAAACACGTGCTAATCAATGAGGGAAACTGCTCAGTGGAAGCCTATCACTGTGTAACACCTGCAGTTAAATTATGTTCTTATAGACACAAAACACTGGTGTCAGCATGACAGGAGGTTGGCGCCTGCTTGGGGATATTCCAGGATCAGGCATTTATTTCTTATATCATCTAAAGGAAATAAAGGAACTTCCTAACACTGAGGAGTTGGACTGCATTTATTCCTCCAGATTGAAAGTCTTCCACAGTCCCACCTTGTGAGTTATGTCTCCTTGCCCCAGGCCTGTGTTTTCCCTGTTCTCACAGATACCTAACCTACACAAACACTGGATCCTCAACCCTTCGTAAAGTTACTGCCAGGGGAGGAAAGAGCACACTCTGATCTTATAGTAAACAGGGAAGACTTTTCATTCTCAAAATTCTCAGTCAGTAGGACACCTACCTGTTGTCTCTAAGGATGTGTCTCCACTTCCTGATGTCCTGGGGAACAAGGGAAACTTCCTGTGCAGAATGGGGCAGAGAACCCAGGAACTGTAGTTGCTTCCATCTCACAGGTGCTGAGGGTTCTAAAAAAACCTCTCTTTCCCTACTAAGAGAACACACAGGGGCCCTAGTTGAGTATTCACCTGGAGATGCTTCTGCTCCTGCACCCTGGGGGCTCACAGGGACACAGAAATGGCTTATGTGAAACATCTCAATGTTGTGATGGTGGACACATAGGGTATATGTTGGATCGATACTCCAGACCTATACCTTTTCCCAAAAGCCTCAGGAGAACCTTCACCAGGCCCTTCTTTTGGATTCTTGAAAGCAGAGAGCTCTGTATGGCTCAGCACATGCCCCTGGTGGGACAGTTATCCTGACATTGGACTCATAATCAGGACATGCCTGCCTTTTCACTAGGCTCACCCTACACTGCTCAGTGATGCTATGCAGCACCTGACATTGGCTACAGGTCTGCTTCTGACCTCTATTGGAAAACATTGATCCACATAAAATAGACAAAGGAACCTGGCTTTGGGGAGAAACATGAAGAAGTGGCCTGATTTTCATCCCCTTCTTCAACATGTCTTTCTCATGTTCATCTTCTTGACTGCTCTATGGAACCTGCTACTTCTAGAGACTGTTCACAGAAAGGGTCTGTGCAGTACCCTTGGCCAGCTCAGGGGGCCACATGGCATGCCTGACAACCCTCATAGTATATTCTAATGAGAAATTTCCAACTTGGCAGGTTATGGCAGGTTGTCACATCCCAGGCCTGTATTTTCCTTAAAAAAGGTCAGTCTTTAACTTAAGTGAGCCCTGATACATTTTTGTGCATCTTGAAGAGCATAAGTTGGACCCACCAGCGTGACTTTCTCCCCAGGACCATTCATATCACAGAGTCTGGGACAACTGTATGAGAGCACTAGCATCCTTTATGCTATCTGGTCCCCTGTGTACCTTCTCTGTGTCCTGTAAATGTTAATTATTTTCTATCCACCAACGTAAAAAATATGTGTGTCTCTATTTTGCTTTTTATTTTTCTTCCAATTCTGGAGATTTCTCCACTATGTTCCCTTTCACCTCCTTCTGAATTTTATTCAAATTTTATTATCTTGTATTTTGATGATAATGTAAACATAAGCTGAAAAATGGCCTTTCTTCAAAGCATTTGAGTCCTCTCTCCAAGGTATATGAGGTCAGTTTGGCTCTGATAAACTCATTATATTGCTGTATAACCTTGGACTTTTTTTGACCTTGACAAAGCCTAGGAGTACCTCCTCTCTCAGGGGTTTCTGTGCTGCTCTGTTCTCCATGCCTGGCATCATCCATGGGCAACTGTGATGAAGGCAAAGAATCTGCCCAGGGACAACTGAGAGGTTTTCCCAACAGTCAGCAGCACAAGAACAAGTCCTACAAACAAACTTGGGGAGGGATGGTCTACCTGAAACTGTTCCTTGAGAACCAGGCAGCCCACAGACATCCACCCTTTCACAATAGTCCCTTCTTCCTGGGACACAGAGGACAGTTCCCACTCACACCAAAAACTACTTATCCTACTCATAATTCTCGTTTTCAGTTTTTATCCCTGGAAGCAAAAGCAACTCTGCTGACAACCTGAGATAGAAGAAGGCTCCCCTCTTCAATTATCACTAAGTTTGACTACTTCTCATCCCCAGAGTTATTTGTGTTACCTTCATGTGGGAACAAACAAAATGAGAGAGCTCTCGAGAACATGGGGAAGACCTGGTGCCTTGCTGGGTTTCTGTGTCACAAACAAGTAGTCTCTTCTTGGATGATATCTGGGTCTCTCCATCTGGTGCTGACAGACCCAAACTAAAGACACAGCAGAGGCCCCTCTGGAATTAGTATGACATCCTCTGAAGACACCTGTGTCCCTGTCAGCCCTGGGATTCCAAGTGAGCTCAACAGGCTGATTGAGCTCCACAGGTTGATTCAGATCAACCTCCCCTCAGAGCTTGTCTGATATAGAGTCTCTGGCCCACATCACCCAGTCAGAATCTGCAGTTTAACAGGATCTGGAGACTTCCCCTGTGCACAGGAGAACAGGAGAGTTACTTCTACTTTTACATCAGGGGATCTCACTCTGAATGGACACCCACATTAGCTGGACAGGTGCTTAAGTTGCATTTTTGAGGTGTCACCTGGGCATTACAATGTCACAATGTTTCACAAGTGATCTAATGCACAGCAGGAGTGGCTTCCTTGTGACAGGTTTCTGTGACTTAGCTCAAGAACTACTTCTCTGAAGGGAAGAGACAAAGGTGGGAGAGAGAGAGAGAGAGAGAGAGAGAGAGAGAGAGAGAGAGGAAGAGAGCACTGTGAGAAAGACTACTGGGCACCTGACAGGAAGCTGTGGAGAAACCCCTCTGGAGGTTACACCTAGTAACCCCAGGCTCGGGCTTTTCCAAGTACAGCATGAGCATGGGTGTTTGTGTGTGGATGTGTTTGCATGTGTGTTTGTGTGATATTGAGAGGCCTCAGGGAAACAAATTATAAGAGGGCAGCACGGGTTAGAAGAGCCAAGAATGGCAAAATTTTGAGGAAGGAGTGGGATGGGCATATGCATACTCCCTGCCCCCAGCTCACATGACACAAATTGTAATCTTGCCTACAGAATAAATGTCAGCCCACAGGAAGGACACACAGCAGACTGCATCATTCTGGACAGAGGCGCCTGTGAGCCTTACAGAACATCAAGATTCTGTCAAAGAGGCTGCCATACATCATACAACATACACCATGGGGTCCCTTTCAGTCTCTACCCACAGAGGACTTGTCCACTGGCAAGGGCTCCTACTGGTTGGTAAGTAGCAGACAATTCCTTGGCATAGACTAAGGATGTGACACAGAGACTGGCTTGGGTCTGCTGAAGAGGGTAGTGGTCTGAGAAAAGAGGGGAGGCTTTTGTCTGGACCTGAGTGTAAAAGACAAAAGGGAACAGTAGGACCAGGAAGGGTGTTCAGCAAGAAGAAAATCTCATAATCTGGAAGTGGTGGGAGGCAGGAAAACCTGGATTGCTGTTCACTTGCTGTTATTCATCGCTGAGTATTGAATTATGAAAACCGGTAATAGTAATAATGATTTATTATTGACATACTTACTGGTGTCAGGAAACACCAGAAAAAAATTAACCAGGGGTACTAGATGTTGTCTTTACTGCAAACCCCATAAATGGGCAAATAAACCTCAGAAGGTACAGGACTCATTGATTCATCTGCATGGATTTTCAAGCTATTGTAGTCACTGGGGGTAGTAGATCAGGCAAGCCCTGCTCTCAGAAAGCCCATGTTGTATGGAGGAGAGAGGGACAAGGAAAGGTGTAGATGTGAGGTCAGGAATCCACAACAGCCATGAAAAAAACAGAGCAGGGCAGGACAGAAAGTAAGCACAGGGAATCCTTAGAGAATTCAGGTGATTGGCAAACATATCTTTAAAACGGCCCCTGAGTGCCAGCCAGAATTGGTTTAAGCACAGTGAGGAGGTTACCAAGACAAACACCTGGAGAAGAGTACTTGAAACAGAAAAAATAACAGCTTCAGAGGTGCTGAAATAATGGGGGCCATGCTGTTGATTTTGACCATGGAAGACACACACTCACCTACAGACCAAGGCTGAGACATAAAGAGACCCACTCATAATTCAGGGCCTCATTTTTCCTTCCCAATTCATAGATGCAAATATTGATGCATTTTTCTCTTATTTCCTAGTGTCACTCTTAACCTTCTGGAGCCCACCCACCACAGCCACAATGGATGTTTTGTCAACCTTTGCTACCGAAGGGCAGGATGTGGTTCTGCGTATCCGCAATAAGCCCCCTGGGGTTGTAGTAATTGTGTGGTACAAGGGGAAAGGCGTGGACCATAATAATACAATTGCTTTTTGTGTTATGACACCATGTTTCCATGTATGTGGTCCTAAATCCAATGGAGAACATATGACAACCGATGATGGATCCTTGCTATTGAAAAATGTCACCAGGCAGGATGAAGAAATATACACTGCAGTGGCCCACCTTCCAGATTCAAAAACAGAAATAGCATCGGGGGAACTTGTTGTATACGGTGATTGATTGCTCTCTGATGACTGGGGGTTGGGAGGGGTGACTCCTACTTCACAAAGAGGACTGACAGCCCTGGACACTACCTCCATCCCATTCTGCATTTTGTTTCAGGCTCAGTTTTTACATATAATGCAGGATACACAGAGTGTAGAGAAGCTGTGAAGATCTCAGTTTGATTTTCTGGCACATCTGGTTGTTTACTGATTTTGGATTGGTTGTTATCCTTTTTTTGGTTGTGTGAGGAAGCAAAGGGTTTCTGCCTATGCCTCCATCTTGGCCAGATCTCTGCCTTGTTCTTTTAAAGACTCAAGTTGGCTTAGAGCTGAGGCATGTCAACTCTGACTGCAGAAGCCTTTGGAGCAATGGAAGGTACCACCCAGGGCAATGATCTCTCTGTTACCTGCACAGCAGAGTTACCCACACTCAGCAACACAAGCAACAACTGCAACTCCAAGAGATTTGATCTGCGTTTTCCTAATGATATTGACCATGTTTTCATTTTTGTTGTTTTAGAGGGACAAACATGGGGAGAGCTAATAGAACTTTTTAAAAAAATAAGGAGGTGTAAAGAAGAAGGGCTGGATAATTGTCCTCCATAAGCGCCCTGACTGGAGACTGAGCCTGTAACGTAGGTATGTGCTGTCACCAATGATTGAGCTGCAGGGTTTGGGTGCACAAAGCAATCCTCTAAACAACTTAGCCACCAACTGCCTCGCTCACTTCACTTAGCATAATGCTCTCCAGATCCACCCATAGTGTCATGAAGGGTAGGAGCTCCTTCTCTCATTTCCATAGTATTCCATTGTGTAAATGTGCCAATGTTTTTTGATTCACTCATTTATGGAGGGGCTCTTTGATTGCTTTCAATGCTTGCCTATTGTCAATTGTGCTGCTGTGAACATAGGGGTGCATAGGTTCTCTTGAATTGGTGTTTCAGGATTCTTAGGATATAATCCAAGAAGTGGAGACATTCTCAAAGAAGGACATACATAGGGCCCACAGACATGGCAAAGGATGTTCAGTGTCACTAGGCAATAGAGAGATGCAAATTAAAACTACAATAGGATATGACTTCTTGCTGCTCAGAATGGCTATTAAAACCAAATGGAAAAGCAAGTGCTGGCAAAGGTTGTGGAGAAACAGAACACCTAGTACATTCTTGGTAGGAATACAGACTGGTTCAGTCACTGGAAAACACTATGGAATTTTCACCAAACACTACAAATAGAACTGCCTTACCTATTTATTTTTAAACATTTTATTTATTTATTTTTAATGAACTACAGAAATGATCCCTGAAAGTACAGTCTTTATTTATTTCTAGAGAGAGGAGAAGGAAGGGAGAAAGACCACACTGCTTCCTTTGAGATCTCAGCCTTTCTCAGTCCACACTGAACTCTTTGAGGTTCACCAGAGGATGGCCCTGTGCTTTCTCCCAAGAAAGAACAATGTCTGGTTGTCTCTCACAGGCCCTGCCCCTGGGGACCTTGCCTATAAACCAGGCACGTTTCCTAGCAGGGAATGGAACGGTTGACTCTTTGAATTGCAGGTCCGCATTCCATCCCCTGACCCACAGCAGTCAGGGCTTTCATGTGGAATTTTGTATGATGGTGGGATTTGATATTCTTTAAAGGCAAAGAAAGTTTTGGGAAATGATTAATAAAACCTCATGAGAGTAAATAATCCTCCCTGATGATATGGTTGTAGGACACATGGGCTGGGAATGGGTTCCCTGTGTCACCTCTGTGGCAACAGGTGAGGACACACACTGAGATGACCAGTGCTTACCAAGAGCACACAGTTTTTTTACAGGTTGTCATCTGATGAAAGATAATGGTCCTTCTGCAGATGCAGGACCATCCTCTAGTGAACATCACTGAGCTCAGTGTGGACTGAGAGAGGCTGAGATCTCAAAAGAAGCAATGTGGTCCCAGGTGTCAAGCCCATTCACAATCAGTCACTTTTTTGTTTCTCCACAGAACCCCTGAGAGTGCCCACCCTTTTAGCCCTCAGCACCACAGTCACAGAGCACAAAATTGCTGTGGCCTTGACCTCTACACAAATGTGGTTCTAACCTATGTTTCTTCCCTTGCAGGAATGTGGAGCTCAGGAGAAAAATGAAGTTGTTCCAGAACCACAGAAACCTCTCCATAAACCCACCAGGGAAGAGGATGCTGGGGATGACCAATGTGAAGTCTCTGATCCAAGTGTTCTGTTGAAAGTGTTCCCCCTTGAGATGGATGTGAAATATGAGTGAGCCTGCTCTCCTCTTCTATGTTATTAAACTCTGAACAATTTCGCACCTTGTTAATAGATTTATTGTCAAGGTAGATTGTCCTTAGATGTCTTGCATTGAGTAAATAAATACAAAAAAAAATATGTGCTGACATTGTCCTTACTGTTGACTGAAGATCACATTCCACACCAGATCCACCTCTGCTTTGTCCCAGTTGCACCTTCTTCATGGTGGAGGAGATGCCGAGTTCCTCACAAGACAAGAAGTGGTTGTTTGATGGCAGGTGGAAGCACATGAGGAGCTCACAGAAAACTGATTTTAGTGCCTTCACCAGGGAAATGTGTGGAGGGTGTGTGGACACTGTTGTGGGCAATGGGAATGGACAAGAGAACACAGATGTGGCTAGCACACTGTTATTTATCTCACAGTTTAATTGTTCCCCCCAAATTTTGAAGGCCCACTTGAGATTTACTCTTGAATAAAAATAGACTTATTTGCATAAGTCTTGTTTTGTGCCTTCTAATTAAAAATTAATTTGAGACATTTTAAGTAATTTGTAATAAACCTAAAGCTTTGGCTTCAATGTCCTAGTTCAGACAGATGCCCACAGAATTAGAAGTGACCTTACTCTTTATAAAGCTAAGTTTCACTTCATGGTATTTCGATAACTTCTGGAGAAAAGAACATCACCCAAAGCTAGAGGGACTGGGGGTCAAGTGTGAGGATGAGGTTTCCTAAGCTCAAGAGGCTGTTAAAACTCCCACCTTAGGTCTTACTAAAAGACGTGCATCAGAGCAAACTATGTGGTGCATGTCAGCTCCTCTGCACTGACATAAATACTCAGGTGAAATCTAATGACAGCAGCCATGTTTGAGGAACAAGAATACTTTTCTTCCCTGGACCTCATGTTGATTAATCGAAAGGTGACTGCAGAAAAATGTAATGTCTCCATAAAAAAAAATACTTTAGAGCAGGGTTTTTTTGAGATCTGATTGTGCTTCTGCCCAGGGACTCTCAGGTGTTTTGTAGCTGTTTATAAATTGCTGGGAAGTTGCACCTCTTTATAAATTGTAGACACTAATAGAGATGCACACTGAGTCTTGGCTGAAAAAGATTTAGGTGTATTTCAGCCCATTATGCAGAAAGCAGTTTTGTTATGACTTAGAAACCTTAATGTTTTCCTAGAGTCTAATCTTCTGACAGGTGTTTGTAAATACAGGCCTCTGACTTCAAATTTTATAGAACATTTTCTCTAGAAATGTAATTGCAATTTGTGATTGCAGATTTTTTTCTCTAACTTTCTGGAATATATATGTCTCCTCAAATGCTTCTTGCCAGTATTGTGATTTAGAGAATATCTGACTAGGTGGTTTGGGCCCATCCCTGTGAAATATAACCTTCCTGGTGTCTCTCTGCTCTAGCTCTGTGGAAGAATAGATGCCTAACTTAGGTGGAGACCTCTACAGCCAGATGTAAAAGGACTTTCTGTCAGAATTTCATGAAGAAGTTTACTTTAATTTTGTGTAAAGCCCATTAGCAAATGCAGATGCCTATGATTCCTTCTGCTGTTTTCAAATGTCCCCAGCCTTTTGTTCCAGGGGTGTTGAGTTTAGTCTCACTGACCTGTTGCATGATCTTGAATAAAGTCTTTCTTGCCCCTTTAAATTTATCTGGCACCGATTTTACTTTGGCATCCCTGATGTATAACTCATTGATCCCTTCATGTTGCTCACAATGTCAATCCTTACTATATTTTCAAATCTTCTGTTTTTTGCTTTAGTCACTGGAATCTTCAAAAAGAAGTATACTAGTCTTCTCCCTCCCCTCTGACTTAAGTGACATAATTGATCATTCTTATTTATCTGAATAAGAAATGATCAACAAACTGAATGAATTGTTCTAACTCAGACTTGTCAATTAGCCAAATATCAAATAGCCGATATTTACACTAATGGTAGCTATGCCCTTGGTGTAGCTCACAGCTCTAGAATCTTGTGAAAACAGCAAGGCTTATGAACTTTCTCAGGCAGTACATAAAGAGTAGAAAATAAGCTGCTGAATTGCTAGATGTCATATGGTAATGGGAACAACTGGTGATTTTTTAAACTTCCGGAACATTCTAAAGCTGCCGTCATTAAAACAAACAGAAAGAGAGAAATTATTTAGCTGATGCAGCAGCCACATAGACAGTATTAAACAGCCAATTATCTAGACATGGCAATGCTTTTTGCTTTCTATTAAATTTATAAAGGGCCCTTTTTCACAGTTTCAGGGGACAGGAACAGAAGGAAAGAAGAGAAGGTAGCAACAGAAAAGAGAAAGCTTTGACCTGGACAAACAGATATGATCCCAGTTAGAAACCAGCCTTATCCATGGAGAACCCATTGCCTACAATTTATTTTGAACATGAGCTAACACATTCGGGTTAAAGGATGGTTTTATGAAATAAACAATATTACTGGAAACCTTCAGTGCATTTCTTCAGTGACTTGACTATCAACAGTGTTCTCATTCCACATCCATTTTCACTTTGCTTTCAAAACACAAGATCACAGAGATCGTAAAAGGTATTTTGTCATAAAACTCAACAAGTCTAGTACACATGCAGGTCTCTGTCATGTTAACACACGGGCCACTAAAGGACAAGGTCTTTCAAGCCCTCCCTGACTTCTGGCTCGGGCCAGATACGTGTCCTTATTGTTATTTTTTTTTCTTTCTCATTTTCCAAGTTCTACATGCCTGTGCTTAGAGAGCTCCTGACCAGAATTTGAGAAATAGGAAAAAAAAAATCTCTCTTCTGGTTCTAATACTTTCTTATTTGGGGGGCTTCTGTTGTATTTCTCTGAGTTTCTTGGAGACCAGGCCAGAGGTGGATTTTGTGGAAGTGGAGATGAACATTGAGAGGTGCCATGGAGGACAGGGATCTTCTCCAGACCTGCTCTGAATCTGCATGAAAAATTGTAATATTTGTGAGATTTGGGGGCTTTAGGTACTATAAGTTCCAGGGAATCGAAAGTGCCATTCAGGGGAGAGTTTGTGGGTGGCTCAGAATGAACCTAACTAATATAAATGAGGGTCTATCCTATCTGATGAGGGAGGAGCCATTGGAGCTGGTGCAGTGAAGTAGGGTTCAGTTCTCCATGTTTTGGGTGGGCATCATGGGTAAGACACAGGATAGGAAATAAGGATAATACTTGAACACTCAGGTTAGTTTCCTTACTTTGATACTTTCTCAGCATCACTGTGTCCTGGGAACCTCAGGTATATCAGCTCATTTAATCACCCACATGAGTGAGTTATACTAGTTTATTTCCCTTCAATTTCCTACCTTCTGACCTGTGCACATGCTGTGTCCTCTGCCTGCACCTTGTATTCCTGCCCCTTCCTGAGGTCTAGGTTAGCTTGGGTTCATTCTGTTAGATGCTACTCTACAGAAAAAAAATCTAACTGGTCCTTTAGTGAGCATCAGAATTCCAGTTATGTGAGGTCATAGTGTCCTATATTTCACCCTGTCAATCATTATCACATTTGTAATGTTATTACTCATTTCTCAGAAAAACACCAAACAAGTGTTCCCCGTCTGCCTGACACTCTTCTAATAGCTGTAAACACAGCACAGACCAAATCACAGTCGTCATAGCCCTGACACACTAGTGGAGCAGTTACACAATAATCCAAAAAACAGCGATAATAATATGTTATATTATGTTAGAATAAAATAAGACATGCTTGAGATGTTTACTTTTCTATCAATTTGAAAATATTGTATCCACAAAGAGGATGTGAACTGTGTGGGTCAGAGGGCAGAATATGAGAGAAGATGAGGTCAGAGAGAAAGAAGCATCATTCAAAACTTTGGTTTTATTATGAATGAACATGGAGACTCTAGTAAGTTCAGAGCTGGAAAGGAATGCCAGTCATCTGTGTTTATTGAAGGAAACCAAAGTTCTGCCACCCAAAAGGTTTGATTTAATGATATTGATTTTAAGCTGTTTATTAAAGAACAAAATTCAGAAAGAACCATTGGCCATCCTCACACTCCTGCCATATATTTAAACAGAAAACTTTGCTTCAGAAGAATAATTAGGATGGTCACTATAGGCTAAATTGATTCTGAATGGTAGGTCAGAGGGTTTCAGAAAGGCACCTGTTGGTTAGACACCCCTCTGTGTCCCACTCTTTCTGAATTGCCTAGAAACAATTCCATTGTCATGTAGAATCTGCTCTTCTTGAACCTCTATTTTTTTCTTTCTGACAACTAAAGCCTAAGGCCCCATTGTCCCTTTTTCACCTCATCTGTCCAAGCATGAAATTTTCATGCTTACATGCATTCCCTGTGCTCAATTATTACAAACTTGATTTTTTTCTGCTCATCTGTCTCTGTTTGTTTGATGATTAGCTCAGCCAAAACAAAATGTGGAATGATGGAGGAATAGTATTAGTATGTTTTAACCTCCATAATCGGGTTCCAGATTCATGTGGCTGCTGAGCTGTATGCAGGCAACACAGTGAGAAAGCAAGTGCAGTCATCCAGGTGGCTGGTGGGCATGTCCAGGCCAGGCTGAGAAGAAATGGATCAGACTAGGCTGAGAAGAAAAGGGTTCATTTTTGGATGTGTTCTGAGCACCAAGTTGAAGGATTTCCTGAACAATTTAATGTGGGGTATAAGAAAAAGAGAGGGGTTGTGAAAACAAGAAGAGATTCAGAAAGATTCTGGAAGAGAACATCGAGGCCAAAATTTGTCTGGGATTAAACATCTTAAAGCATCCTGGGGTGCTCTGTTTATAGCAGTTGTCACGTAAATAGTTGGACATCAGCAATCAAGTCCAATTTGTTTCTTTCATCCTCTACCATGTCCCCAGTGTCTCAGACAGTGCCTCGTGGGTTTATAGTACAAGATCATCACACATTTACAGAATCAACAAATGAACAAGAATGAACAATCAAAATGTCTCCTGGATGCCCATACACGACATTTCATACTGACTAAGACAATACAGCAATACCAAAAGTCACCATGATTGCAGGGGCCCTCATAAACCACTGTTGTAGTAAACACACCAGGACCTCTCTGGAGCATTCCTGCTGTTCGTGTTTTGAAACTAAGGTAAGTTAAACATGAAAGTACTTAGATGATATTGGAACTGAGCAGGTGCCTCTCTGGGGGACTTCCTGGCCCCAGTTCCTCAGCAATAGAAATGGGACTGGAGTCCTACAGGCAGAAACCAGCTCAGCAAATACTAATTAAAATTAGGGACATGTAAAAGCACAACAAAAGGACTGATTAAGCAGTAAGTACTGATAGTGTATACAGTAATCTGAGACATGAGACAGGGACACAAGGCTCCTAGTTCTTCCGGAGCAGCTGTGGGTAATGTCACAACACACATATCCAGTTATATTCCATGAGCTAAGAGCCCACTAGAGGGAGGCTGTGGATGATATAGCACAGAATATTTTCATTAGCTGGTTCAAAGGGATCTTTTAATGTTTCTGTAATAAGAAGTCAAAAGTCATTATACTTATATTAATAAAACAATGTTTCATTATCTTATTTGGTTTGGTAGTGATTCAAGTGTACAATGACTTTAATTAAATGACTAGGTGTACTGGAACTGAGCTTTCAGTGAGACTTGTTAAACCCACCTCAGAGCCATGGCTCTGTTGAGAACAGAAGCAAAGTTGCCACCACAGACATGCCTTTCAGACATCTCTTCCATAGTGTGAAGCCTCCTGTAAATGCTTCATGATCGGTTCAACTAAATGCTAATATAACCCCTTTCTTATTCTTTCTCCATTCACTATCAGGACCTTCCTCACCAAAACACCAACCCTTACTTTCTCTAAGTCTGCAGTCAAATATTTGCGGTCCAATTGTGACAAATCCAGAACAGGTACCACAGTCATTGTAAACATTCCTATAGCAGCCCCTTTGCAGCCCATTTAGTCAGATTCCTTCCTCTAGTCAGCTCAATGTCCTCCTTCTGATTCCCCAGGCAGTGCATAACTGCCACCTATAAAGACACCTGATCAGCCTCTAATAATTTCAAAATTTCTGCTGCATGCTTAATCTCCTTTCTGTTGGAGGATAATAGTCCTCTATCCTTCCAGATTGAACCATGTGCATGCAAAATCAAGGAAGCATACCTTGAGTCGGTATACACATTCACTCTCTTTTCCTGCAACAATTACAGTGCCCTCATCAGGGCCATCAGTTCAGCTTTCTGAGCAGAGATTCCTGGTGGCAAGGACTTGACCTCCACTACTCCTTCAAGAGTCACAACTGCATACCAAGCCTTTCTGATTCCTTTGTCCATATAAGTGCTTCCATCTGTATAGAGAGTTCAGTCTGCTTCTTCTAGAGGATGGTCCTGTAAATTGATTCTACTAGAATAAACCTCATCAATTATTTCAGCAGTCATGCATCAGTGCAGCTGAGTTGGGCTCTGGGAGAAGAGAGGCAGGATTTAAATCACTTACAGTTTTGAGGGAGACATCAGGATTGTCAAGAAGAATAACTTGATACCTGCCCTTTCTTATAGGAGTGAGCCACATATTCCCTTTTTTTCTCCAGAAGCTCAACACTTGATGAGGTGCATAAATGGTGATAGGCTGTCCCAAGGAAACATTCTAGCTTCCTGCAAGAGTTCACAGGTCACCACACTTAAACAAGTGGGCCATCACTGGACAGTGTGATCTAGTTTCTTTGACAAATATGCAGTGGGTTGTGGAATGTCACTAAGCATTTGGGTGAGGATTCCCCAAGCATCTCCCTGTCTCTCATGCATATGAAATTGAAAGGGATTTAGTAAGTTTAAAAGCCCCAAGGCTGGTGTGGAACCAGGTGAGCCTTCAGGCACTCAAAAGCCTGAGTGCACTCCTTTGTGCAATGTAAAGTGCTATATTCTGATCCCTTCAGACCTTCATACACTGGGTTGGTGATAAGCCCAAAGTTTGGAATCTAAATGCGGCAATAACTTGCCATCCCCAGAAATCCTGTTAACTGTATTTTGGTACTGGGAGCTCTCATGTGGATTATGGTTTCTTTTCTGTTTCCAGTGGAACTCCTTTTCCCAGGTGCCAGCAGAAACCCAAGGAACTTAACTGCTTGTTGGAAAATCTGGGCTTTCTGTGCTGATACTTTATAGCCACAAGATGCCAGATAGTTCAAGGTAGCCATAGTATTAGTTAAACACTGCCGAAATGATGTCCCAGTAATTAGGAGGCCATCCACATAATGCAAAAGAAATCCTCCATCTGGTGTTACTGGTCATTCCTTTAAGTCCTGACTCTGGGTCTCCCCCAAAATGGTGGGGGAGTTCTTGAACCCCTGTGGTAGAACTGTCCAGCAGTACTGAGTCTTGATCTGAAACTCCGGGTCTTCGCATTCAAAAGCAAACAACGGTTGATAGTCCTGATCAGCTAGAGTGCAAAAGCAGTCATCTTTTTAGCCCAGTACTGAATACCCAAGGCTGTCCCCAGGTATCCTACCTTTTGCCAAAGTATAAGGATTCGGAACAGTGGGGTGAATGTCTTACACAATGTCATTTATGGCCCTTAAATCTTGTACAAACTGATACTCATTCCAATGAGATTTTCTGATGGGCAAGATGGGGTTAATGTTTGGAGACCCACAGACCCAAACAAGTCCATATTCGTGGACCTTCTGGATTATCGAACATTCCTTCTAAGGTATCTTTTCATAAGGGGTACTATTTCTTATTGGGAATTTGTACCCCTGGTTTGAGGTCAATCTTAACAGGGGAGGCCCGTTTAGCTCTTTCTGGCCTCCCAGAAGCCCACAGAATGGGGTTTACCTGGTTCTTGATTTCCCCTGGCTCCCCTCTGGGTCTCATGAGGAACTGCCATGCATGCATCCTCTGGAGGGACCTGTAGGTGGAGGTGTTGTTCTTCTGGAAGAAGAGTGATCTGAGCAGGGAATTTTGACAACAAGTCCCTTCCCAAAAGAGATATGGGACACTCAGGGATATATAGGAAACTATGACAAAAGACCGTATCACCCACAGCACATTCTAATGGTTTCAAGAAACACTGGCTTTCAGGGTTTCTTCAAATTCTGTTACTGATACAGCGTGTTGTGAGTATTCAGCTAGGGGTCTATTGGCCACAGGATATATTGCTCCAGTATCAATCAAAAAGTCCACAGTTTTCCCCCAGCACTAGTTTTAACCGAGGTTCCTGGTGGGGGACATTATTAGTTCGCTGTAATGAGAGAACATTTTGGCACCATCAATCATCTTCAGAATGATTTCCTTTCTTTAGCATAACTCTCAGATTCTCAGGCTCTGGCCCTGTCCTTCTTTTCCTGTTACACTTGCTTCTCCAGTACCTTGTTGCTTTGCAATACACATATTGATCAGCAGCCAGCATTTTAGACAGGGGTTGGCACCACTGCCTGCAGATGGAACTTCCCTGGACCTTTTCTAAGAAGACTAACAAGATGGTGGCTGCTTGGGCCTTCCTCTGTTCCCTGTTATTGCAGACTTTGAAGGGAATATCTAGTAATTGAGGTGGATTCATGCCTACTCCTCCCTCCAACTTCTGAAGTTTCTTTCTCATATTGGATGCACTTTGGGATTTAAAAGTCATATTCTCCATTCTAACATTTTGAGGGACTTCTGAATCTAAGTCTGTATATTTTCCATAGGCTTGGTAGATTCTTTCAAGAAACTCAGAAGAGCCCTCTGTGAACTTTGGTTGCACTGCCTGTACCATTTTCAGACTTTTCTCTTGGGGACCCCTTTCTTCATTCTCTCAATAATCCATCTCTTATAATGCTTTAAGAGAGTAAGGTCATCTGTATTAGAATCCTAGTTCGGCCCGGTTAGCTGTATGGCTCTAGTAGGCTCAGGGGCCCCATCTGGATTTTCTTGGTGCATCCTCCAATCCTCTTCATTTGCTTTATGCAACACTAGTCTGTGCTCATCCCCCATAAGCAAGATGTTTAAAAAAGCTTGTGTATCTGCCCAATTGCAATGATGGGTGGCAAAAATGGATGCAACCAAATCAGTCATTTTAGTAGGGTCATCCCTGTAAGTAGGGCATGAGCTTTCCCAGTGTAACAGATCAGATGTAGAAAATAAAGTATGTGCCCAATAATATGCAGCAGGCTGGCCTTCTGGCCTTACTCCCACTGGAAGTCTCCAGAAGGGATATTGCCCTCCCCTGATAGGGGCTTTTCCTCCACCAAATTTGGTTCCCTGACGGGTTATAGGTGGTGAAACCAGTTCAGGCTCACTTTCCCCAGTTCCCTCCACCAAATAAGGGAGAAGATCACCTGGACCAGGGGGAAGCTGTGGGAACCCTGACCATGATTGTAGCAGTAATAACATCTAGATCTTCCTGGTCTCTCTCCTCTGCACTTCTGCCACCTTTCATATGAAAACTCCCTTTCTCTGAAGCATTAACTTATTTCCTTTTAATTCTGCCTGTTTATTATGTAGACTCATAATGGTTTCTATGTAAGGCATTTCATCCAGCTTCCCTGACCTTTGATGAAACAGCTCTAATTGCAGTATAGTGTGGAAATTCAAAGACCCATTCAGTGGCCAGCACTCTCCTGAATCTAGATTCTATGTAAGCCAAACAGTGTTACAGGAAAAATCCATTTTCTTTTTTATCATAAGGCTATGAGAACACATCTACCAATTTACCAGAACCTGTCCTAGTGGGCTGTTTTCCAGAACAGAGTGTTTTCCCCCCATTCTACCAGACAGAGCTCCAAACAGAGGGTTCCCAAACCAAATCAAAAGATGCCTTTTCCCAGACAGAGCACCTTCAGACAGATGGTAATCAAACCAAATTGGACATCATTTTTCAGACTGAGCTCTGTAACCCAGAAAGGTATCTTTACCAGATGACCTAAGTTGTGACCGAGGATTTTATCCTCAACCAGAAAGTGCAATGATTCAAACTAACTTGATAAACGACAAGTGCCAGGAGTGATGGAGAGAATCTCCAAGTGAAATCACTGGGCAGCTGCTTGGGATTCTCTGAATGCAAACCACCCGGGGCCTTTCAGCCCAGGCAGCCAATGGGGCTCCTCACCAAATACCCAGACTACCTGGAGAGTCCCAAAGTCTGTCCCAGCAGAGTTGCCAAAAGATGAAACTACAAAAGACACTGGCATTTGGGCTTCCTGTCACTACCAAAGCCAATAAGCAATTGCAGCAATTGAATCTTTATGGGCTTTTAATTCTCATGGCCATCTGAGAAGATGGTGAGTTCATACTCTAACAGACCATCTTACTAGGGTTATAACTTTTTATCTTAAACTAAAATTTTCCAACTCTTGAGCCCTCTATCATTTTGACAACTAATTAAATTTTTTCATGCACAATCAGAAAGAAGACAGCTCTAAAATTTAACTGAATAAATGGGAAGCATATTTGTACTGGAAATTAAAATCTTCTAGGAAGAATATAGATAAATTATTCTATAAAATGTTAACAAAATTTTTCAGAACTGTCTCTGAACTAAAGAAGGCTTCTGAAGCTAGCAAATGCCAGCACCTCATTCTTCTTCCTTCTGATAGGGGACTCAAGAGTTGGAAAATTTTAGTTTAAGATAAAAAGTTATAGTACTACTAAGTAATGTATATGTTAAAGCTTTTGTTTCAGAAACTACAGATAGATAAGGCCCATCACGGCTCCTAAGAAAACAGCCTACCTCCTGGGGCACTGCTAAAGATTATTGCCTGGGGACAAGTGGAGGCATCTGGGCCTTTGTGTTCCAGGGACAGACAGATGACCACCCACCCCCAGGAACAGCTAACTACCCAGGACAGGAATGTCCCAGCTTCTTTCACCTGATCCTCCCTGAATTTTAAAACTCCTCACCACACCTTGTTTATTTCCTGGTATAAAAACATTTGCCTGGAAAGAAAAGACAAGATGTTCTGCTGGGTTATGACCCCATGATCTTCTCAGATTGTGGGCCATCTGAATATTGCGCCCATAAAGATTCAATCACTGTCATTGCTCATTGGGTTTGGTAGTGACAGGGAGTCTTTTCCAGTTTCACTTCTACAGTCTCTTCACTATATCTTCTGTCTCCTGAGGTTTCTCAGTATACACTTGCCCTATTTTTGTATTTATTGTTTTACTTTTTCCTGCTTTATTTTATTTATAACCCCTAACCTCCCACTCCTTAATAGACTTTGAGAACATGAGAATATAAATTTTGACAAGAATTATCCAGGAATTCTAGCAGTTTCGTTCAGGGAATAGCTGGTCTCAGGCAGAGGAGAACCAGCTTAGGTATTTAGGAATATCTGTATCCCTAGGTAATTACGAATATCTATATTCCTAAAAGTTCAATACAATTTTAAAATCTACTTGAAGGTTTCATTGATTTTCTCCTGAACCTTGAGGTGTTCACCAAAAATGTAATAATTTCAATGTTGGAATATGTGATTCTGGCTATTCTGACCCATTCTAATTAATATATTAAGTGGTTCCTGAAAGTAAAGCAACAGAATTAACAAATATGGTTCACTGGGAAACTTTATAATGAAGTCTGCTCACCTTAAAAATGGTTGTAGGAAACTAAATAAGATTTAGAAAGAGAAAAAACAAACAAGCAAGTATGTGTTTGCTATGAAAATATAAGTGTATTTTATTTTCTGCTTACCAATATTTTAAAACAAAGTAAAATTTCTGTCTTGGGGGAAATTTCAAAGGCCCTTGCAGGTACTGAGGCTACATTATCTGTTCTTCATCACATCCAGCTGAGTTGTCTTCCTCCTGGGAATAAAGCTTCAGTGCAAATAGTAGGAATGTCTAGTCAACTAGTGACAGTTTTTAAATCACAACCTGCCCCCTTACAACTGTAAAAGGTGAGGAGGCAGCATATTTTTTATTGGTCAAATCAGCCCCATTCACCTGATAAGGGTGAGGCTTTTTTATATAACCATGGTACCACATATTTTTTTTTCCTGGAAGCATGAAAGGTATATGGAACTAAATGCTTTGGATACTGAATTAATTGGGGAAATAATATTTATAAAGCAACTGTCTCAAGAAGAGAGAGAATATTCTGTCTCTCTCAAGAAAAGAGAGAATAGTAAAAAGTCTTGAGAGAATATTTGTTGCAAAATGTTCCAATGCAACTTGGGCCCTTTCCAGTACAGACAATGGCAACATGAAGTCAGTCACTTCTTTTAACATAACGGTTGATAATACATTGCCTCAACATGATTTTTCTCATTATTTGCTTAAGACCTGATACACTAGCTGGAATTAAGCCCACTATACAAAAGTACTTTAAAAGAGGACTTAAAATTTCATAGAAAAGTTTCTCTAATTCTTGAGCCTCACAGCTCACAGAGGACCTAGGCTGGAGGCTGGGCAACTCTGAATATTGCAGCCCAGACCTGGTCCCCATTCTCTCAAAACCATAGAGAGGGAGGAAAGCAAAACCCAGTCTGTCCCTTCATGGGGCATCCAGGAGGACCAGCAGAACTTGCTCAATGGTGTTAAAGTGAGCAGGAGGTTTATTCCTTTTTTCTTTCCTCCCTGTTCTTTTTCCTTTTTTTCTTCCCCCAAATAAGACAATAAGATGTGGAGTTATGAAAGGTCCAAAGACATATCCAAAGGGGGAGCCCAACAACAACAACCCCCAAATTGAGAAACTGATACAATTGTCACTTTGTTATTTCTTAGATAACATTTTATTTTTTACATGCATTATTATTTCCCATTATTTTTACTACTTTTATCTTATTAGTGTTTTTAAAATTTCTCTACCATATGTTAAATTTTCTTCATTTTGTTTCTCACTTTCATTGCATTGTTTGACTGGTTTTCCTTATTCTCTCTTTATTTTACTTTAATTTTCCTTCTTTCACTTCACTTGGGTTCCAATAACAGGCTTCTTTGAATCATCTACTTTCCATTCTGCTTATCCAAATCACATATTTCTTGTCATATCATTGTTGTTTCAGTACAATTGTAAATATTTGTTGTTCTATACAATTTTACAGGATGCCCAGCAACCCTCCCTCATCCTAGCCCACTGCACTTTATTCTTAAGCATTATTATTGTTGTGGTTAACTGTATTTTCTCTCACTTAATGCCTACTTTCTATCCTTCACTCCCACTATTTCTCATAACTTAACCTTGTGCAAGCACCCTGTTTTCTGGATTCAGCTCATAATCATCCTCCCCTCTAACAAAACTCTTATCTCTCTTTCACATGCAATAAAAAGTGGCTAGTTGGGTGAAATATCACAGTTAACACTAAACATATCCAAAGAATCTCCTATTTTTACTCCACTTGCTGGTACTTAAATCCCATTACATACTCTCCCTCTGTCTTAATCCATTTTGACTACCCGATGCCACTGATCACATACAAGAATAGGTGGGTTCTGTAAACATCAGGATACTCATTGGAGGAGATAAATCACCAAGAAAGGAACCACCAAAAGGCAAAAACCAAAGTACAGCAAGAAAACCCACACAAACAGAAGAAGGGGAAACCTAGGGCATTCAGACAAGGAGATCAAAGAGACTACACCACTGAACCCCACAGACTTCCTACCATACAAGTTCACCCTACAAAGACAGCTAGCAACATGAAATATCAGGAAGTGAAGAAACAAACAAAAAGAGTCACCTAAAATGGGGAGACAAAAAAGAACATGAAATCAAAAGGAATGGAAGATTTCCCACTAATAGAGGTAAGTGAAATGGAAGCAAGCAAACTACCAGATATAGAATTCAGAATAATGGTTATAAAGATGCTCAAGGAATTCACAGACAACTACAAGGAATTGAGTGAGAACTACAATAGTATGAAAAAGGAAATAGAAAGTATAAACATAAACCAGGAAGAAATGAAGGACAAAGTCCCAGAAATTAAAAAAAAAAAAAAACAAACCACACACTAGAAGGAATTGTAAGCAGGCTAGATGAAGCAAAGGATCAAATCAGTGAGCTGGAGGACAAGGTATGAAAAAAATATCCAGAAAGAGCAAGAAAAGGAAAAGAGGTTCAGAAAGAATAAAGAGGGATTAAGTGAAATGCAGGACAGCCTGAAACAATAATATCCATATAATAGGAATACAAGAAGGAGGAGAAGATCAAGGGATACCAAACCTGTTTGAACAAGTAATGTGGAAAACTTTCCTAATTTGATGAGAGCAAAAGTGGCACAAATCCAGGAAACACAGAGTCCCAATCAAGAGGAACCCAAAGAAGCCCACATCAAGACACATCAAAATTAAAATGGCAAAATTCCAAGAAAAAGAGAGAATCTTAAAGGCAGAGAAGGAAAAGGAGGAAGTACAATACAAGGAAGCCCGGATCAGACTAGCAGCTGATTTCTCAATGGAAATGCTCCAAGGCAGGAGGAAATGGCAGGAAATATTTCAAGTAATGAAAACCAAGGCCTGCAACTGAGACTACTCTACCCAGCAAGGCTCTCACTTAAAGTGGAAGGCCAAATAAGTGTTTCCTGGACAAAATAAGCCTCCAAGAATATACCTCAAATCAGCACTGCAACACATGCTAAAGGGTCTGCTTTAAGAAAAGGAAAAAAAAAATAGTGAGAGAGAGAGAGGAACACAGGTAAAAAAAATGGAAATGAATAAATATCTAATAATAATAATCTTAAACAGAAAGGGATTAAATGCTCCTTTTAAAAGGCATACAATAGCTGAATGGATAAGAATATATTACCTACACATGCATACAAGAGGCCCACTTTAGAACAAAAGACCTACACAGACTGAGAGTGAAGGGCTGGAAACAATTTTTCCAAGCAAATGCACAGGAAAAAAGAAGCCAAGTTGCAAGACTCATATCCGACAAAATAGACTTCAAAAAAAGGGCCATAAAAAGGGACCCAGAAGGTCACTTCATAATATTCAGGGGAAGAATTCATCAAGAAGACATAAACATTGCAAATATATATGCACCCAACATAGTAGCACCCAAATACATGAAGAAAATCTTGGAGGACTTCAAGAAAGACATTGACTGCAATACCACGATAGTAGGGGATTTCAACATGCTAATGTCAAAAATGGATAGATCTTCCCAACAAAATATCAACAAAGATACAAAGATATTGTGGCATGGAACAATGTTCTAGATCAAATGGAATATATATATATATATATATATATATATATATATATATATAACCTTACATAACAGAGAAGCAAAAAACACATCCCTTTCAAATGTACATGGAATATTTTACAAGACAGACCACATGATAGGACACAAAACAAACCTCAACAAATTCAAGAATATTGAAATCATATCAAACTTTTTTTTTTTTTTTTTTTTTTTTACCACAAGGGTCTGAAACTAGAAATCAACCTCAAGGAAAAAAAACCCCAAAACACTCAAACTCATGGAGATTGAATAGCATGCTATTAAACAGTGAGTGGATCACCAATGTGATCAAGGAAGAAATAAAAAAGTTTCTGAAAACAAATAAAAATGAACTCACAGCAATCCAAAACTTATGGAGCACAGTGAAGGCAGTCCTGAGAGGGAAGTTCATAGCAATACAGGCCTACCTAAAGAAGATAGAAACATTTCCAATGAACAACCTAACCCCATGCCTACAAGACGTCAAGGAACAACAACAAAGACAACCCAGAGCAAGTAGAAGGAAGGAAATAACCAAGATCAGAGCAGAATTAAATGACATAGAGACTAAAAGCACAATTCTAAAGCACAATGAATCCAGGAACTGGTTCTTTGAAAAGACAAACAAAATCAACAAGCCTTTAAGCAAACTCATCAACAAAAAATGAGGGAAGACCCAAATAAAAACAATCAGAAATAAAAGAGGAGAGATTACAACTGATACCACAGAAATACAAAGTATTATAAGAAATTACTATGAAGAACTGTATGCCAAGAAATTTGAAAACCTAGGTGAAATGGACACATTTGTAGAAAAAATATAATCTTCCAAAACTCAATGAAGACGATGCAGAAAGCCTGAACAGACCAATAACAGCAGATGAAATTGAAGCAGTAATAAAAAAACAAAAACAAAAAAACAAACAAAAAAAACTCCCAACACACAAAAGCCCTGGAGCAGACAATTTCACAGGAGAATTTTACAAAGCACTTAAGGATGAGCTAACCACTATCCTTCACAGATTATTCCCAAAAAATCCAAGAACATGGAAGACTCCCAGACTGTTTTTATGAATCCAGTGTCATTCTAATCCCAAAACCTGATAAAGACATAACAAAAAAAAAGAAAACTTCAGGCCAATATCACTGATGAACATAGATGCTAAACTCGCTCACAAAATATTGGCAAACTGCATCCAGGAATATGCTAAAAAGATGTTACACCATGATCAAGTGGGATTCATCCTAGGGATGCAAGGATGGTACAATATTCACACATCAATAAAGGTAATACATCACATAAACAAAATGAAAGACAAAAATCACATAATCATATCCACAGATGTGGAAAAAGCATTTGATAAGGTACAGCACCCATTTCTGATAAAAACACTTAGCTAAGTGGGAATAGTGGGGGCATTCCTCAACATAATAAAGGCCATATATGAGAGACCTGGAGCCAACACCATACTCAATGGGCAAAAACTTAGAGCTTCCCCATTAAGATCAGGAACAAGACAAGGGTGCCTGCGTTTGCCACTCCTATTCAACATAGTATTGGACATCCCAGCCACAGCAATCAGACAAGAAAAAAAAAATAAAAGGCATCCAAATTAGAAAAGAGGAAGCAAAACTGTCATTGTTTGCAGATGACATGATAGTGTACATAGAAAATACTACAAACTCCACCAAACAAACAAGCAACAACAACAACAACAACAAAAAAAACCTACTCAACCTAATAAATGAATTTGGCAAAACAGTGGGATACAAAGTCAATATTCAGAAATCAAAGGCATTTTTGTTCACCAGAAGGAGAAATCAGGAAAAAAATATTCCATTTGATATAGCAACATGAAAAATAAAGTACATAAAAGTAAACCTAATGAAGGAGGTATAAGATCTGTACTCAGAAAACTACAAGACAATGAGGAAAAAAATCAAGGAAGACACAAACAAATGGAAGCATGTACCATGTTCATGGATTGGAAGAATTAACATCATCAAAATGTCCATACTACCCAAAGCAATTTATAGAATCAATGCAATCCCTATTAAAGTACCAATGGCATATTTCACAGGCATAGAACAAAGATTTCAAAAATTTATATGGAACCATAAATGACCCAAAAGAGCTGGAACAATTTTGAGAAAAGAGAACAAAGCAGGAGGACAATACGGGATGTCAAATTGTATTATAAGGCCACTGTCATTAAAACAGACTTGCACTGGCATAAAAACAGACACACGGAAGAGAGGCGGGAGGGAATTTCAGGGGAAGAGGGAAGGGTTTGAAGGAACTAGTATAAAGAACATATGAACAATAATAAGGGGTGTGGAGATGGGAGTGAGTTGGGCAGGGCTCCAGGTGTGGGCTAGTATGGGGGTAAAGGGCAGAAAAGTGTACTCGAACAACAATTAAAAAATAAAAGAACAGACACATAGACCAATGGAACAGAAAAGAGATCTCAGAAAGAAACTCAATTATCTATGGTCAATTAATATCGGACAAAGGGGGAAGATGCATAAAATGGAGTAAAAACAGCCTCTTCACAAATGGTGTTGGGAGATCTGGAGAGCTACATGAAAAAAAAAAATGAAACTCAATTCCCAAATGACACCATACACAAGAATAAATTCAAGGTGGATAAAAGACTGAGATATAAGTCTTGACACCATGGAAGTCCTTCAGGAGAACATCAGCAGGAAAATCTCAGATATTCCATGCAGCAATATATTCACTGATTTGTCACTTAAAGCAAGGGACATAAAGGAAAGAGTAAACAAATGGAATCTCATCAAATTAAAAACTTCTGCATGGCTAATGAAAACAGCATTAACATGAAAAGAGAACAAACTATATAAGAAAACATATTTGTTAATGATACCTTAGACAAGGGTTTGAGCTCCAAAATATATAAAGAACTCACACAACTCCACTCCAGGTAGACAAAAAAAAAAAAAAAAAAAAAAAAAAACCATTTACAAGATGGGCAAAAGACTTGAACAGACACTTCTCCAAGGAGGACATACAGCGGGCCCCAGAGGTGTATGAAAAGATGGTCAGCATCACTAGCCATCAGAGAGATGCAAATTAAAACCGCACTGAGATACCACTTCATACCTGTGACAATGGCCATCATAACCAAATCAACAAACAAGTGTTGGACAGGATGTGGAGAAAAGGAAAGCCTAGTGCACTGTTGGTGGAAATGCAGGCTGGTGCAGCCACTGTGGAAAACAGCATGGAATTTCCTCAGAAAAGCCAAAATGGAACTGCCTTTTGACCCAGCAATTCCACTGTTGGGATTATTTCCTAAGAACCCTTAAACACCAATTCAAAAGAACCTATGTACCCCAATATTCATAGCAGCACAATTTACAATAGCCAAATACTAGAAGCACACTAAGTGCCCATCAGTAAAGAGTGGATCAAAAAGCATGATACATTTACATGATGGATTACTACGTAGCAAAGAGTAAGAAGGGACTCCTACCCTGTGTGGCAGCATGGATGGAACTGGAGAGCATTATGCTAAGTGAAATAAGCCAGGTGGTGAGGCACAAATATCATATGATCTCATCTTTAACAGGAACCTAATCAACAAAGAAAACACAAGCAACATATAACCAGAGACACTGAAATTAAGAACAATCTGACAGTAACTAGAGGGGAGTTGGGAGGGAATAATGGGGGGAAATGTTTTCAGGAACAATTATAAAGGGCACATGCACAAAACCAAGAAGGGTTGTAGAAGAAAGGGAGGGAAGTGTGTTTGGCTGGGGTGGGGGGAGTGGAGGGGGGGTAAATGCAGACAACTGTAATTGAACAAAAATAAAATAATTTTAAAAGCTATACTTTTTATGGTTTGTCTTTTTCAGGCAGGTTAATAAGAAGTTAGCAATATTCCTTGCAAATGAAATGGAAAAACTGAGACAGATAGCTGAACTGGGTAAGCAATTTATAGCCAAATACAAAAATCTCACCAGAGTGAAAAGCCTCAAGTGCTTAACAGTGAACAAATATGTGCTGGACTACCCATCAGGGTAGTCTTCCCTCATCTGGAAAGATGTTGGTCATGTAATTTCAAACTTTGATCCTGGAAGCATCCAATTAGTGGAGACCACAACCATGAAAGATCACCCCTGAAAATATGGAAAATACCTTACTGAGCTCTTCCTTGAGACCTCACCTAAAATATTTACTTTTTCAAACTAGATAGGACTCCTTGAGACAAAGAAACCAGTGTGTGTTCTTCTTCATCTTCATTTTTATCAGAACATTTTTAATTTTTTAAAGGTTTGAACAACAACCACCCCCATAATTCAACCAATTTACAATGACTTGGTAACATGCAAATACTTCAGACAGAGGAAACATGGTTGTTCTTGATGCATTTTCTTATAATAAATTCTCATCATATTTGATCTTAAAATATATGAACTGGCTAGACATTATTAGTAACCTAAAGTAAAATGACAATATAAGGATGATTTAAACACTGGTATGAATTTATGTGTCAATTTAAGGTCAGTGACTGTAGAGATTTATTTTAAAAATCTGGGGTCAAAATTTTTTAGGAAGCAACCATGTACCTTTGTACACTTGAAGATCAACAGCTAAAAACCTACTATCTATGAATACCATTAAATAATGATGTACAACATCCATCACACATCTGTTCCAAGAACAGCATGTGTTCAAAATTGTACATTTCTTTATAAATAAACATCACAATATTACTAACTGTAGAGAAACCACTGGAATGAGTTCCAAAACATGTTAACTCTCATAAGGCATTCCTGAGCTCTATTTTAAGGTAACCATTTTTTATCTTGCTGCTTTAAGAACATTTTCTTTGCTTTAATTGGTTTTATATCTCCATGTTCACACCATGTTCACTTTCTTCATAATTGGTACAGTCTCTTTTTGTGACAAATTTTTTTCCAATTGTCCCCACCAAAGTCTCATTATCTTCTAGCCATTTTTTCATCTGGCACATCAAACTCCACTGTTTCATCTTTAACTTCTTCTGTTTGTTCTTAGAATTCATCTGAATCATTAATTTCTCAACTTCAGGATTAAATCCTCTGAATGACATTGTTCCATAGAGAAGATCTTCACATAACAAGAAATTCTGCTCTTCTATTATAAAACTGTCTTTCTCCTTCAGCTCTGGCAAATCCAAGTACCAATGCTCTTCGCTAATAGTTTTCTTCTCTTACTCTTATAGTTGTTTCTTGGTTTCTGAGTACAATCTTCTTTGCATGAACTTCACGTGCAGCAAATTCTTGGACAACTTAGTCTTGTACTCTGCCACAATGTTAGCTTCCTCTGGGTCCCACTCTCTGCCACAGCATGAGTCCTTCTTGAGTCACATCTACTCAAATATCCCTTGCAAGTAAATTTTCTTTCTTCTAGACTTTAATGGATCTTCAAGAGACATGCAACCAGGGGAGCAATGGGCAATAGCAACTCACCAGGGGAAACATCCTGAACTTCCTCCCAAGACCCCTTTTCTGTGATTCTG
This sequence comes from Phyllostomus discolor, assembly GCF_004126475.2. Lineage (NCBI taxonomy): Eukaryota > Metazoa > Chordata > Mammalia > Chiroptera > Phyllostomidae > Phyllostomus > Phyllostomus discolor. The sequence goes on from NC_040914.2 coordinate 10,836,731, forward strand.
TGATAAGCAGAGAGCAGCCCCATCTTATCCTCACATCTTTCTCACAGTGTCTGAAGAGAGCCACAGCAGACCCACCCAGTCTCTCTTCTGCTGTTTTCATTCTAGTCTCACCCATGTTTCCTGTCCCTAGTTTAATAAACATACTCTCAAAGTTACCTGGACTTGTGTTGTGGAATTCTTCCTGTACTAACCCAAGAACCCACACCCTAACAGCTGGCTTTAGGCCGTCATACCCTGGGCCTGGCCCCTTTTCTGGTAATATTTTGAAGTTCAGAAGAAATGCTATTGCAAAAGGAAAAAAAAAATGATGTGTGTGTTCTTAAGAGAGGTTAAAAGTAAGTAGCTTCTCTTAACAAGTAGTTTATTTGCAAGTGAGTAAAGAGACAAACTAAGAAAATCAAGGAAAGTTGTGGATGGTTAGTGGAACAAAGATATTAAGGAAAAGATTAAATGTATAAATACTACACTTTAATTATATGACTGTCCTTACACCCAAACTAAACAAGGGATGGGAAATATATTGATTTAAATGGAAGCAGAAGTAGCTATAAAAACACAGCCCTCCAGGCCTGCTGCTGAACCACAGTAGACGTACTTATGAAACACTTACTATCTTCCTCACCTGTGGAACTTTTAGATGGTAATTGTAATTCACAACATTGTGTTCTTACAGCCTGGTCCCCAAATTAACCTTAAGTTTACAGCTTCTAGGTGTAGAACTAATGAAAATCAGATTAATAGTAAATAATTAATTGCAGGTGGGCCATAGTAAATGCAATCCCATGTCATGGTGAGAATGTTTATACTGAAGAAGTGTGTAGTGTTCCCTCAAACTGTAAGTAAATGCTGTACAAGATGAACATATAGAAATTACAGAGATGGCTAAATTTAGTCTGTGATAGCTGATAGGTTAGAAATGATCCAGAATGTTTGTCTTAATAAAGCTTGTGAAACTGACTGCCTTCCAGTTACCTCCTCTTCTCTTTTGAGAATATTGAACTTTGACTTCCATCCAAGGTGGAGGTCTTGTGGTATCACCAATGGTTTAACATTAATTAAGAATCCCACCTAGCACTTGAGATAATGTTATTTTAACAAAATTCAGTCACCAATGCATTGTTTAGAGTATTTTATAACTGAAATGGGAAGGTGTGAACAAAAAAGTGGCCACATACTAATCCTGACAAGCTTAGGGAAGGTCTGTGTTGTGGGACTTACAAACTCAGAGACCTGAGGTGACCACAGAGGATGGTCTGATTTGTGGGCAGTCATGTACTAGGCCAGCAGCTCTTTACATAATGGCCAATCTTTACCTTAACTGAGCCTGTTTATTGTCTTTTTGCATCTACCATGACATAACTTTAAAATGTCAGGACAATTTATGTTTTTGCATAAAAATATAAACTTGAGTTTATTTCTTGCATAAAAACATAAATTGCACTTGAAAACAGAAAACAAAAAACTTTCATTGTCATTATTATTGTGTTCATTATTTAGTGCTAACTGTTCTGAACTAATAATCTTAAAAAAATTAAAAGGTGTCTATTGGTTTTATTTTTTCCCAATCTCAGGGATTTCTACACTTCACCATTCTCTGCTGCCTGAATCTAATGCCAGTGGATTTCATGTAAGCCCTTGGGCTCCTGGCTTTTACTGTACTGTATAAAATAAGGTGCAACACTGCAATTATCTGAACATTTTTCTCCATTCATTGACATTTTGCTTCCTGGTGATTGTCTTCAAGATTGCCTCAAAGAGACTCAGAAAAATTCTCTAGAGATTTAGATGTTTCTTACATTGACAGCAGAAAATTCTAAGCTTCTGATCTAGAAGTGGTCTTTCTGGTGACCAGCCCTAACTCTGCCACTATGCAGAAGCCTATCAATAATTGCCTCATCATGACTAAAGCACTCTCATCACCCTCATCACTTACAAGATTCCAAAAGTTTAGCCACTTTTTTCTAACTCCCAGCAAAGAGGAACAAACATCTTTTTTCTGATGTAACATGACATACCTCAGGCTTCTTGAGGTGGGATGATGTGCCCATAGTCACTCAGCCTGCATGTTGTCTCAGATATGCTCCATGTGGTTTATTGGCACTTGGCATGCATACTCATTTTCTTCTATGTTTTCTTTTATATACCAGGGACTGAAAGTTTCAATACTATTTTCCCCATAAATGTTGTGATTGTGAGTCCAAATGTGAGTCAAATTCAGCCTCCAAGGTGCACTTGCATTTAATTCAAGAGCTGGAAGGGAGAACAGTCATTATTTCCTTTAATGTGTTGACTGATGGGTGGACTGTGGCAGAAGAAGCAGCTATTTCCTTACCTGTGCTTGGGGCTGTGGCCATGCAATCTTGAGACCAGACTTCCAGTGGCAGTTCCCTCACTCCCATTTCTCTAGGTATTCATGGTTTTATAAGCACTAACTCTTTGTCTTGAAGATGTTTCTGCACATGTGGTCATGGAAGGTTTACCTGTAACTGCCCAGAATTGGAAATAACACAAGTTTCCATAAAGGGTGTACAGATAAATAAAATTAATGTAGCCTTTGAATGAGATATAACTGGAGAATAAAACTAAAGAACTATGTCAAAAGAGCTAAATTTGGCCTCAAATTAAATACTTTATGATACAAAATTGAAAATTCCAGAAAGTGCCGATGGAATTTATGCTGAAGAGAACTGAAGGGAGTTCCCTTAACACTAAAAATGGAGGTGGAGAGGTGAAGAAAAAGGAGATTACAAGAGGGCATGAGAAGACTTTAGTAGTAAGAAACATGGTCTTTATTTTCATTGTGCAACTTCTCTGGTGCAGGTATGTGAAAACACTTCATAAGTTGAATACTTTCAATATGTGAAGCTCATTATATTCAATTATAATTCAATAAGTATATTAAAATTATATATACTTCTGAGAAATATTGCCTAAAGTATAAGTTGAATACAAAGTACAAAACTAAAAATAAAGATGCCCAACTGTAACATGACATTTTCTTGCCCATGTTTCTACTTGTCCTCAGAGGGTGGTAGGATTACTCTGCAGATGGAGTCTTTTTGGGGCACCACTGACTCCACCTCAGCAGCACCCATAGTGCAGCAGGGGTCCAACCTCAACAGCATCACTCATTACACATTCTTTCTACCTCTCATGCTGCTGGAATGGACTCTGTCTACTCTTTCATCCAGCCAAGCATTATTCCTAAAAGGTCAGTCTTTTGAGGAAGCTTATTTTTCCCCTAACCCTTGGTTCTTTGTGAAGTAAATGTCCACTACCTCTCCACGTCTCAGCCAATAGAATGCTTTCTCAGAAGTGCTTTCCATGTTCGCCAGACCAGCTGAGACTCAATTACATACTCTGGAGGAACCAGAAATTTTGTTTTGGAGTCCTTCACTGGATTATAATTAAGATCCTAGAGCCATGATTTACCTGACAGCCTGTCTGTTAGGAGGTAAAGCCAATGAGCACAGGACCCACACTTGTCTTACTCTGTTGGCGTTTCCAAGACCCAGCCAAGGTCCTGACACATGAAAGATGCTCCATAAACACATGTTAAATCAATAAGGAAAACTGTGCAGTAGAAGCCTGTCACTGTGTGACACCTGCAGTTAAATTATGTTCTTATAGACACAAAATCACTGGTGTCAGCATGACAGGAAGATGGTGCCAGCTTGGGAACATCCTAAGGTCAGGCCTTTATTTTTCGTATCATCTGAAGGAAAGAAAGGAACTTCCTAACAGTGAGGGGTTGGACTGCATTTATTCCTCCAACATCACAGTCTTCCACAGTCCCACCTTGTGAATTAGTTGATTGATTTGGCTGATGCTGCAGGTAGGCGGGCAGCATTAAACAGCAAAATTACTTTGACCTGAGAATGTGTGTTGCTTCCTGTTGCACCAATGAAAGACTCTCTTTTACAGTTCTAGTGGACCACTGTGGAAAGAAAAGGGGGTATGAGAGCAAAAGAGGGGGGCTTTGAAAAAGAGAAATATATACAGAGTCAAACGGGAACTAATCTTATCAATAGGGACTCAATTCTTGATACTTTAACATGTACAAGACCTAACACATTGGGTTTTTATAATATGATTCCATGAAGTACACAATATTACTGGAAACCTTACTGTAGCTCATAAAGTCTATAGCAGAAGTTCTATCTATCCAAATATGACAACTACTTCCAAATACATTTCCCACTTTCCCCAGATATATGGCAATTGAAATCTATTTAAATGCCATCATGTCAAGATTTCAAATGTGTCTTAGTTATAAATTGTGTCTTTTCTAGCTGGGTTGAGACATTTTCTCGCATTACAGCAACAGCCTTAATTAACAAAGATAAATTATTATTGTGAGGAATTAACACCAACTATAGGATACTCCCTGACTTACTGAGACTGACAAACTCATTTCACTGGGAAAATAATATAATACGTTTCTAATATTAGGGCTATTTTACAGATTCTCATTGTGCCCATCACTATAATTTTCTGGATTGGTGAAACATGCACAATTTGCAATTAAAACTTAACTAAGTAAATTTTCAGAGACTTTTAACCCCCATTAGCCAAAGAGCCTTTCAACATAACATTTACTCCTTTTGGTAAACACATAGCTTTTCTCCTCATTAAATAGTCAGTGGTCACTCCATGCATCTTAACAAAAGGAGATATAGATCAACCTTAATAAATGGAGACATTCTGCATTATTATCCAAAACTTATTCATCAACTTGTAAGGACTGATAAATTAGTGATATCCATTTCACAGGTGCACTGCAAGGCAATGATGATGACCTTAAAGACAATGACACATTCTGTCTAATGGAAGAGAAGTCAATTAAAGGCACTCACCACCATTGTTGGAAAAACTTTCTCAGGGGACCAACAGCCAAGGTACACCTGCCCCTGTCTCTGATGCTTGCCTCTACTCATCACAATCAAACATATTTCAGGGATGAGAAGTTGCAGGTGTCAGAGACAGATAGCTACCCCAAGACATCAACAAAACCTTTATATCTACAAATTGGTGTTGAACAGTATAGGTTTGATTGTCTTTACCTGCCTGCTAATATTAGTCAATAATTGTAGTTGTTCTTTGGACTTTTCTCAGTGTGTATATAGTAGAAGTGTTAAAAATTTCTAAAGGTGTATATGATAACTTTTATTTTACCTAAAATGCTATTTTATATTAAATACTTTTGAATTTTATTGTTGTTTGAGTACAGTTTTCTGCCATCCCCCCATCCCTCCTTACCAAACCAGCAATCCCCACCTCCCTCCCCTATTTTCACTCCCCCTTTTTTTTGTCCATGTGTTCTTTATTGTTGTTCCTGTACACCCTTCACCCTTTTCCCCCATTATCACATCCTCTTTCCCCTCTGGTTACTGTCAGTTTGTTCTTAATTTCAATGTCTTTGGTTAAATTTTGCTTGCTTGTTGGTTAATTTTTCTATTGAGGCAGGTTAGTAAGAAGCTAGAAATACTCCTTTGCAAGTGAAATGGAGAAATTGAGAAAGGTGGCTGAACAAACTGGTCAAGTAATTTACATCTGTTTACAAAAGTTTACCCAGGTAAAAAGACCCAGGTTCATAGCAATAAATTGAAGTGTGCTGGACCTTGCTTTCAGGGTGGCCTTTCCTGTTCTGGCACATAGCTGCTTAAGTAATTTAGAACTCCTGGCCTGGTACTGACCAATTAATCAAGACCACAACCCTGAAAAGGCACACCTGAAAAAGCTGATGAATTTTATCTTGAGATCTTCCTTGAGACCTAGAGTAAAATGTTTACCTTTTGAAAGCAATATACTCGACACAAATTATACTGTGTGCACTCTTGTTTTTATTTTTAAAAGGTTTTATTTATTCATTATTTTTTAGAAAGTGGATGGAGATACTGTGAGAGAGAGAGAGAGAGAGAGAGAGGGAGAGACATCAATGTGTGAGAGAAACATCTTCAATTTGCCCCTTGCACATCCCCAACAGGGGACCTGGCCCACAACCCAGGCTCATGCCCTCACTGGGAACTGAACCAAGGACTTTTCAGTTCATAGGTCGATGCTCAGTCTGCTGAGCTAACCATCCAGGGCCACATGCAAACTTCTTCAGGCACATCTACTGAATTGTTTTTCTTTCTCTAGGGGAGGGTAAACTTCCTTTCTTATTATCCCTGAAGGGTTCCCAGGAGATTTTCATTAAGGAAGTATGGAAGTAGCAGCTTGTCCCAAGCAACCCCCCTAAACATTTCCACAAGGCCCCTTTTCTGTGGCTCTTCAATAAGCTGAGAACAGCCTTTCCTAGTCTCACATGTTTCCAATAATGTTTTAAGAGAATCAAAGCAGCCCCACATAATCTCTTTTCTGATACTCACTTTATTCTAGGCCCATCCTTGTGTGACTCTCCCCTGCTTAAATAAATATAGGCTCAGAATTACCTGGGCTTACTTTGTGAAATCCTTCTGGTAAAAAGTCAAGAATCCATGCACCACTGGCTAAACTTTGGCATACCTCACTTGGGCCAGGTCCCCTTTCTGGAAACATTTTGAAGTTTAGAAGAGATGCAATTGCAAAGTGAGGAAAAGTGATGGGTGTGTGTTTGAAGAGAGCGTATAAGCAAGTAGTTTGTTCTATTGAGTTAGTTATTTCTGAGTGAAAAGAAACAAACTAATATGAAGGAAAGTTGTGGAAGATTACTGTAATAAAATATGAAAAAAGAAATTTTATCAGTACAATTGTGACTGAAGATGAGAATAAATGAATAGGCTACAGCAAATCTGTGGAGAGAAGGGGGACAGCAAGGTTACTCATTGAAGAGGAGAGTGCGCCAACCCTTCCCTAGACAGGCTTTTATTGTTTTTCTTGAATCTTAAATCAAAGAAGAATTTTTTATCTATTACATAGAATATTATTGTCTACATGCAAGATACAAACAAAGAAATGAAAATTACATGCAGAAGGGAAGGGTAGCAAGCTGATTAGTTTTGTCCTTGAGAAAACTCACATAGGCTTTGGAAATTGCCTTGAAGACAGACAATACATGTCTACTATTTTATACCAGGTTGACAGAGTTTTAGGAAGAGCAAGCCATAACAGTCTGAATGCATTTTCTAGGCCTGATTCCCATGGGAAAACTCAGTTTGAAGGTCTGGCTCCTGCCCACTACCTTGCTTCTATAGGTTGTCCGTAGAGAGTTGAGTCACATTTGTCAGACCAAAACAAACCGGTCCCCTACATTCCCCCCATATTTTTTCATTTTTTTAAGGCTGTTGTGGTGATGCATCCCACAAGACTTGTTACTTGCTGGTCTCTTTTCTGACCCTGGGAAAATGATTTGTAAATGCATCAGAATATACAAAGCATTACTAAAATTGTTAAACCACCGGCGGCTCCAGTGACCCACAATCTCAGGTTGAGTCCATCAAACTAGTGTTTTGAGTTTAGTGAGCCAAGATTATCATTAAGTGTTTGAAGAATCTTCTGTATAGTTAAGTGTTGAATGTCCTGCAGATGTTGATATAACCCCAGTTGCAATTTATTAATTTGTCCCTTTAAATTAGTAGAAAAGGCTCCTCTTAGGTGATGTTGAATATCACTCCACGAGTATTGGCTGGAGTTCCACTGAAGTGAGGTGACACACAGTTTGAAGAAACTGGGATCACAGGTCAGCTGCTGACAGGTCACTACCATGTCCAGGTGTTCACCAATCCAGTTGAGGGCTGATTCGACTGCAGAAAGCCAAGTCAGGATTTCTTGATCAATCTGGGCCTGTTGAAGTCTTTCTAAAGTAGCATCAACAAGAGACTTGTTCTCATCATTAAGAGAACATCAACAGTATGAGCAGTTAGAACTGATTCAATGAGGGCAGTGGTTGCCATGGCATCAGGAGCTGGGACAACTATAGCAGAGACAATAAATGCAATTAAAGTGCCCACAAATGGTCAGACTCATAAGGAGGCCAGAGCGTTGTTAAGAGCTATTATGCCATTGAGATCTTCCCATTCTCTGGTTACATTAACTGACACCCACACTTGAATTTGTCTTCTAACTATATAAACCACAATGAGGCCTAACTGAGTAATATTGAGATGAGTAAGACAGCTGGCATATATGGAGATATGGAGCCTGCAGGAACAGGCAGAGAATAAACTTTTGCAGACTCATTATAAAAGACTTGAGCTGTCCCTGGAGTTGCCAAAAAGAAGTAGGGGTGACAGGTACAAACTGAGACACAATTCTGTTTTGGGGGGCCATCCTGACAGAGACATTTAAAAAAATTATGCAAGTGTTTTCTAGCAATAAAAGGCAAGTCCATTTTCCAAGAATTGTAATGCCAAGGGCTAGTGTGGTTGGGAGAAACAATTCTGATAATAGGTGCCCTGATACTGGGCCCCTCCAACCATGTATTGGTATATGAGAATTGAGAAAATGTTGAAACTATTGTTGTGCCAAGCTTAGCCAGTACCTTCCAATTAGTTCCCCAGTTCTCCACTACAAAATAAGTTTTGGGGAGAAAAGCAATGGTGACATTTGGTTCTCTACACAAAGTCCAAGAGATTGACTCTTTGTTTTGTTTTATTTTAACTGTTGTTCATGTACAGTTTTCTGTCTTTTACTCCCATCCCAGGCCACCCCCTGGCCCTCCCCTTCTTTCTCCCATTTCCACCTTCCCTAATTTTTGTCCATGTGTCCTTTATTCTTTTTCTTATAAATCCTTCCTCATTTTCCCTGAAATTCCCTCCTGTCTCCCCTCTGGTCACTGTAAGCCTGTTCTCTATTCCAGTGTCTTTGATTATATTTTGCTTGTCTGTTTGTTTTGTTTTTTAGATTCCTATTAAAGGTGAGATTATATGGTATTTGTCTTTCACTGCCTGGCTTATTTTGCTTGGTATAATGCATGCCAGTTCCATCCATGCTCTCACAAAAGGCAGGAGATCCTTCTGTCTTTCAACCAAGAGACTGAGTCTTCACAGCTACTCTCTAAAGTAGAAAGAAGAACCAGAGGGGTATTAGAAGTATGGTATACTCCCTTTTGGGTATGCAGACCAAGTGTGGTTACCATAGAGAGCTGATAGTAATCACTGTACTGCTCCTTGCTTGCAGCATAGAATTTTTCTCTTATAGATAAGCACAAAGTCTCAGTAAGAAGAGAAAACAAACTGGTAAGTATTCAGCAACATAAATGGTATTTTTTGGTGCCAACACCCAGTGCTTGTTTTCTTGTAATGCACCATCACGGGGCATCCATACTCCTCTAGTCCACTGAGTGTCATTAGTGGAAAAGGGAGGTTCAACATTCCACTAGGTATGGAACTTAAATACCAGTGGGTCAATAAAGTGAGCCCAATGAATAGGAGATGGATCATTTTCAGTAGTTAGGCTCTTCCACCCTAGGCAGAATATAATGGCAATGAAAAGGAAAGCTTTAGCCAAATTGACTGACAACACTGCTAAGTAAGCAATAAACCTGTTTTCTGGGGTGTCTTCCACCTTAGTTTCAGTAAGAATTTTCTCAGCTTCAGTATTAAGTCTTAATATCCTCCCATGTAGTGGGGGCATATTTGAAGGGAACATTATGAGGGACTGAGAAATTATTACTCTTTATTGGAGGCCTATGAGCCTCTGTCGCCATTATTGGGGTGGTCCACATCTCCCTTTCTTGGCAAATATAAACCTGTGTGCCACACCCTGGGTGTCTGTGTTTCTTCTGGTTGTTCAGTGTCACCTGGGCAATCTGGTCTGTCAGCTGATCAGCTTTTGTCTCCAGGTAGTGGAGCCTGATGTCTCTATTGTTCATGAGAATGCTTCACCCTTTTAGCTGAAACCGAGACAGGACCCATAGGAATGGAAACACAGGCATAACCTCTTTCCCATGTGAAGAGATCTACAGGGCCCTGGCAAGTGCCACCTCCCTGCAGATCTCTGTATAAAACCTGCAGATAAGATGACTTCGGCTCTTTCTTCTGAAAATGTTTCTCAATTGGAGTACAGAGTAATTCATCACAATCTGGAAAATTATAGGTAAACCTAGCTAACATAATCAAATTTTGGCAGGTAGATACTTGACTCGCCCCCCCATTTTTTAAAGATTTTTTGAAGGTATGATGTGCCCATTCAACAATTGCCTGACCAGTTGAATTGTAAGATATTCCTGTTCTGTATTGGATATCCCAATGATGGAGGAAGGCTTGAATAGAATGGGCAAGATATCCATGGCCGTAATCAGTTTTAATTTGCTGACTCCTTCCTAAATGACTAAGGGCCTCAAGCCAATGGGCTTGTATACTATTAACAGATTCTCCTGTTAAGGCAGCTGCATGTAGGGCACCAGAGTAAGTATCAATAGAAATATGAATGTATTTGAATTTTCCAAAGGGAGAGTAAAAGGTGACATCTGTGTGCCAAATCATTTGAGAGCTTAGTCCCCGAGGGTTAACTCCTATGGATGGAGGTGCCTTAGTCAGGGCTTGACAGTCAGGGAATTCCTTAATAATTTGCTTAGCTTGAGAACAGGGAATATTAAATTGTCTTTGAAGTGCCTGGGTGTTCTGATGAAAAAACTGGTGAGAAGCTGCTGCTTTCTGGAAAGCATTGAGGATGCTAACTAAGGCATCTGCCTTACTGTTACCATCCACCAAGGGGCCAGGCAGGCCTCAGTGGGATCAAACATGAGTAATGAAGAGGGGGTGTTCTCACTTGTCAGGGAGAGAATATAAAGTCAGAAATAAATTAAGCAGATTTGAGTCAACTGAAGTCTTAATTAATGCCTGATGTAAATGTTGAATAGTATAGACAGTATATCCAGAGTCACATACTATATTTAAAGCTTTTTGGACCATTGCTGCAGGCCCATAATGAATGTTTTGCAGCAAAACATTCAGCCATCTGAGTAGAGGAATGTCCTGAGGATACAGAGCCTTTCCAGCTATTGCCTTCTTTCCAGGCAACAGCACACCGTCCAGTTTTTCCCGACCTATCAAGAAATATAGATTTTGCTCCTGTTATCAATATTGGGCTCAATTTTTCTGCTAGTCTTATCTGAAGGAATGGAATGTTTTGAAGCAGTCTGTCTGAGGACAGATTAACCTCCAGTCTTCCCACAAAGTCAGCTATGGCACACTAAAATTCTAAAGACTGAGTTGATAATTGCTCTAAATAAATCTGAGTTAAGGGAATGTCAGTCAAGTCAGGATCATATCCAAACAACTGCTGTGTTTGCTCACGTCCTTTTATTATGAGATGGCACAATGCAGTTATATAGGTGGTAATGCTGTGTCATGGCTGATGAGACAGAAAAAGCCAATCTATCATAGTTAAATGAGGTGACAGTTGTCCTATAAGGCACATTTGAGTGCCTAAGATTGGGAAGCAGAAAAGCCAGACAGGGAGCTGCAGGTTAACTCTGGTTAATTGTCACTGTTGAATATACTGATTTACTACAGTTAACTCTTGAAAGGCCTCAGAGGACAATTCCCTAGAGGAATTGAGATCTGGGTATTAAATAAGTGTGTGAATTGCTGAGTGAGTATTCCAAGGCTGGGTCACACCCAATTAATTGCTCCTAAAAGTTGTGGGAGGTGATTAAAAGTTAAATCTTTGGGTGGACCAATTTGAAGGACTTGAGGCTGAATTGTTCTATTATAAAGGACATAACCTAAATATTTTCAAGGCTCTGAATGCTGGATTTTCTCTGGAGCAATTATTAGTCCAGCAGAGGCTACAGAGTTCTTAAGAAACAAAGTAGTTTTTGCTAGCATGTCTTGTGAGGGAGCTGCATTAAAATGTCATCCATATAATGATAGATAATTGAATCAGGGAATTGATCCCTTTGGCTGAATTGCTGTATGAACAAAATGCTGACAAATAATTGAACTCTTAAGCATGTCCTGAAGTAAAACTTTCCATTGGAATCACTGTAAAGGCTGAGAATTATTAATGCCTGGGGGAGAAAATGCAAACTGCCCTGGATCCTTTTCTGCTAAAGCAATTGTGGAAAAAAAAAGTCTTTTAAATCAATTATTTTATTTATTTTTTTAAATTTTATTTTAATCACTGTTTAAGTATAGTTTTCTCCCTTTTATTCCCATTCCAGCCCACCAACCCAACCCTCCCCACTTCCCTCCCATTACCACCCTCCCCCTAGTTTTTGTCTATGTGTCCTTTAAATTTGTTCTCGTAAACCCTTCCCATTGTCCCCTGAAATCCCCAATTCTCTCTCCTGTGGTCACTGTCAGCCTGTCCTCTATTTCAGTGTCTTTGGTTATATTTTGCTTATTTCTTTGTTTTGTTGTTTAGGTTCCTGTTAAAGGTGAGATCATATGGTATTTGTCTTTCACTGCCTGGTTTGTTTCACTTAGCATAATGCTTTCTAGTTCCTTCCAAGCTGTTGCAAAGGGTAGGAGCTCCTTCTTTCTTTCTGCTGCATAGAATTCCAATGTGTAAATGTACCATAGTTTTTTGATCCATTCATTTACTGATGGGCATCTAGGTTGCTTCCAGCATCTAGCTATTGTAAATTGTGCTGCTATGAATATTGGGATGCATAGGTTCTTTTGGATTGGTGTTTTAGTATTCTTATGATAAAGTCCCAGCAGTGGAATTGCTGAGTAAATCAATTATTAAAAGCAGCCAATCATTAGGAATACAAGGTGGATTAGGGGCCCCTGCCTGTAGGGGGACCATAGGCTGGAGGGATTCATTGATTTTCCTTAGATAATGAATAAGCCTCCATTTGCCAGATTTCTTTGGTATAATAAAAATAGGCGTGTTCCATGGGTTGTTAAAGGGTTAATATGACCTGCTTCTAGTTGTAGCATGACTAAAAAATTGGTCTATTTAGGTTGTTCTCTTTTAAGTGGCCACTGATCAACCCATATTGTGTTAGAGAGCCAAGTAAGCAGTAGGGGAGTTATAAGAGCAGTGGCCACCAGGGAAAATGCGGCAGAGAGATTTGCTTCCCCCACTGAATGAGGAGATCATGTCCCCAGATATTAAAGGGTACAGGCAAAACATATGGTTGAATTCTCCCTACCTGTCCCTCAGGCCCATAACATCTAAGAGACCATACACTGAGTTGAGGTTGAGAAATTCCTCCAACACCTGTAACAGCTGTTCCACTGTCTGTTAGAGGCCATTCAGGAGACCAAAACTGACTTGAGATAACAGAGATATTGGCTCTCATATTTATGACACCATGAAAAGTTTTATTCTTTATTTTCACTTATAAAAATGACGTATTGAGCTTAATGAATTCTGTCCCCAAAACTGACTGATTATCTGTACTGCTGAAGCCTCCCTCTCCCCTCACTGTATTCTGAGCTTTGAGATTACATAGGGGAGGAGAAGCAGCTGGGCAATGCATGTTTTAGCAGGAATAATATGATAGCCGGACACGTTAAGCATGATGTTAATTTCTACTTTGTAATCTGAGTTAATGACTCATGGCTGAACAAACATGCCTTTGTTAGTATTGCTGGATCTCCCTAAAATTAGACCTACTGTTTCCAGGGGTAGAGGTCCCCAAACAGCAGTTGGAGGTACAATTATTTGATCCTGTTCCTTTACGATGAGTTCCTCTGTAGTGACCATGTCTAGTTCTACACTTCCAATGGTGGATGAAGAAAGGTTGGAAACTGGGCATTTCCTTGAATTCCCTGATATTGGTTGTTGTTCTAAAAGCTCCAATTGGGTTTGGGGGCACTGGAGCAGTTGCCCCCCTGGAAGTTTCCCTGAATTGGTTGGTTATTTTTGTTAATCTTGGAGTGACATTCCCTTGCCCAATGCCTGCCTTTGCCATAGCATGGAAAATCCCTGGGAAGAAGGTTGTAATTACCTTTTTCCCTTCCCGCTGTGTTAATACAGTCCTTGCACAGGTTACCCAGCTTTCCAAAATTATAACATTTGAGATCTCCCGTAATTGCAGCAGCTAAGAAAGAGGCCTTATGCTGCAGTGTGCCAACATCTTGGCAAGCCTTGATAAACTCACTGATGTCTTTGGTGGCAGCTCGCATGGATCAGATAATGGCCCTGCAGTCCTTGTTAGCATTTTCATATGCTAGCTGCCCCAAAAGAGCTTTAGCTGCTCTGTCATTACCTATTTGCGTGTAAATAGCTTCTTGGAGGTGATCAATAAAGTCAATATATGCCTCTGTTTCCTGCCAAGGGAATTGTCTCAAAGCTCCCACAGGGTATCTGTCAGAATTTTTTGGCTTTCTTGGTGGTGACTGATCCTGTGGGGAGCAATGCTCCTGGAATTGAGATAAGGAATGGTGGCTATGAGCCAGGTTATCTGCTGGAGCTGTAGACAGAACTCTTGTGGCCTGTTCTTCTTCTGCACCATATATAACTTCCTCCTCTGAACTAAACTCTGTGTCCTCCTCTGTAACTAGTTTCTTTTCTTAGTCCATATAGGCATGAGAGCAGTCCTGTCTAGTCCCCAAATTATTAAGTTCTGAACTCCAACAGGAAATCTACTATCTACAAAGCTTTCAATTTGTTACCTGCTTTTTCCCAAACCTTAATATCTAAGGTTCCCTTATCAGGAAAAACAACCTGAATGAGATGCTGTTCATTTACCTCACATCCTGTTCCCTGGAGAAGCTGCTGTAACACACACAGGTAGAGTTCCTGCTCTTTAGACAAATTAGAGCCCATTCTTGTTGTTAAAAAGTTCCTTTTTTATTTTTGATTTATGCCCTTTCAGACTCCACAGGCCATACTAAACCCTAGCTAATTAGCTATTGGGGAGTATAGTGTGGTGGGTCAAAAAATGTACTGTTGGTGGGAGACAGTGGAGGAGGGATGCCTGTCATGCAGGGTACCCTAACCCTGCTTAAGGGTTTCAGGTTTTTCTCCACGCATTTAAAACTGCGAGGGGTCTCGAAGTGCCATGTGACCAACCTTTATATTGTTCTCCCTGACCAAATCAAGAGTTAAATTGCTGTGATGGGAATTTTGTGTGAGGCCCTTGCACATCTTAGGGATTGACCCCAGACACCTCTGCAAGGCCCCTACATGCATGACAATGCCTGAGATCTCAAGCTGTAGGGAGGAACACCTCTTTATCTTCAGTTTTTCAGCAAGAAGCTGAGACACTCATAAATAACCCTGTACCTGACACTGAGTTCTAAAAGCAATCTTTCGTGTCTGGTTGAAACTGAAATACTCCTTTACTATCTACTTTTCTGTTTACAGGCAATGGGAGAGAAAAGGCAGAATCAAAAGAGTGGCAAAAAGCAACTTTTAAAGAAAGAGTGCACAGAGGTGCTTATAAGAAAAGAAGTTAATTGAAGGAAAGAGTCATTGCTCTCTCTCCCAAGCCTAAAACCTGATTGCGGGTTGTGCCACAGGGATGGGCTTGTGAATGTTTTTAACAGCGTGCCTCTTTTTGCGTGGGCTTTTGCTTGCAGCTGTCAGGATACCCAGTGTTCTGTCCTGTCCCACGTCTAACTTACCCTGTCACGGGTGACTTTCAGCGGCAGATGCCCTTGTGGCTCTTAACTACTCAGTGTGTGCCCTCAGCAAAGTGTGGCAATTGAGAGAGAGAGAGAGAGAGAGAGAGAGAGAGAGAGAGTGAGAAGGAGAGAGAGCAAGCAAGGCTTCTGCTTACTAAAGAGACTGCGGTCGCAAGAGAGGGTGACCTTGGAAAAAAATACTCTTTTATATGAAATACAACACTCTCTACAACCTTACCAAAAAGTACTGTGTTGTTGGCCCTAATCTGGGCTGTTGCACTCGTTCCAGCCAAGTGGGTGTGTTGGCCACAACTGTGTCTCATAGCCTGTAGGTCCCTGTTCCTGGGAACCAGATGTGGTGGACTCAAGACAGCCGAGTCTGCCTGTTGTGACTGAAGATGAGAATAAATGCACAGGCTACAGCAATCCTGTGGAGAAAAGGGGGGCAGCAAAGCTACTACTCTCTCAAGAAGAGAGCGCACCGACCCTTGCAGGCTTGTATTGTTTTTCTCTGGTCTTACATCAAAAAAGGATTTATTATCTATTACATAGAATATTATTGTCTGCATTTAAGGTACAATCAAGGAGATGAAAATTACATGCAGAAGGGAAAGGTGGCAAGCTGATTAGGTCTGTCCTTGGGAAAATTCACACAGGCTTTGGAAATTACCTTCAAGATAGACAATACGTGTCTACTGTTTCAGACCAGGGTGATCGGGTTTTAGCAAGAGCAAGCCATAACAGTCTGTATGCATTTTCTAGGCCTGATTCCCTTAGGAAAACTGATTTGAAGGTCTGGCTCCTGCCCACCTCCTGAATTCTGCAGGTTTTCCATACAGAGCTGAGTCTCATTTGCCAGGCCAAAACAAACATGTTCCCCTATGCTGAAGGTTACAATGTCCAAGAAACAACTACCGGAAATCAGAGTAATAGTGAATAATTAAGAATAAGTGCACCATAGTAAATAAGACTCCATATAACGGTGAGATGGTTAAAAAATGGATCAGTGCATAGTCTGCCCTCCAACTACTAACTAAATGTTATCAAAATGTAAAACACAGAAATATGAGAAAACACGATTTAGTCCATGAGAACTTATATGTTAGCAATGACCCAGACTGTTTTTCCAATAAAGGCCTGTGGAACTGACTGCATCCCATTTACCTGTTTTTTTCTTTTGAGAACATTCAGATTTTACTTCTAGCCAAGGTGGAGGTCTTACTGGATCACAATTGGTTTATTGTTCAGCAAGACAAATGCTGCCTCTAAGGCTTCCTAGGATTCCCTTCCTAGAACTTGAGACAGTATTATCTAACTGAAAGATTGGTCACCAATGCATTCTTTAGGTTGATTTATGAGTAAAATGGGGAAGTGTGAACAAAATAGGGGCAACATACTAAACCTGAAAAGCTCAGGGGAGACCTGAATGGTGGGACTTATAAACACAAACAGCTTAAGTAACCACATAGGATTGTCTGAAATTAAAAGTTTAACCAAAATGAGTCATGGTGGGTAGTTATGCCCTGGGCCAAGATCTTTCCTGACTGAAGTCAATCTTTACCTTAACTTAGGGTGTTTATTGTTTAGTTTTGTTTTGATGTTTTTTTGCCTCTACCATAACATATCTTTGAAATATTGGGGTAATTTTTCAGAACACTCACTGCATGATAGCAAAGACCACATATCTTCTCATTACAATACTTATTGTGTTTATTGTTAACTGCTATCATTTTCATAGGAGGCAACCTAATAATTGTGTCTGTTTTACTTTTTCCCCAGTCTCACAGATTTCTGTACTTTGCGTCTTCCAACCCCTTAATGCGTTGCCTATGGATTTCATGTAACCCCTTAGGCCCCCAGCTTTCATTGTACTGTATAAAATAAGGGGCGACTATGCCATGTTTCAGAATGTTATCTCAGTCCATGTGGATTTGCTTCCCACAATTATCATCATGTTTGGTCCAAGAAGACCGATAAAAATTCCTTTCAGATTGAAACATTTCTTACATTGACAGCTGAAAATTCCAAGCTTCTGATCAGAACTTGGTCTTTCTGGGGACCTGTACTCACTCTACAATTATCCAGAGGCCAGCCACAAGTTGCGTCATCACAACAAAAGGCACTCATAACCAACAATACTTAGAAAATTCCAAGGGTTAGCTGGTTTTCCCAAAACCCAAGAAGGAAGACCAAATGTATTTTTATGACATCACATGAGGGAACTGATGCTTACTGAGGTGGGGTCATCACCCAGAGTCACACAGCCTGCAGGTGGACTGGTAATTGTCACGTATTGTCTGTGGGTACTCGGCATATGTCCTTCATTTTGCTTAGGTTTCCTCTTGCACCAGAGGGATTGAAAAGTTAAACACTACCTTTTCCTTACTCCTATTTATTGAGAATCCAGATGGCGAATTAAAGGCAGTTTCTGAAGTGCACTGGTTCATAATTTAGAACTGGAAGGGAGATGAGGCAATTATTTCTGCTGCTGTTATGACTGATGGGTGGGCTGTGGCAGGCACAACTTTATGTGGAGAAGCAGATATTTCTTTACCTGTGTGTGCAGCTGTGGCAGTGTGACCTTGAGATCAGGGTAAACTCTCTTCCTTCCATTTCTCTAGCTATTTAGTGGTTGTAAAAGCACTGATTCCTGGTGTTAAAGACTTTTCTGCACAGGCATTCATGGCAGGTTTGCTTGTAATAGCTCCAAGTTGGAAACAACACAAAAGTCCATGAAGGGGTGAATCAATAACCAAAATTAATGCATTCCTGGGATGACACAGAACTAGAGAATATAAAGAAAGAACTATGTCAAAATAATCATGTTAAGAAATCAACCTTCGCCTAAAATTACATACATTATGATAAAAAATTTAAAAATTCCAGAGAATGCAAATGAATTAAAAATGAAAACAGCCGATGAGAGTTCACTTAACACTAAAAATGATGGTGGACAAGGGTGGGAAGTGGGGATTGCTAGGGAGGGTGGGAAATGGAGACAACTGTACTTGAACAGCAATAAAAATGTGGGAAAAAAGGAGATTACAAGATTATAAGAAGGCATGGGAAGACTCTGATTGTAAGGGGCATTGTCTTTATCCTCACTGTGACAGCTTCTCTGGTGCATGCATCTAGAAAAACTCCATACATTGTATACTTTCTATGTGTTAAGCTTATTATATTCAACTGTAATTTGAAAACTATATTAATATTATATATACATATATTAAATATTGCCTTAAGTCTAATTTGAAAATAATGTACAAAACTAAAATCAAAAACAAAACCTTTCCTTAATGTGACATTTTCTTGCCCATTTTTCTACTCGTCCACTGGGGGGGCAGCAGAAATACTCTGTGGGCTGGAGTGTTTCTGGGGAATAATGTCCCCACTTCAACAGCACTTACAGCCCAGCAGGATCCAACCTAATCATTATCAATCATTACACAGTCTTTCTCCCTATCCAAGCTCCCCACAGTTGGCTCAATCTGCTCCTCCATCCAGCCGAGCATCAGCCCACCAAAGGTCAGTCCTCTACAGGTAGGTTTTTATATTTAACACCTTCAGTTCTTCAGAAGTAAATGGCCACTAACTCTTCAGGTTTCAGCCAAGAGGTCACTTTGTCACAAGTGTTCTCTGTGGTCCCCAGACCAGCTGAGACTCAAGTACATGCTGTGTATGCACCAGAAGTATTATTTCATGGCCCTTCATTGAATTATAATTAATTCCGTAAAACCTTGATTTATCTGAGAGCCTGTTTCCCTTACAAGGTAAACTCAATGAGCACAGGGCTCACACATGCCTTATTTTCTTTGGGCTTTCTGGGGCCCAACCAGAAGCTTGACTCATGACAGATGCTCAGTAAATACTAGAGGTAGCATTTCATTTCCATTCCCAGAGCTCCTGATCTGTGGGACACCTACTTGTTGTTTTTGAAGACATCAGGGTAGTTCATAATGTCCTGGGGCACAAGGGAAACTTACTGTGTTTGATGGGCCAGGAAAACCCAGAATCTGTGGTTGATTCCATCTCAGAGGTGTGAGGGCTCTGTGAGAAACTCTCTTGCTAACAGAAGTACCCTCAGAGCCCTGGTTAAGCATTCATGTGGAGCTGTTCCAGCCACTGGGCCATACAGGAACACAAAAATGACTTATATGCAACACCCCAATATAGTGACAGAGGACACACAGGGCATTTTGGGGACTGACCCTCCTGCAGACCAGCATCCTCCTGCAAAAGCTCAGGAGAAACTTCCTAAGGTCCTTCCTTTGAACACTTGAAAGCAAAGAGCTCTGTATAGAACAGCACATCCCCCTGGTGGGACAGTTCTGCTGACCCTGGACCTATAATACTCTAGACAATGCCACATTTTCACTGGGCTCACTCTACACTGGTCAGTATCCCTCTGCAGCACCTGACAGTGGCTGCAAGTCTACTTCTGTCCTCTAGGAGGCGACATGGAGACACACAAGAAATAGACATATGAACCTGGCTTTGGGTAAGAAAATGGAGAAAGAGCCTGATTTTCATGCCCTGCTTCATCAGGCATTTTGGGGGCCCTCCCTCATGACTGCTCCATCAAACTTGCTTCTTCCAGAGACTGTCAACAAAAAAGCATTGTGTAATAAACCTGACAAGCTCAGTGGTGCACATGTCAATCTCAAGGTGCCTCACAGGATATTCTAATCACCAATTTTTAACTGGGCAGGTGATAGCAGGTTGTCACATCCCAGGACTCTCTTTTCCTTAGCAAAGGTCGTGCTCTACCTTAAGTGAGCTGTAATCCATTTTTGTGAATCTCGGATACCATAACTTGGACACGTCAAAGTGATTTTCTTTGCTGGACCATTCACATCACAACAGTCTGGGAAAAGCAAGCATATAAAACCGCAGAAACTTTTGTGTTATCTGCGTACCTTCTCTGTGTCCTCTAAATGCTAATTATCCTGTAGTCATCAATATAAAAATCATATGAATCTCCATTCTTCCTTTTTTTCTCCAATTCTAGAGATATCCCTGATGTTATTTCTCACCTTTGAGTTGATTTTATGAAATGTTTTTCACTTTCTATTTTGATTATAATGTATAAAATAAGCTGCAAAACTGCTCTTCTTCACAGGATTTGAGACCCTGGTCCCAGGCATATGAGGTGAGTTTGGTTTAGATAAACTCATTAAGTTGTTATAAGGGCTTTGGAATTTTTTTTTTTTTTTTCATTTTGATAGAGCCAAGGATCCCCTCCTCTCTCAGAGGTTTCTGTGCTGCTCTCCACCCCATGTATGGTATCATCCATGGGCAAGGTGAGGTGAGCACAAAAAGCCACCCAGGCCTAAATCAGAGGTTGTCCCAACAGTCAGGGAGCACAAGGACAGGCACAACAAACAGACATGGGGAGGAATGGTATACTTGAAACTGTTTACTAAAAGCAAAAAAGTGCAAAAGCACCTGAACTTTCACCACAGTCCTTTTCCCTGGGAAACACAGGACACCTCTCACTTTATACTCCAAAATTGCAGGTGCTGTTGAGACTCTTGGTTTTGGGGTTTTGTCCCTGGAAGCAAATCCAGTCTGGTGACAACCTGAGGTAATAGAAGGGTTCCCTCTGTAATTTTCACCAACCTTGAACCCTTTTCACCTCCAGAGTCATCTCTGTGCACTTCCTGCTGGGAGGACATAAAACCTTCTCAGAGCATTTGAAAACATGGAGAGGACCGTGTGCCCAGCTGGGTTTCTGTGTCAAAAACAGAATGAATCCCCATTTTCAGGGCACCTAGGGCTCTCTTTGTGGTTTCAAATACCCAAGGCCAAGTCATAGTAGAGGCCAATGCTGGCATGAGTGGGTCATCCTTTCAGAAACACATATGTCCTCATCAGCCTTGCTATTTATTGCAACTGTACCCAACAAGCCAGTATGATCAACCCCTCCTGAGGGCTTGTCAGATGCAGAGTCTCTGACCCACTGCACCCATGCCCTGTCAGAATGTGCAGCTTAACATGATTAGGAGAATTTCCTTGTGCACAGGAGAGAAGGAGAATTGACTCTACCCATGGAAGGTCTCATCTGAATGGACACACACACATTGGCTTCAGAGTTCCAAAGCTGCATTTCTAAGGTGTTACTTGGGCTTCACAATATTTGCAATGTCTCACAGGTGATTTGGTGCACAACAGGTGTGACATCCCTTTGACAGTCTTTCCTAAGTTAGCTCAAGAACTGCCATATTGAAGGGAAAAGTCAAATGTGAATAAGAGAGGCTATGGGAAAGATACTGGGAACCTGACAAAAAGCCCTGGGAAATGTCTGAAACCTGGAAATCCTAGCCTTGTGCTTTCCCAAACACAGTGTAAGAGTGGGTGTTTGTGTGTGTTTACATGCATGTGTGCATGTATGTGATGTTGAGAGACCTCAGGAGTTCCCAGGGAACCAAAATGTAGGGGAGCAATAGTGGTAAGAAAGGAGAAGGGTGGCAAAAATGAGGTTGGGGTATAGGGGGTTCCTGTGCACAGACCCTACCTCCAGCTCATATGACAAGAATAGTAAACATGCCCCAAAGTAAAGTTCAGTTTACAGGAAAGACACATAGCAGATTCCACCATTCTGTACAGAGACATATGGGAACCTTTCATAACCTCAGGCTTTTCTCAAAAACACATCCACAGAGGAGGCAGCAGACACTATGGGGTCCCCCTCAGTCTTTACCCACAGAGGACTTGTCCACTGGCAAGGGCTTCTGCTGGTTGGTAATTAGGAGGTAATTCCTTTGGGTAGATTAAGGATCTGATGTAGAGACTGGCTGGGAACTTCTGAAGAGACCTGTGCTCTGAGAAAAGAGGGAAGGCTTCTGTTTGGACCTGAGCATGAAGGAGAATGGTGCAGAGCAGGATGGGGAAGAGGGCTCAGAAAGAGGAAAGTCTTGTAATCTAGAAGTTACGACAGGCAGAAAACCCTCCATTGCTGTTTATTTCTGGTTATTCACTATTGAGTATTGACTTATGAAAACTGGTTATAATAATCATTATTATTGTCAGGAAGCAGCAGGGAAAATTTAACCAGGGGTTCTAGTCATTGTCTTTATCACAAATTTCAAAAGTGGGCAAATATACTCCATGATTTACCCTGGGACTCTGGGAAAACTCCTTCATTCAACCCCATGTATTTCCAGGCTGTTGCAGTCACTGGGGGTTCAAGATCAAACAAAGCCCTGCTCTCATCGAGCCCATGCTCTATGGAGGAGAAAGGGAAAAGGAAAGATCTAGATGTGATGCCAGGTACCCACAAGTGCCATGAGGGGAAAAAAGCAGGATCAGGTTAGAAAGTGAAGACAAAGATCTTTAGGGAAGGTGGTCAGCAAAGGTGTCTTTGAAGAAGTCCCTGAGTGTCAGAAGAGGTCTGAGTACAGAGAGGATGTGAGCAAAACAACCACCTGGAGAAGTGTATTGGAACAGAGAATATAACAGTTTCAGAGATGCTTAAATAATGGAAGCTATGCAGTTGATCTTGACCATGGGAGACACACACTCACCTGTAGACCCAGGCTGAGAAGTAGAGACCTGTTTTGGATACAGGACCTCATCTTTACATTCCAACACATAGGCAGAAATAATGATTTTGTTATTACTTTCTAGTGTCACTCTTAAATTTCTGGTGCCTTCTCATCACAGCCTAGCTCACTATTGTGTTCACCTATGTTGTTGACATGGAGGGTGAGATTCTAACTCTCCACAGTATGCCTCCTGATATTCTAGCTTTTGTATGGTACAAAGGGCAGGGCATGGACAGAAATGGTATGATTGCATTTCTTGTAACATTCTTAAGAGATGATACAAAAGGTCCTGCATGCAGCAGACAAGAGAGAATAAACTCTGATGGAGCCTTGCTGATAGACAATGTCACCACGAATGACACAAGAATCTATCTTCCAGATTTAATAAAAGAAATAGGATTTCGGAAGCTTAATATATATGGTGGGTGGTTATTGTCTGATGTCTGGGTGTCGGGAGGGGTGACTTCTACTTCACACACAGGACTGATAACCTTGGACTCTGCCTCGATCCTCCTCCGGATTTTGTTTCAGGGCTGGATTTTGACACTTAATGTAGGATGCACAGTGTTTAGACAAACTTGCTAAGATCTCAGTACCCTTCCCAAACTCCAGCCCTGCAGTCACTGCAGACAGAAGGATCTGTCTGATGAGAGTAACTCAGCAGAGGGAGACCCATCAGTTCAGCCCCCTGAGCACTTGCCTAGGAACTTGAGCTAGAGAATGACTTTGCTGTAGTAGGTCAGAGCATGGTCTGAGAGGCCTCCTGAAATTCTTACTGAGCTCAGCTCAGAAACCCTTTCACAGAAACTTCTTCCAGGGATCATGACTCCAAGGACCCTGGTGAGCCTGTGCCAGGTTGAGTTTGGCCTCCTGGGAAAGGCCAACAGTTTAATGGGTGCCCAACTCACAAGGCTCCTGAGTTGGTCACCAGTTAGCGCTCTGGCCTAAGAGCCACAGCTTGGCAGAAATAGAGTTTGGTCTCTCACCTGAGTCTGTGTGAAGAGCAGGATTAGACAATGTCCATGGATATTAGCCGACTGTCTGGGGGAACTTTGAAAAGTTCAGGAAAAATGGTCAGCATCCCCAGAAAGAAACTAAGGATAAAAGATGTTCCTGGAAGCTCCTCATTCACCAGGGATCAGACCAGGGTATCCTCTCTTGGAGTCTATCAGTCAGAGGTGCCTCTTATTTGAGCAGCTCTTGTCTCCCAAGATTTAGGTCACATACTGTATATATTTTACAGTTGCTACACTGACAAGCTGGCAGCCAAATATGGCAGCCATTGAGAATAACCTGAAACACAGGAAGATATGGTCACTAAAGGAGTCATACAGAATATGAGCAGCTGATGAGTCACTCAAGGTCCATCTGTAGCCATAGACATAATTTCTGTATGTTAGGGGCCATACAGGGGGTCTTTGGATTCCTAAAAAATGAATTGGTTCAGATCCTTTTTTATGGTGTCCTCAGCTCATAGGAATACATTTTGATTTGCAGAGTAAAAAAAAAATGGAGAAATAATCTATTTTTACTCTAGAAACAAACTACCTGCAATGACAATGAGAGTCACTGCCCAGACCACCCAGGCTTCTCCCTCAGGTAGCCTATGCACAGCTTGCTGCACTGCACTTGAAATCAGTCACTTAATTGTTTTCTAATGTGTTGCTGTCACTTGTACCAGATATAAACAAAAGGAGTTTACCTTCTCACTCCTCACTCTACCCGTGAAACCAGCTCAGGGACCAATATGTAACCAACTGTGAGTTGCTTTTAATGAATTAGGAAGAAATAAATGGTGATTTAGTGAATGAATGAGTGAATAAGTCAATGAATGAATGAATGAATGAATGATCCAAACTCTCTTCAGAGCCTGCAACTTGGATGTACAGTGTTTGGAATCCTCAACACAGGGGACAGGCTTTCTGTGCCTCCAGGAACTAAGACACACATCTCATCCTTTTCTTTCTTTTTTTTTTTTTTCTAATAAAATAGTCCTTCTTCCTATTGTTCTTAGGCCCTGGGTTGTTAAATAATAATTTTCCCATACAGAAGAATTTTATGTATTTTCCAATTCTTATCTCAGAGCCACCTAACACAAATTGCCCACAAGTGCCAGTATGTAAGCAAGTCCATGTTCCCCACTTGTTATAAGCCACTTGTTTTGCATTTGCACAAGTCCTCACCTGCCCTTCAGGGAGAGAGAATGACTTTAATGAACAAGGGCAGAACACTTGATTCTGTTGCCATTATCAATTCCCCTTTTTCCTCTTTGCTAAGTCATTTCTTGGACTCTGCTCTATCATTTACTGGCTACCTGGCTTATTTCAGTAACTGTCATTGCAAAGATCTGACCTACCTCTTGTGCCAGAGGCCTAAGTAGTCAAGTTACCTCTGACTTGCTTCTTGTCTTCATGTGTTATTTCTGCTCAAATCCCACCCAGTCTCTAGGATGTCCTGGGAAATAGTGCCTCATAGAAACACATCTCAGCTAGGCAATAGATGTCTGCACTGCTAGAAGGAAAGGCTTCTGGTCAACCAGGCTGTCAAGTGATCAGTGAAGAACCAGAAGTTCAGAGGTGTCTGATTCCCATGCTTATGTCTTTTCATAACCAAACACTGATGCTTAACTGATAGCTGGGAGAGTCTGTACTCTCCCCCAGACACATAGTTGGAGGCCATACATTCTCCTAGCACCCAGATTCCCATGGATTTGTCATGAGATACACAGACCAGTCATGTCATTTCAAAGACTCAAGTTCATGAAGAAGTGACAGGTGCAAACTTTTGATGACAAAGCTTTTAGAGAAATCAAAGGTATGACACAGGGCAATGATTTTCCCCTTGGAGAGCAAGGTTAACTATGCCCAACATCACAAGCAACAAATCAAATTTGAGAATTTTGATTTTCATTTTTTATAGTAGTGCTGTTTGATATCTGACTTTGTGACTACTGTCCATTTGTATATATTCTTTAACAAATGTCTATTTCAGTGTTTTGTACATTTTTAAAAGAATTTATTTATTCACATTTAGACAGAGGGGAAGGGTGGGAGAAAGAGAGGGAAGGATCAATGTGTGGCTGCCTCTCACACACTCCCTACTGGGTACCTGGCCTACAACCCAGGCATGTGCCCTGACTGGGAATCAAACCAGTGACCCTTTGGTACACAGGCTGGTGTTCAATCCACTGAGCCACACCAGTCCGGCCTCATCCATTTTTAAATCAGATTAATTGGTTTGTTGCTGTTATTGAGTTGTTACATTTTTTGTATATTCTAAAAATTAATATTTTATTTTCCATATAATTTGCAAAATATTTTCTCCCATTTCGTAGGCCGCATTTTAAAATGTTGTATTTTTTGATGGACAGGAGTTTTTCATTTTGACAAAATCCAAATTGTCTATTTTTCTCCTGCATTCTAGTGTCATATTCATAAAATCATTGTCAGATCCAATGTCATATGCTTTTCCCTATACTTTTTTCTACAGATTTTGTAGTTTTAGGTCTAACCTTTGGAATTCGATGTATTCTGACTTAAGTTTTGTGTATAGTAGAAGATGACAATCCATATAATTTGTTTGTATGTGGATATTGCTGTTCAGCACCATCTGTCGAAAAAACTGTCTTTTCTCCATTGAACAATCTTGGCCTTTTCATTGAAACCGGTTGATTGTGTCCTTTGATGAACAGAAGTTTTCATTCCAGTGTCACACTGTTTTGGTTACTTCAGCTCTGCAGTAAACTTTGAAATTAGGAAATGTGAGGCTTCCAATTTCATCTATTTTAAAGATAATTTCAACAATTTCGGGTCCATTGAAATTCTTCATTAAATGTAGGATGGGTTTTTCTACTTCTGCAAGAAAAACCTTGGAGTTGTGATAGTAATTGTACCAAATATGTAGATAGTTTAGAGTCTTCTAACAAATGAACATGCAGGTTTTCCCATTGATTTGTAGAAGGTACTGGTCTGCACAAGACAGGAACATTCCAACAGAAGGTCAAGCAACTCAGTGCTGTGGGTGATGAAATCTTGCAATGAAGGAAATGTCAGGAAAAAGGCAGGACCTTTAGTGATGTTCTGGTATACTTTCTATACCAGGTTACTTAGCTCCTTACAGATCAGTCTTTGACAGCACTATCCTAAAAATTCTTGTTTCTGTCTATGCTTCTCATGTGAGTCTTCTTACCCCATCTCTTCTGGTCACAGTGGCTGTTTGACCATTGGTCATGGCAAGCAGTTCTCTGCACCATGACCATAAATAACATTTGCTGTTCCCTCTCCCTAAACTAATCTTTCCCCAGAGACCTCCAAGAGTCTGATAAGTGCCAATGTTTCAATATATGTATAACATCTAATAATTCTGCAATCTATTTTCTATCTTTAACGCACTTCCCAGAGTAAATTCAGAAGGATTGCTGCTTCCACAACATGTAGAGTTGTGAGGTACACCAAGGGCATAGCTACTGTTAGTGCAAATATTGGGTATCTGATTTTTAGCCAACTGGCAAGCACAATTTAGAAAAATTATTTCAGATTCTTGGGAGTTTCTTATTCAGGTTAATAAAAACTTTCATTTGTGTCCATCATACAATGTATTGCCTTTGCAGCTTAGTGATATTACTGTTCATTGTTCACGGATTCATATGTAAAACACCTTAAGACAACATCAGCAAAGAGTTTCCTGTGATCCATCCATGGAAACAAAGAGATGGTGAATGGGCAAAATGCAATCATGCATGTCTTTATTCTGCAAATAAGACTGTTACATCAAGTTTTTAAAAATAGGTGCAGAAAGCTAAATGCTTACTGAAGTGTTGAGTATGATGGGGATTCAGGGGACATTCAAAGGAATGAAAACATAAGAAATGGAGAGCCCATAGCTATCTTGTCTGTTTGTTTGCTTAATGTGTCTATAGTAAAAAAAAACAAAAAACAAAAAACAAAAAACCTCACACAGGGAGGGAGCCTTTGGCTTCTGAGTCTAATTGCAGATAATATTGTATAAGTATGACAATGTCTATATATTTTAGTTAAAACTTCCAAAGTATTCATGTATAAAAAGTTAGAAAATTAATACTTAATATGTGCCAGAATGTGAGCTTTAGGTAATTCTTTAGAGATTTTACAGCTTGCTTTTCTTTGGGGGTGGAAGAGGGAGGCAGATTCCATGAATTAGATAAGGTCAATTTGACTTTGATAACATATATAGAAACTGAAAAAAATTAAATCTATGTAACAATATCCAGTGATACACAAGATTCTCTAAATTTCTATCCTCATTTTAAAAGAGGAAGAAAATAGTTTCCATTGTGTCTTTCTATAAATTGGTATCAATCTTTAGATATGAGATGGTCAATCTACTTTACTTGATATTGCAAAATGGAAGCTTAACCTTTGAGATCTGATCTGTTTTGCTAGCTCTTGTAATAGAAAAAGTGTGTTCTTCTATAAGTCTAATAATCTCCTAGAGCACAAAAGTAAATCAAATCATATTATCTGGGAGAAATAGTTGGGGCTGTCTTTATATCCCTGGTAATCTTCCCAAGTGAAGGCAAAGAAATATGGACAGAGCATTATTTTTTACTGAACTGCTGAACAAGGCACTACATAAATATATTACTTAAAATATTTAAATAAATGGTTGGTAATAAAGTATGTGGATTTGGAATCACAGGATATGTGGAAATAACTATTTTATTTATGGCTCTGAGATTATGTACAAGTCTCCATCCTTTTTATTTGATTTCTTTACCAGCAAGTTCAGAAAATTAAAGAAACTTCCATATAGATTAATTCTCCTTTTAAACTAATTTTATATAATGGGTTTAATTACAGCAAGTGCATCAGGTCTTCAAGTAAAATGACAAATCTTAGGGAGAGGCAAAGTAACATCAATAGTTATTGCAATAGGAGCGATTGATCTCAACAATATCTGTACTGGAAAGAGCTCAAAGTTCCATTGGAACAATGTGCAAGGAACGTTCAGTCTCAAGGTATTTTTTTCATCTTGTGGAAATTCTTTTATAATTAGTATTTTCCCAGTTATTTCAGTATTCAAGTGCATTTCATCCTTCCAGGAAAAAAATATGTGGGTGCCATGAGTTTAAACAAAATCTCTCCCTGTCAGGTAAACTGAGGCTGATTAGAATACTAAATTCATAAGGTGCCTCCTAACAATTTGTATTTGGAAGGGGATAGGTTGTGACTTAAGAACAATTGTTAGTTGAAAAGATATCCCTACAATCTACACCAAAGCTTTACTCTTAATTGGATGTTGCTAAGAAGAGACAAAGTAGTCCCAGTACCTACAAGGGCTTTTGGAATTTCCCCTATTATTCTAAATTTAATTTCTTTTTAACTATAAGTAAGGAGAAAAAGGAACAACTTTATATTCCACTGGGCAGCCATTTGCTCGCTTTAGTATTTTTTTCTTGTTTTGAATTTTATTTAAGTTTTCTCTATCGCTTTTTCAGGGGAACAGACTTCTCAGGAGTTTGCCAGTGAACCTTATTTGGTAAATCTGTGGCTTCACTCCCAGGAAGTCATAGGTGCATTCACTGGAGGAGGTCAGAATAGCCTTGACCTTGTGTCCCAACAGTTCAGTGAGGAGGTGGGAGGGGATAATGAGGGGGAGGTTTTCAGGAACAACCGTAATGGACACATAGACAAAACCAAGGCCTGGTGGAATCAGTGGAGGGAGGTGTGTTTGGCTGGGGTAGGGGTGAGTGGTGAGGGGAAAAAGCAGGCAACTGTGGTTGAACAATAAAATAATTTCTTTTTAAAAAAAATTCTTGAAAACCCACCAGAGTCCTAGAGAAAATCTTTGAAATTTTTTAGGTAGATTTGTATATTCTTCTTTAGTTTTAAGTATATATATAATCCTTCCTTGCCCTCTGCTTAAAACCATTTTTTTTTTTCCTAAGGGGGTTGCTAGAATTCCTGGATTATTTTTATCTATTTTCTATTGCCATTTTCTTGAAGATTATTAGGGAGTGGTAGTGTAGGAGATATAAAGGAGATAAAAGTGTATCAAATAGGAAATAAAGAGGGAAATTCAGACTAAATAAAAAAAATCCCTCAGAGGCAAAGAATACAGTGAAGGAAGTATAGAAGGAGAAGGTGTGTAGTGCTGTCATTTATTAGCTATAGGAGCCTTCTTTAGTTCAGAGACAGTCCCTAAATTTTTTATTAATTTTTTAAAAAGAGGATTTACCTGTGCTTCTTCTAGCAGCTTCTAACTTCCAATAAATATATGCTTGCCATTTATTCAATTAAAATTTAGAGCTCTATTGTTCAAAAAAATTGAATGCTGAAATTAATTAGATATCAAAATTGATATCTCCTAAATTGATGTCTCTTCTAATAAAATCTTTATATTTGTGTAAGTATGTGCAAATACAGTCTTCTTATTTTTGGCCCCCTGCCAGTGTAGTAATGAGGGGACTGGAGTTCAATATTTGTAGCCTTGGAGGCTTGGTTTCCCACATCCATTTTACTATTTTTATTAACTTTTAAATCTGATGTATTTCTCCCCAGCCATCATTCTTTGAGGGTTAATGGTTACTAGAGTCCAGAGGTCTTCCAGCTTGCAGACAACACAAAGTTCTGCATCCAGTTTGGGGATTGTATTGGTGGTGTTAATTTAAGAGCAGGAAACAGATCTATCCACCTTGTGTTTAGCAGACTGCATCCTACTCTTATTTTCAATGTATGTCTTGCAACCTGTTTTCCTGACAAGTTTCCACATTTTTACTTACAGCTACCAGGTGTTTTCCTTTAACCTTTTATTGTTTTATAAAACTATTTATGTATTTATGTATTATTTATATATTCATGTATTTATTTATTTATTTATAGAAGGGGGAGGAGTAGAGAAAGAGAGAGAAACACTGATGTGGGAGAGAAACATCAAGTGCTTTTCTATTGTGTGGACCCTGACAAGGGGCCAAACCTGCAACACAAGCATGTCCCCTGACCTCTAATCAAACCAGAGACATTTTGGTCTGTGTGAAAATGCCCAACTAACTGAGCCTCAGCAATCAGGTTTCCATTTACTATTCAACTAGAAATCATAACAGCCAGCTGAGGGAGCAAAAGATGTTTTTTGTTGAACCTTTCAATTCCTCTAGGCAATCTAATAATCAAATTACTAGAGGCAGATTAATGGGAGACAAAATACAGAGTTTATTACACTAATGAATATTCTGAAATGAAAAACAGAGACACACAAAATTGTATTGGGTAGTTAAGACATATGCTGTGCTGAAGATAAAGAAAAAAAGCATCATGGTTTGAAGCTTCAGGACACATACACATATGCATTCCATAACACGGAGATTCTATAGCAAATAAATAGTAAGTAAATGTTGGCTTGACATTTCCATGTGCATGTTCCTCCTTTAGCTGGTCCTCCTTCTAAGTACTTCCCAGGCAGTTAAGAGGGGAGTTCTCATTGTATTTTATTTTTAGCCTCCTGGTTCCCAATAACAAGAGCAGAATCCATATTCTAAAAGGCACATCTGGGGTGGCAACTAGTCTTCCATTCACAGCCCAGCCACTACCCTCCAGTTGCCTGAACAAATCTAACTGAAAGCTCAATCCCACTCTACCTAGTCATTAATTAAAGACACTATATACCTAAATTATTACCAAACAAGATAAAGTACTGACATTCTTTGGCCATCTAAATATATCAACATCTGACTTATTACAGAAAATTGAAAAGTTACATTTGAACCTGCTAATAAAAATGTTCCTAGCTTTGGTGTTCGTTGCTTTCCTATCATGGGGACCTTAATTCCTGGATAGTAACTCAATACATGTGTTGTGATCTTATCCACACCTGTTCAGAGAGAACTGGGAGTCCTCTGACCCTGGCTCACATCTGTTTTGTGTTTATGCTATCATTATTTATCGCTTATTCTTATCGGTTGTGTTTTCACGTGTCCCTAATTTCAATTAGTGTATCTGAGCATGTTGCTGCCTGATGTTTCTACTTTCCACGGTCCCCTTTCTACTGTTGAGAAATTGGGACCAGAAAGTCTCCTAGAGGGGCTCCTGCTCAGTTTGCTTATCTTTCAAATACTCCTACATTTAACTTAATTTAGTTCCTAAATTGCCTACAGCAGGAATGATCCAGAGAGGTCCTGATGTGACTACTACAACAACACATGAATTTATAAAGGCCTCTGCAGTCATGGTAGCTTTGTGGTACTGCAGTATTGTCTTACTCAGTAAGAAATGCTGCCTGTGGGTGTCCAGGAGACATTTTTCTTGTTCATTGCTTGTTCATTTGTAGATTCTATGACTTTGCAATGAATTCATACTGTAAACCTACCAGGAACACTGTCTGAGGCCCTGGGAGCACAGTAGTGTATGAAAGAGACAGTGGACATGATTGTTGATGTCTAAGTATTTACTTGACCACTAATGGTTAAAAGGCACTTCAGGATGCCTTCAGATTTTTAATCCCAGCCAAATAATTGACCTCTTTGTGCTTCTCTACAATTTTTCTGAATCTCTTTGTATCTGCACAACACCTCTCTTCTTACAACACACATTAAATTCTTCGGAAAACTCTTTGACTTTAGGGGCTCAGAACAAATCCAGAAATTGTAATGTCTTTTCAAGCTGGTCCAACGATCCTTATCTGTCACCTGGATGGTGCACTTGTCTTATTCCTGAGCTCCCTGCTTCCAACTCAGCAGCCTCACAAATTCTGGGTAATTTGAAGGCTAAAATATAATAATTTCATTCCTCACACCTTCCAAATATTTTTGGCTTGCCTATCCATCAAATAACAAACACAGATTAGTAGAAAGAAATAGTTTTTAACATGTGATCATGGATAATTCACAGAAGCATAAACTTTGCTATGACTGTAAGGCAACATTGGGTACATAAAAAATCTTCTTGAAAAAGGCAATAAAAGGGAAAGTGGGGTCTTATATTTCAGAAGTCAGAGAGTGCTTTACAGGTAATGGAGAAGAGCAGGCCCTAGGAAACTGGAAAAGACACTTGCATTCTGGCTGCCTGTCACTACCAAATTCAATAAGCAATAATAGTGATTGAATCTTTTATGGGCGCTTTATTCACATGGCCTGTGATCTGAGAAGAAGGCGGGTTCATACCCTAACGAACCATCTTGTCTTTTCTTTCCAGGCCTGTCCTTTTATAAGGTGGGGGTAGGTGGATAAACAAAGTGTGGTGAGGGCTTTGAAATTCAGAGTTGATTAGGTGAGCAAAGATGTAGCAGTCCTGTTCTGCACAGTTAGCTGTTCTTAGGGGAGGGTGGTCCTCTGCTCTCCCTGGAACAAAGGTTCAAATGTCCCCAGGTGGTAATCTTGGATCAGTGCCCCAGGGGGCCAACTGTTTTCCTAAGAGACAGGATGGCCCTTATCTGTACTTTCTAAAATGAAAGCTTTAACATACACATTACTTGCTAGACTTAAAACTTTTTACCTTAAACTAAAATTTTCCAAGTCTTGAGTCCCCTAACACCTATGTGGAAAGAGAATATTCTGGGCAACTCAGAATCAGTGGGACACAATGGGTATTTAGACAACAGGTGCCTTCCCAAAGCCCAATCATGTACCACACATAGTCAGTTAGCATAAAGTGAATTCTCCTGAAGTTTATTTCCTGTTCGAATCCCTTGGCAGGAATTTAGGGAGGGTCAATGGCTTTTTTCTGCATTTTATTTCCTAATAAATAGCTTAAAATTAATACTCAAAAATCAAATGGGCAGGATGACAAAAGCTTGGTTTCTTTAATAAAGACAGATCGCTCAAATCTCTTTTTTGTCTTTCAACTTTCCAGTGGCTCCCCTCTTCACTCAGAGTAAAGTCAAAGTTCTGACTGATCAATTCTTCATTTCTGATTTCATCTATTCTCATCTTTTATTTTTTTATGGGGGTCATTATTGTTGTTCAAGTACCTGTCTCCATTTTCCCCCCACCACAGCCCCCTGCCCCACCCATGCCTGCCTCTCACCTTTGAACTTACCCCCTTTGGCTTTGTCCATGTATCCTTTATTCATGTTTCTTTTTTTTTTAAAGTATGTATTCTTTTTTTTTAAGATTTTTATTTATTTATTTTTAGAGAGGGAAGGGAGGGAGATAGAGAGAGAGAGAGAGAAACATCAATGTGCGGTTGCCAGGGGTTATGGCCTGCAACCCAGGAATGTACCCTGGCTGGGAATCGAACCTGGGACACTTTGGTTCCCAGCCCGCGCTCAATCCACTGAGCTACACCAGCCAGGGCTTATATTCATATTTCTTGATGGCCCTTCTCCTACTTTCCCCCATTATCACTCTATCCCCTCTGCTTTGGTTACTGTCAGTTTGTTCTTTATTTCCATGACTCTGGTTATATTTTTCTTGCTTGTTTGTTTGTTGATTAGGGTCCACTTATAGGTGAGATCATATGCTATTTGTCTTTTACTGCCTGGCATATTTCACTTAGCTTAATGCTCTCTAGTTTTCTCCATGCTGTTGTGAAGGACAGGACCTCCTTTTTTCTCTCTGCTGTGTAGTATTCTGTTAGGTTCACATACCTGGACTGAGCCAACATATTTGAATTGAACAAAGATAATCCTCCCAAGTATGACTGACTTTATTGTAACATATTATCATACATTATTGTCGTCACTGTTGTTGGGATTATTGTGTGACTCCCCCAATGGCATGGCATGTCTATGAGGACTGAGATTTTGCCTGTTTTATTTCTAGTAATTGAATGGTTTTCTTAGGCTCTGCTTGTCACAGGTGTGCACAGGTAACCAGGTTCTTAGCGATCGAGGACAAAGAATTGAACCGAACACACAAAGTTTATAGCATAAAGAGAGAGGGAAGATTTATTAAGTGATAGTACACTCCACAGGACACGGGAGTGGGCCAGCTCTGAGCAGAGAAAAAGAGAGCACGTGGGCTGGGGGATTCTATTCTTATAGGGCAGAAGTCCCCTGGCTAGTCTTTGGCGGGCTTTTCCTGCGCAGGTACAAGGAGTTGGATTTCAAAGCTACTGCGCATGTGTGGTTTCCTATGATTTTCTTGATTGGCTACTGGAGAAGGGAGTCCCACGATGTTATTTCATTATAATGATATTATAATGAATCAGGGGTAGCGCGCAGGCGCATTCTATGATTCAGAGTTATCCCAGTAAACAGGAACAACCTGTCTTAGGGGGTCTTTGTCATGTATAGAGGTTTTCTACCTCAGCCCTGCGGTGGCCTCTGGAGCTTCCTTCCTGACTATCTCCTGCCTCAACTTCCCCCTGAGAGACATGGTTCTCAAAAATCTTTTTGGGGTTGTTGAAGGATGAAGATACGTCTTCCATAGCTGCTTCAGGCTTAGATTGGACAGTAGACCCTGCCTATTGAGAACCATGGAACTCTCGCCCTATTCTATCTAGAGGTTGAAGAGGAATTCCTGAGGCCACCGCGGATGCTGTATGTTGGTCAGCTTCGACATCGTTCTCAGGGATTGGTTGGAAACCTTGGAGCGTCATCAGTTTGACGTGGAACTGCTTAAGTCTAGAAGAAACAAATTTAACAAGTAAATTAAATAAGCAAGGCCCTAAAAGTAGTAAAACCAGCAGTGTTATTAAGGGCCCTAAGAAGGGTAATAACCATGTTAAGCCAGGGAACCATGAGGTCAGGGCTTCTTTAGTCCCTTGGCCCTGTTGATTATACTTATGTAGCCATTCTGCCTGTTCATAATTTTTCTTTATGTTAGTTTCGATCATTCCAGAGTTATTTACATAGGTGCAGCAGGTTTTATTGATAACAGCACATACCCCTCCTTGTTCTGCTAGAAGATAGTCAAGGGCAAGGCGGTTATCCATGACTACATTTGCCAATGAGTCTACTGATCTTGAGAGTCCAGCTAGAGTACCAGCAGTATCTTTGGAGATTTCTTCTATAATCTTAGTGAGTTCCCTTAGAGTGGCCTCATGATAGGCAAAGCCTCCCCAGGGGGCTGCAGCGGCTATAGTGGCAGCAGCTCCAGCCACTACTAGACCAAAAGCTCGTTTTTTTCTGCTGAGAGATGGACTCCCAGGACCCATGGTTATATTTATAACGGTAAGGTCTTGGGGTGCCAAGGTCCCTAAGGTACAGTCACCCCCATGTTTAGAGTTGCTGAGATGAGTATAAGCAATAGCTTCTTGAAATTCTGAATGATCCGTTAGCCAGTTATTGGGAGTCCCACATAGCCAGACGAGCCCCGGGGGTGCTGCAATAACTGTGGCATTAGTGGAGTTATATTTGTTAAGGAGGGCATATGGCAAGGGGGAAAGGGCCTAAGTTATTTCTCTGATCTTTCCCACCTGCAGGAGGTGGTAGAAATTTTGCTAATATTCCTTGAAGAGATTGGTTTAATTTCCAAGTAACACATTTAGAAGTATCATTTGTATCTGCATTGTGAGTTTTGTCAAAGCAACAATGGGTACTATTAGGAATACAGTTAGAATCATAATTTGGGTAGCATACTATATGTGACCAATTTAATGGTTTGAAAATTTCTTCCTCAGAAAGATTCTCTAGAAAGCTGGAACTTGAAAGAGAAGCCAGGGCTTGAAATGGGTCGATGGCCCTTGTATGAGTATTATTATAACATGGGGTACATCCCATTGTACTGTTGTACTTAAGAGAGGTGCTGGAGTAATTAAATGGCTTCAATTCTAGTGGGGTCATACGGAAACACAAAGGAGGATTTCGCTCCCATCTGACTCTTAAAGAAAAAGAGGAACGCGTGTAATTGGCGGAGGAATTCAAAGCACTGATTAAGGATTCATTAGCTATTGGGTAGGCTTTTATATGAGTATTGTATCTGGAAGGAGTTTCCGGGTTAGGATGACATATCCAACATTGGGCCAGGTTTTCTCCTGCTGCTAAGGTCCGAGAAGCATTCACTAGAAAATTTTCATCCCATTCCGTTATACAGGGTGCAGGCAAGTAGAGAATGGTTAATAGAAATAACAAAGACATTTTCATTTTAGACAATCCACCCAGATATGATTCCACCCAGAAGGAAGTGAGCAAGCCTTTATATGAAGCAGAGGACCAGTACGAATAGGAAATTTTCAAGAAGTGCAACTATCCAGAATAATGGTGATTTCAGTGCACTGTTATTGGTTATTACTTATCTTTTTAGGGCTTCTTCTTTTTGAACAGGAACCTGAGGTCCTCCAGTGGCTCGCAGGTATAGTCTGGGCTTTGGGTCTCCAGCTGGTCCTGAGTCAGATTGGGATCCGTGGGGGCTAGTTTTACCCTGGAAATATGAACCCAACTATCGACCCCTAAGAGTTTCACAGCCATAGGGGTACTCAGGGCTACCTGGTAAGGCCCTTTCCATTTAGGGTTGAGTTGGTCTGCTGGTGATCCCTCCTTCCAGGTTTTAAGGAGTACCCAGTCTCCCGGAGATATGGCAGTTTGAAAATTCCCTTTCGGAGCTGGTAAAACTTTATTTCCATATTCCTGTAAAGCTTTCTGCACTTGTCCTAAGTTTATTATATACTTAATTGCTTGATGGGTTTCTGTATCGAATATCAGATCTAGAGTTAAAAAGGGCCGGGCATACAACATTTCAAATGGACTGAGTTTAGTATTGGCCTTAGGGGAGCCCCTAATTCTCATGAGGGCTATAGGTAGTAACTTAGCCCAGTTTTCAGAAGTTTCTTGGCAAAGTTTCGCTAATGTCCTTTTTAAAGTTTGATTTGCTCGTTCTACCTTTCCAGAGGACTGTGGTCTCCAAGCAGAGTGAAGATAATATTTTATGCCTAGAGCTTCAGAAACTGCTTGAGTGATCTTAGAAGTGAAGGATGGCCCATTATCACTTTGTAGGGATCGTGGAAGACCAAACCTGGGTATTATTTCCTTTAGGAGAGCCTTTACTACTTCTGTGGCCTTCTCTGTCCTTGTCGGAAAGGCCTCAATCCATCCAGTAAAGGTATCTACCAGGACTAGTAAGTATTTGTATCCTTTACAAGGAGGCATTTTGGTAAAATCAATCTGCCAGTCCTCTCCAGGATAGGTCCCTCTTCGCTGAATAGGTTCTATCAGCGGGGGCAGGGATGGCTTTTGCCCAGGATTGTTATAGGCACAAAGAGTACAAGCCTGGCAAATATTCTTTATGGTAGTAGCTATTCCCCTACCTATGAATAATTTGTTAACCATTGTAATTGTAGCATCCCTTCCAAGGTGGAAGGAGTCATGCAAAGCCTTTAAGAACTTCCACTGGGAGGCTTGAGGAAGGAAGAGCCTCTGGCCGATATGTATCCAGGGTCCTTCATGGACACCTCCTTGTTCCAAAGCCCAAGATATTTCCTCAGATGTATAGTTGGGCTTGATATCTGAGACATTTACAGGGGGGAATAAAGCCATTTGTCTATCAGTCCCTAGCGCTGCTTTCTTTGCTTCTTGGTCTGCTCTCCTATTTCCCTGAGAGATATGGGACATATCTTTTTGGTGGCCTTTGCAATGCATAACTGCCACTTGCTTAGGGAGCCTAACTGCTTCTAATAAATTTAAGATTTCTGGTCCATGTTTAATAGGGGAATTCTTAGCGGTGAGGAGCCCTCTTTCTTTCCATATGGCGGCATGAGCATGCAGAACAAGGAAGGCATATTTGGAGTCTGTATAGATATTGACCCTTCTTCCTTGTCCCAGGATGAGAGCTTGGGTAAGGGCTATAATTTCAGCCTTTTGGGCCGAGGTTGAGGATGGAAGGGGCTGTGCCTCAATGGTGTTATATAAACTAACTACTGCATATCCTGCTTTTCTCTGCCCATTCTGTACAAAGCTGCTCCCATCAGTGAACCACTCATCATCAGGGTTTTCTAAGGGCTGGTCTAATAAGTCAGTCCTGCTCGATTGAGTAAGACTAATAATGTCTGAGCAGGAATGGATCAAATCTGGGGACGATTCTGTAGGCATTAAGGAGGCTGGGTTTAGGGTGTTACAGGTCTTTATAGTTACTTCAGGATTGTCTAGAAGAAGGGCCTGATATTTGGTCAGTCTATTTCCTGTTAGCCAGAGGTGCCCTTTCATTTCTAACACCCCTTGTACCTGATGTGGAGTTAAGACTTCTAACTTCTGCCCGAGAGTTAGTTTACTAGCTTCCTCGGTTAGCATGGCTGTGGCTGCAACTGCTCTTAGGCACGGAGGCCACCCAGCTGCTACAGTGTCCAGTTTTTTTGAGAAATATGCAACTGGTTGAGGTTCATTCCCTAGTCGTTGGACTAAGACCCCTAAAGCTATCCCTTGCTTCTCTGCTATGTATAGAGAGAAAGGCTTACTTAAGTTGGGGATGCCTAAGGCTGGGGCTTCGACTAGAGCCTGCTTGATTTTATTAAAAGCCTGATCACATTCTTTTTCCCATATAATGGGTTCAGTGTCTGGCCCCTTAGTAGCTTCATACAGAGGTTTGGCGATTAGCCCAAAGTTGGGGATCCAAATCCTACAGAATCCTGCCATTCCTAAGAAGGAGCGAAGCTGCTGTTTAGTAGCAGGTGGAGTTAATTCAGTAATCACTTTAATTCTCTCCTGTGATAATTGCCTACATCCAGGAGTCAAAATATACCCTAAGTAATTTACTTTTTGTTTGGTAATCTGAGCCTTTTTCTTTGATACCCGATATCCTCTTTCAGCTAGGAAATTCAGAGTCTGGATGGTATTTTGATCAGAAGCCTCCTTGGAGGGGCTGCAGATTAGTATGTCGTCTACATATTGTAAAATGGCCCCTCCTTCTAGCTGTAAATCTCTAAGGTCCTTTTCTAATACCCTAGCAAAGAGAAGGGGACTGTCCCTAAACCCTTGTGGCAATACAGTCCAAGTATATTGCTGATGTATCATCGTCTTTGGATCAGTCCACTCAAAAGCAAATAAATACTGAGAGTCAGGATGCAAAGGGATGCAGAAGAAGGCATCTTTCAAATCTAATACTGAATACCACTGAGCATCATCTGGTATCTGCGAGAGCAAGGTGTAAGGGTTAGCTACTATTGGATGTAAAGGGACTACTGCTTCATTGACTAACCTTAGGTCCTGGACTAGCCTGTATTCTCCTGTAGGTTTCATCACTGGTAAGATGGGAGTGTTGCAAGGAGACTGACAAGGGACTATGAGCCCATGTTGTATAAATTTAGTTATGATGGGCTGTAAGCCCTCCAAAGCTTCTTGTTTAATAGGATACTGCTTCCTGTGAGGGTAATCTGACCTGGGTTTTAACTGGATTTTAACCGGTAATGCAGTCTTTGCTCTTCCAGGAATTCCTGACTCCCAAACTAGTGGGTTTACTGCATCCAGAACTGAACTTGGGATTTCTTCCTGATTTTGAATACTACTGATTATCATCACCTTACTTAACTCAAATGGCACTTCAGGGAACAACAAGATAGTTCCCATCCAAGCTAAAAGGTCCCGGCCTAACAGAGGAATAGGGCACTGAGGAAGAATTTAAAAGGAGTGTTTGAATATTTGACTCTCAAATTGGCAAGTGATAGGGAATGTATAGAAATATGCCTTAGGATTTCCTTCGACCCCCATTACTTTAGTTGATTTGGAGGAAAGAGGTCCAGAGTAGGAGTTAAGGACAGAGTAAGTGGCCCCTGTATCAACAAGAAAGTTGATTTTCTTACCTGCCACATCTAAAGTTACCCGGGGCTCCTCGGTAGAGATGGGAATATGAGTATTCCCTGGGGCCGACCTGTTCCCCGGGCACCTTCAGTCCTCAAGAGTAGCCATGGCCTTGGGAGATGACCCCTTTCCACTATGGGAACGGGGGCAGTCTACCTTCCAGTGCCAGGGATCAGAACTGAAGTTCTTGCATAGAGGACAGGGCCTCGGAGGTGGCTGAGTGCAGTTCTTTGACCAGTGTCCAGGGCGCTTGCACTTATAACAGGTCTGATCCTTTTGCCCCTGATTCTTTTGAGGCCTCCCCGAGCTCCCCTGATGGGGCTGGTTTCCGCCAATGGCACTACTAAAGGCTAGTGCAAGGAGCTCTGCTTGCTTTTCTCTTTCCTTCTTTCCCTGTTTTCTTTCCTCCAAATCCCTATTGTTAAAGACTGAAAAGGCTGTATCCATGAGCTGATCTAAGGGGGTCTGTGGGCCCATTTGTAATTTCTGAAGCTTCCTGCGAATATCAGGGGCAGATTGACTTATAAAATGCTGTCCTATCAAGATTCGACCCTCTGGGGATGAAGGGTCCAAGTTTGTATATTTTTGGAAGGCTTCCACTAGTCTGTTTCTGAAGAGAGCTGGGTTCTCTTCCTTGCCCTGAAAGATTTCCCTAACCTTTTCGTAATTCACAGGTTTCTTGATGCAGTTTCTCATTCCTGCCAGTAAGCAATCTATCATTGCATCCCTACTCCGGATCCCTGCCTGAGTATTGTATCCCCAGTCAGGTTCCTGGTCCGGGACAGCTTGGGCAGCTGACTGGTTAGTGCCAGGGTTCTGGGTATGCAGCTGATCTGCATACTTTCGGGCCTCCTCCCAGATCCGCTGTTTCTCGGCTGGGGAACAGCAGGTGGTCAGAATTATGTACAAATCCCTCCACAACATACTAAATGCTAGAGTAAGAATCTGGAAATTACTAGTGAAACGTGAAGGATCCTCTGAAAAATTCCCAAGCCTGTCTTTACATTGTTGTAAATCAGTTATAGAGAATGGCACTTGTACCCTTATAGCACCTTCAGGGCCTGCTACCTCCCTCAAGGGTAGGAGTGCAGGAGTGGTAGGGAGATAAGAAGCGCCACTTCTAGTATGTCCTGCAGGGCTGGGTTTTTCCTCAGCTGGTGGCTTTAGGTTGTTTATAGCATAGGGTGGTGGAGAGGTCGCTTCCTCTAAGGTAGGGGCAGAGACTCCAGAACTCTGGGGTTCCCTTAATCTCCCTTGAGAGACAGGTGGGGAGCTAAGGAGAGTATCTTCTAATTGATCAACACTTG
Organism: Phyllostomus discolor; assembly: GCF_004126475.2. Taxonomy (NCBI): domain Eukaryota; kingdom Metazoa; phylum Chordata; class Mammalia; order Chiroptera; family Phyllostomidae; genus Phyllostomus; species Phyllostomus discolor. The sequence goes on from NC_040914.2 coordinate 10,878,668, forward strand.
GGCCTATAGGTTTTGTCAGGGTGGGGCTGGAGCAAAACGAGGGATCTCGGTACAGAGCCATAAATGCGTGTATGTAAGGAACTTCAGACCATTTGCCTTCCCTCCGGCAGAATAGATCTAGCTGTAGGATAGTATTATAATTTTTGCTCCCATTCTCAGGCCATATTTCTCCATCCCCTAATTTATATTGGGGCCAAACTGTGTTACAAAAGAAAACTAATCTCTTCTTTTTAAAATTTTCGGGGTCAAATTTATCCCAGTTGCTAAGAATGCAACCCAATGGTGATTTGGAAGGGATGGAAGGTGTAGTTCCCATCTCGACTGCGGTGATCCTAAGAGAGAAGGAAAAGAAACACAAAGATACTCCTTTGCAGACTAGAGGCATCCCTCTCTTTGCTGCCCTTAGGAGATTCCTAGTGGGCCATGGGCGTCCCCTGGGATCCCACCGAACTACCAGACGTCTCTGGTGAAAGAGATTCTAGTGAGAGAGATACTCCTTTGCAATCGAGAGGCGTCCCCCTTTTCTTGCCTCAGGAGCTTCCTAGTGGGCCACAGGGCGTCCCCTGGGATCCCACCGAACTACCAGACGTCTCTGGCGAAAGAAATCCTAGTGAGTGTCGGCCGACAGAAATCTAAAAGACTCGAGAGAATCACCACAGTCTACTTTTGTCTCTAACTATTGGGAAGGAACCAGTCCTGCATTCTTGAGCAATTGCCTATAATCCCAACAATCCCAGACTCTATCCTTGTGTCCTTAGTACATTTCTATTTCTGTATTCTTCATCTATGGGGACCCTCATTTTCCTGTAAGCTTTAAGATCTGGGGCAAAGGAAGTGTGTTACTAGAAAAATAATTTCTGGCCTTGTAAACCATTCAAGAAGCACCAAGATGATCTTATTATAAAATGACTCTTTTCTAGATCACAAAGAAGACCCTTAAATATCCTATGTAATTTTCCAGAGCTTTAAGAAATTGTACCTGCGTCTGAAGTCTCACAGAAGGGACCTCAAGAGATGTCTAAAATACCACCCTTTATACTGGAGGCGGATCTCATAGAGGGACAATGGACTGAGAGGGGAAATTAAAATACCCTTATAGGAACAAGTAAACCACCTTAGATTCCCAAATTCAATTAATTAGGTAAGAGTGGCTCTACGCAGCCATTTAGTAACCAGCGACCAGCAGGCACCTGTTGTGTGGTTCTGAGCGATGTTGCTGCTTACAATGACAGTATACACGTGGCAAAGATGGGAGTGGCTCATTCCTGCAACTGTACTTAGCGCTAGCCTGTCAATGACCCCAAGGTAGATATCCTAGTACAAAGACAGCAGGAGCCCTTCATACATAAAAGGCAAGTGGGGTATGAGTGAAGGCATAAAGACCAGAAGTCAGTTGGGGAGGAAAAGCATAAAAGACTATCTGTGGGCCTGATGAGGAGACTGCAAAAGGAAGCCATAGCGCAGGTGAGGTGGTGACTGATATCCCGCATGGAAGGTCCGACTATGCCTATTGGGGGAGTGGCCGCGGGGTGGGGCAGTGTTTTGTGCTTTCCACAGTGTGCCTGACCGTTGTGCAGACATTTTCTTGTACCTGGCGGGGACTAATGCTAACCCCGTTCCGCATCCAAGTTATCCTATCACAGGAGTCTTCAAGCGGCGGGCGCCCTTGTGGCTTTTAACTGCCCGACCTGTGCCCGCAAATTAGCGGCCGACCTTCCATCACGGAACATCAGAGTCACCGAAACAGAATAGGTGATAACGGAAAAGGGCATCCCAGGTGTCAGAGCAGCAAAGAAGGCTTACCACTCCGGTGTCTTCTCCTGGCTGGCTCGCCAAAAACTGTCACAGGTGTGCACAGGTAACCAGGTTCTTAGCGATCGAGGACAAAGAATTGAACCGAACACACAAAGTTTATAGCATAAAGAAAGAGGGAAGATTTATTAAGTGATAGTACACTCCACAGGACACGGGAGTGGGCCAGCTCTGAGCAGAGAAAAAGAGAGCACGTGGGCTGGGGGATTCTATTCTTATAGGGCAGAAGCCCCCTTGCTCATCTTTGGCGGGCTTTTCCTGCGCAGGTACAAGGAGTTGGATTTCAAAGCTACTGCGCATGTGTGGTTTCCTATGATTTTCTTGATTGGCTACTGGAGAAGGGAGTCCCACGATGTTATTTCATTATAATGATATTATAATGAATCAGGGGTAGCGCGCAGGCGCATTCTATGATTCAGAGTTATCCCAGTAAACAGGAACAACCTGTCTTAGGGGGTCTTTGTCATGTATAGAGGTTTTCTACCTCAGCCCTGCGGTGGCCTCTGGAGCTTCCTTCCTGACTATCTCCTGCCTCATGCTGAGAAATAAATGCTAATCAGCCACAAAGTTAGGCAGTATAGAGCTTTATTGGAGTTTGTGCACCTGGACAAGGTTCTCTGGTCTAAAAGGTGGGGCCTGGGAAGTTGTGCCCTGGCAGGGAATATGGAGGGGTTTTATCTTGGCTGGCTCTCTTCGTGGGAGCAGGGAATTGGTCCCCTTTGAATAAAGCGGCAATATAACATTGGTGATTCTTCTTGTACCCTTCTTAAGTCAGTTGGGCATCTTTTCCTGGGTTATAGTTCAGCCACTATGTTTGTAGTTCAGTGCCATGTTCGTAGTTCAGCCGCGATTTTTTCTTGTCCCACCCATCCTGACAGTAATTACAAGAGTTTCAGGGAAATGGTAAAGCCAGGGCTGGTGTTCTCTGATAAATGAGTAAACAAATTACCGATATCATAATGGTAAAAAGGGTAAAATCTAACGTGTTATGACCACACATAACTGGACTCTGACCTCGATAAATTTAGAATCAGTAAAAACTTTTTAAAGACAAAAATCTGACAGAGAATGAACCCAAGCACACCTGGAGCTCATGAGGGGCAAGGATGGAAGTCCAGGCAGAGGACACAGCATGTGCAAAGGGTAGGAGATAGGAAATTTGAATGAAGTCAATGAGATTCATTGTGATTGAATGAGATATTATGCCTCAGGTATACAGTATGCAGTCAGTGCCAGAAAATTGCCACAGTTATCATTATTGAACTTTTGCGGGTACACTTTCTTGGTCTGCCCTCTTGGAAAGAGCAGTAACAGAAAAACAATACACTCTCCTTCTGACCACACAAAGAATTCATCGTATTAAGCATAGATTAGACCTCGACTGATATAGAAGTGAAAGACAATAACCCACACATATGCAAGGCTTAAAGTCTGATGAGTGTTGGCATGCACACAAACTGCAGTGTTTCCATTTCACCCAAAGCTTTTCACATGCTTTTGTAATCCCTTCCTCTCCCCACCCAACTTCCAGAATTTTCAGGCAATTACTCCTTTTCTTTTTTTTTAAAGATTTCATTTATTTATTTTTAGAGAGGGAAGGGAGGGAGAAAGAGAGAGAGAGAAACATCAATGTGTGTGTGCTGGGGGCCGTGGCCTGCAACCCAGGCATCTGCCCTGACTGGGAATCAAACCTGCAATGCTTTGGTTTGCGCCCACACTCAATCCATTGAGCTATACCAGCCAGGGCCACAATTACCCCTTTTGTTTCATTCTTGATAGATTCATTTGCTTTTTCTAAAATTTTGCATAAATAAAATCATGTAGTATGTTCTCTTTTTAATGTGGCTCTTTAATTCAGCATAATTATCATATGAGGTAAAATTTACATTATAAAAAATGAAAATGTCAGTGGCATTTTGTTTAAACACAATGTTTTGCAGCCAACATGTCTACCTGGTACTGAAATAATGTAATTGCTCTTATGAAACACTGTGCCCATTGAAAGACTGCTCCCCATGAGCCCATAACTTAACTTGTGTAAAGTACCAATGTTAATTCTGTCTTCTCCTCCACCTCATTATCTGCCCCATATACCCTGTCTAATGACCCCTGCTGGCTGGTGCTTCCACTTGCCTTAATGTCAGAATACTAATGTGAGTCTTCAAAACATTATCCTTCCTCCCCACCCCCTGCTGTGTCTTACCCTCTTATCCAGGCTAGTTTGGAAGACAGACACTCCCACTTCACCCAGCAAACTGCTCCCTCAAGCAACAGGTAGGTCAGACCCTCACTCATGTTATTTAGCTTCATTCTGAGTCTCCAAACAAACCCTTCTGCATGGCACCTTAAACATACAATGCCAAACTCCCTCTCACCTCCCAGGCTTCACAATTTCTCATCTGACTCTGAGCAGACCCCATTCCTCCATGACTTTACTCTGTGTTCTCCTCTGCTCACACACAATCCACCTCTGGACAGGTTCTGAAGGATCTCAGTCCAACACACCAGAGCCACAGGGAGCAGAAAATGAATAGAACCAGAAAAGATATTCATTTCCCATTTCTTAATTCTGGTTGCAGGTTCTTTAAGGACAGGCATGTGAAATTTGTAAAAAGAACAACAACAACAACAAGAACAACAAACAACAACAAAGAATGAGGACAGTGATGTCTGCCCTGAGAAGTACATCAAAGACGGCTTGAGAGAGGTTCATTCAGTATAGACCTGTGGGTGTCTGATTTAACAGAGATCTGCATGTTTACTTGGTAGTTGAGTTTCATGATAGGACGTCTTTTATAATCCCTGTGATCTTGTTTCTTGAAGGTGCATGAAAAAGATGTGGAATGAGTACAGTATTGATGGTTAGGGCATTGAAATATGTCCTTTCATGCTGGCACAGTTTCATGGATTCTGAGCCAAGCTTACTTTGAGGCAACCTAGGGACCCAGAGGATCTGGGAAGTCTGGTTATCTCCAGCTTTGAACATCTAGTCAGAGGAGAGGGAAGATACTTCCAAACATTTTTTTTTTTAATTAAGCAGGTAAGGAAAAAATGGAAAGATGTAAACATATGTTAAATTTTGACACTATGACTCAGATGACATCATTAGTTAGTCCCAGAGAGGTTGTGTTAAAGAAAAGCATGCATCAAACAATTTAGAAATAAAAGTAAGACTTTATTAAAGTTCGTGCAATAGGGCAGTGTCTTGTGACCATTTAAGGCCTGACAGGTTCATGGTATTTGGGCAGGTGGAAGAATATTGCTGAAGCTTTGGGGATGCTTGGCATGCCTTTATTCAAGGGAGGGTAATCCACTCATGCTGCAGGCTCTGTGTCCCCCTGCATGTCTCTGTGTGGCATTTTGCTAGTCACCTGTCCCCTTGTGGGGCAAATGTCATGGCCCCCACCAGGGGGTCCCTATCTGCTTAAGGACTGGAGGCAAACAAAGCTAGATTCCAGCCAGAAAATTGTAAAACATGGCACAATTCTGTGAATGTGAGCCCACTTCATGTTATTGGAACAGTTTATTGGACCCAGAGTCAAAGCTGTGAGAATATTACTTATCAGTCCCATTCCTGGTTATGGGAACATTTCTTCCCTTAGATACCCAGACACCTGGGTGAGGAAGCTAGACTGCTTCCACTTACCCAACAGACAGTGAGACAAAAATGAACAACCCAAATTCAAATGCTGCAGAGATTTTAGAACAGAAGGAACAATCGGGATCTGTGTTTCCTAATTGACTTTAGACAAACAATAGCAAAAATGTTCATTAAACCTGAAGAGGTGATTGTTTTATGTTTTGGCTGTAAAGTTATTCAAGTAACGTAGGTTTCTATTTTCCTCAGGGACAGGCACACCGGGAAGATTAAAATTCAATGTAATGAGCCCAGTATTTGAGGCAGATATTCTTTGGTTCTTAACACTGGCTAGAAGCTTTCAAAAACTCTTAGGTGTGTTTCAAAACACTAGATAAAGAATCATCCATCACCAAATTACAATTATATTTTCAACAGAATGGTCTAAAAGTAGATGTCAGAGACCTGTAGTCAGGAACAAAGAGTCTAAAGGTTCCTGACTCTGAGGGAAATTTAAGTCCTCTGGGTCATAACACAAATGCTTTCTTCAGAGTGGAGGGACCCACAACTAAATTCCTTTCAGCCAAGAACCTCTTTGCATCTCCATCATTGCCTGATATTTATAAAGAGTTGCCAGTTCCTAGCAAGGTCGGCACAGGGGCAAAATACCTGAGAGTCCTTGAACAGAGTCAGGATTTCTTCTCCCAAGATTCTGTGCTTTTTCATATTTTTGCTCAAATTTTCATTATTATTTTTTTTTGTTCAAACATCTTATAAAGCAAACAAGAATAGTCCTGATCCTACAAGATAGGTGCGGTAATTCACTTTGTTCTGATTAGTTACTGAAGTGAAGAAAAACTGACATTCACTACATAGTTTGCTCTGATGCAGGTTTTTCTATAGATATAAGAATAGAAAGTTATTTTATTTTTTTATGTAATGGCATTCAGTTATAGTTGTCCTAACTTTTTGCCCATTGCTCTCCCCTACTCTGTTTTTCAAGCTCCCACAGCCAATCCCAGCCATTGTCCACACCCATGAGTTTTCTATTTGTGTTCCTTTTCTTGCCCCTTCCCCTCTTTCCCTCCATTTGTACCCATCCCCCTTCACTTTGTTCACTATCAGTTTCTTCTTCATTTATAAATCTCTGGTTCTATATCACTCATTTGCTTTGTTGATTAGGTTTCACTTGTAGGTGAGACCATATGTTATCTGTCTTTACCGCCTGGCTTATCTCACTTAGCATGATGTTTCCCAGCTCCATCCATGTTGTCACAAAGGGTGGGAGCTCCTTCTTTCTTTCTGCTCTGTAGTATTCCATCGTGTAAATGTACCACAGTTTTTCATCCACTCATTTACTGATGGGTCCTTAGGCTGTTTCCAGCACTTGGCTACTGTAAATAATACTGCTATGTGCATTGGGGTTCAGAGGGTCTTTTGAATTGGTGATTCAGGATTCTTAGGGTCTAGACCCAGTAGTGGGATTGCTCATCAAAAGGCAGTTCCATTTTTAGTTTTCTGAGTAAATTCCGTACTGTTTTCTACAGTGGTTGTACTAGCTTGCATTCCCACTAACCGTGTATTAGGGTACTCTTTTCTCCACAACCTTGCCAGCACTTGTTTTTAGTTGACTTATTAATGGTGGCCATTCTGACAGGTGTGAAGTGGTATCTCAATGTGGGAGATGCATCCCTGTTTTGTTTCCCATCTGAAAAGGGACACTTGTAGTTTTTTCCTCTTGAGTATGATGCTGGCAGTTACTTTGTCATATGTGGCCTTTATATGTTTAGTTATGTTCTCTCCGTTCTCACTCTGCTGAGAGTTTTGATCACAAATGTATGTTGGGTTTTATCAAAAGCTTTTTCTGCATGTATTGATATGATCATGTGATTTTGAACCTTCACTTTGTTTATATGGAGAATCACATTTTTTTTTATTTGTGAATGTTGTACCAACCTTGCACTCCTGAAATCAATCCCACTTGATCATGGTATACAATGTTTTTGATGCATTGCTATATTTACTTTGCTAATAGTTTGTTGGTGATTTTAGCATTGATGTTCCTCAGAGATATTGGTGTATAATTCTCTTTCCCTCTAGTGTCTTTATCTGGTTTTGGAATTAGAGTAATGTTGGCTTTGTAAAATGAGTTCAAGAACCTGCCCACATCTTCAATTTTATGAAATCATTTGAGAAGGAGAGGTATTCGTTTTTGTTATGTTTGGAAAAATTCACCTGTGAATCTATATGTTTCAGAGTATTTGATGATTGGGAGTTCATTTTATTACTGCTTCAATTTCAGTAGGTGTAAACTCTCTGCTCAGATTATTGATTCTTCCTTATTTATCTTTGAAAGAAAGACTGTATGCTTCAAGGGATTTATCCATTTATCCAGGTTGTCCAATTTGTTGTCATGTAAATGTTCATAATATTTTCTTACCATTTCTGTATTTCTTAGGTGTCAATTGTTAGGTCTACAATTTATTTTTTTTATTAATTTGTGACCTTTTACTACTTTTCCTTGATTAGTCTTTTAAGACTTATGCCATTTTTGTTTCTATTTTCTAAGAACCAGCTCTTAGATTCATTGTTCTTTTTTTCATTTATTAGACACCATTTCATTTATTTATGCTCTGACCTTTATTATTTCCTTCTACTCACTTTGCACTTTGTCTGTTGTTTTTCTTTCCAATTTCCTTTAGGTGTGAAGTTATATTGTTTATTTGAGCTTTTTTCTTGCTTCTGAGATAGGCCTGTATGCTATAACTTTCAGTCTTAGGATTGCTTTCCCAATGTCCCAGAGACTTTGGGTTTTTTGCTCCTGATTTTTATTTGTTTCAGGGTATCTTTTGATGTCTTCCTTGATCTCATGGTTACCCAATTCCTTGTTTAGAATATGTTATTTAGATCCCATGCCTTGCCTGTTTTTCACTGCTCTACCTGTGATCAAATTCTAATTTCAAAGCATTGTGGTCAGAGAAAACTCTTGATATAATTTGAGTATTCTCAAATTAATTGAGCCTTGTTTTGTGTCCGTGGATGTCATCTATTCTAGAAAACATTTCACGTGCACTTGAACACTATGTTTATTTCGCAGCTTTGGGGTGAAATACTCTGGAGATATAAATTAAATCCATTTGACCCAGTGTGCCATTTAAGGCCACTCTCTCCTTCTAGATTTTCCGCCTCGAAGTTCAATCTATTGATGTCAATGGAGTGTTAAAATCAATGACTATGACTGTATTTCTGTTGATTGATATTTGCTTTACCTTTTTTAGGTGCTCCTATGTCAGGTGCAATGTTTCCTAGAGTTATATCTTCTTGTTGGATTATTCCCTTTGTCATGTAGTGTCCTTCTTTGTCTCTTACTATAGCCTTCATTTATATTTTAAGGTACCTAAACTTCTCTCACCTCTGGGCCACACTGGAAGAGTTGTCTTGGCCCACACATTAAACACATTATAATACACAATCACAAAACAATCTCATAATCTTTATAGTAAATTCATGACTTTGTGTTGGAATCTATTCACAGCTATCCAGGGCAGCACGAGCCCATGGATTGTAAGTTGGCCTCCGCTGAAAGTCTATTTCTTATATATATATATATATATATATATATATATATATAAGCACTGCTACCATAGCTTTGTTTTCCTTTGCATTTGCATGAAATCTTTTTCCAACCCTTTACATTTAGTTTGGTTCATCTTTTCATCTTAGATGAGTCTCTTAGAGGCATTTCATCTATGGGTCTTGTATTCTTATCCATTCAGCTACTTCATGTCTTTTGATTGGAGAATTTAAGCCATTTAGATTTAAGGTGATTATTGATAGATACATATGAAGTGCCATTTTATTGTTAGACTATTTTCCTCTGGTTTTGTTTCTTCTTCTTCCTCCTCTTCTTTTTCTTCTTTCTCCTCCTCCTCCTCCTCTTCCTTCTCCTTCTTCTTCTCCCTCTTCTCCTTCTTCTTCCTTTTTCTTCTTCCTCCTTCTTCCTCCTTCTCTTCCTCATCCTCCTCCCCCTCCTCCTCCTCCTTAAAGCAAGGTCCTTAACTTGTTTTGCAGTGCTGGTTTGGTACAGGGAACAGGTCCTCCTGGCAATGGCAAATGTATCCCAGCTATATCAGAAAACCAGCAGGCATGATTTCGCACACAGGAACCAAACCCACAGATCAGCTTCCCTATGGGAAATCAGGTATGCACTATACCTAGGCTACTTTGAGGCTTGCTAAAACTCCCTAGCCCTGAGTTTAAGCAGCAAATGTTCATTGTATATCTTTAAAGTAACTTCCTAAAGTCTGTTAATTATCTCAAGGAGAGAGTGCAACCAGACCAATCACTTTTATCATTCCCTTGCATTTGCAACATTTTTTTCCTTGTTAATCTGTAAGAAGTAATCAGTAACATACTTTCCTTTCTTATCTGAAAAAAGTAATCACGTACAGCAAACCTGAGCATAACGAATGAGAACCTCCTTTTATGTATGCTATTAGAAAGCAATAAAAACCTGTCCAGGCAAGGGTCAGCGCACTCTCTCACTCAGAGGGTGGCCATGCCATCTCTTTTTCTCCACAGAACTTCAGTAGTCCATGTGAATTTCTTCATTGTATCCACAATGCCACAGATAACTCTGGCTGGCATCTGCATCAGTTTGGTGTTAACAACCTCCTTTAGCTTTTTCTTGTTTGGGAATCTCCTTATTTCTCCTCAGGGCTCTCTTTTGATTTTAAATGATAGCCTTTCTGGTAAATACTTACTTTTGCTCACCTTAAATACTTCATGGCAAGCCCTACTGGCGTGAAATGTTTCTGTTGAGTAATCTGATGCCAATATCCTTCCAGAACTTCAGCTGCTATCCATGGGAGCCCAGCCAGCCCTGTCATGCCTCCTCCATACTCCCTATGATTCTCATTGTGCTAAAGTGGTTTCTTTCATCTCTCCAGGGTTATAAGGCTTCTCTCCAACCTGTGTTCAGTTGGTTCTGAGCTGTTTTTAAAATATCCCTTCATGTTCCCAAATTGCCTCTGTCAGTAAAGCTTTCACATGAAGCAAAGGCTTCAAGATACAATTAAAAAAAATATTTTCTAATACTAAAATACACATAACAAGAATTTACTATATTAACCATTTTAAGGTACAGTTCAATAGTATTAAATACATTCACATTGCTGTGCAGCCATCATTACATTTCATCATTTTGCCATTCCCATCAACAGTGCATAAGCATTGTGACCTGCCTGCAGGGTGTGAGATGGAATCTTATTGTATTTTTTTAAGTTTTTTCTACTTGAAGTATAACTGATTTACAATATTCTATTAGTTTCAGGTGGACAACACAGTGACTTGTATTTATGTAAATGATAAGGTGATCACCACAACAGGTCTAGTTACCCTCTAGTCACTCTGTAAAGTTATTATAATGTTATTGATTACATTCCCTGTCCTGTTTGGTATATTCCACAGATATATTTATTTTATAAGTGGTAGTTTGTACCTTTTAATCACTTTCACCTCTATTTACTGTTGCATTCAATATCCTTGAGGAATGAGCATCGGAGACTTTCAGGGGTTCAAAGGTGTTATTTTATTGGCCAAGTTTAACCTGTGCAGGGGCGAACTCTCAAAGTGTCCAGTGACACAGTGCCCACAAGGATCTGCAAACGAGAGCCGCTAGAGCACTTACAACTACGTTCTTATATAGGGGAAGGCAAACAAGCATTATACAGAAGCAGATGTGGCAGTTAGCAATTCGCTTCCAAAGACCGCATGCGGGAATTTCAAACCAAGCATTCTTGCATAAGGCGGGAATGCAGGCTGTTTGTTCATTAACCTAGTAATCTCCTGGCTCTAGCTAGCTAGTTTTCTATTTTCTCATTAAAAAGTACAAAGCACTGCTTATCTAGCCTACCCAGGGGAGAGCGTCTGCTAGACACGGGATGTTTGCTTAACTGCACTGTGTCTCCCCTATCATTTCCTTTTAGCTACAATGTAGTTCTTGTCTATTAGAGGAAATTTAGTTCTTAATTTCCTTATTCCCAACATTTACTATCCCTCCATCACAACTTTCTGTAAACTAGCAGTTTTTTTGTTGCATCTATGAGCCTATTTTTATTTATTTTTGTTCATTTGTCTAGCTTTTTAGGTATCACATACAGTTATATCATGCAGTAATTGTCTTTGTGAGAATATTTTCTTAATATAATACTCTCCAGGACCACCTATAATATTTTGTCCCAAATAACAAGATTTCACACATTTTTATGGCTGAGTAACACTTTTCATATAAATGTGCATTTACAAATATATTGTTAAGATATTGTTTTCATTTTATTTATTCATATATTTATGAACACTTAGGTTACTTCAGTATTTTGCCTGTCAGGAATAAGGCACAAGCCTGTAATCAATAGTGGTACATACAACTTTTTGAATTAGTGTTCATATTTTCTTTAGACTAATGACCACAAGTTAAATCACTGAGTTGTATGGTAATTCTACTTTTAATTTTTGTAGAAATCCCCTTGGCTTTCTGATTAGCATTTTTATGAGACATAATTTCTTACCACAGTTTCTGAACTTAATACACAGCCCTAGGCTGTGGATTCCATGATAAACTCAACTGTCTTGAGGATATTGAACTTAGCCTCTTTCATTTAGAAAATCTTTGCAGCCTGTGTCTCACTAAGGTCCAACAGCACCCCCTGTCTATGGTCTGAGTGCCCAACACTGCAGGAGCTGTTGTGCTAGGTACACATGTTTGGGTGTACAGAGCCATTACAGATTTTTGAAGTCACAGGGTAAGAAAACCCTGAATGGGTAAAAAATACAAATGTTAAAAAAAAAAGACATAAAGGGAACAACTATTTGTGAACATTTTTTCTGGGCTCAGTTGGAAATGCCTCCCCTCAGGCAAAATAGAGAGTATAAATGTCAACCTCTACAGCAACAATAAATGTGCTGCACCTATAAAAGCAAAACAGAGGGATCCTGTCCTGAAGTCCTTTCTTTTACTCTTGGAGTCTCTGCTCCAGTATTTTCAGCACTTTGTTGTGGCTGTTAGAGGAGAGCACTACGTGCTCCAGAGGTGAAAATGTAATAGAACTGGATGAATCAGGGCATGATTGTTACAGGGTGCAGCCAAGAGGGTGGCCCTAAATAGGGATTTGGAATGGAGTCTAGAACTCATGTGTCCAGGAAATATTGGGGTGTCCTCACCCCTTTCCCCACAGGTGTGGGTTGGGAAAAGGAACAGATGGAGGAGGGCCGTTGAGAGCTGTTTTGCATAGCAACAGCTTTGCAGCTAACCTCTGGTGTGGTCATTTAACATATCTATAACCTTTAACTGGTTGCATAGATATGTTAAATAGCTGTGGTCAAGCTCTGAGACAGTGGAGTGGAAGTAACTTCCCCACCAAGACATAACTAGGGGGCAGGTCCACTGAGTTACAGCGCCTGCCTGGGACCTTGGAGAAGACTCGCTCCATGACATGGGGCTACATCTGCCCAGACTCACGATGGCAGCCTAGTAAAGCTGGAACAATATGAGAGTGATGGCAATTGTAGCCAATTGTGTGGGGAGTCGGAAATGGGGCTGCAGAGGAAGATTGGCATGGGGATTTAAACCCAGATGCCCCAGCCACTGTGCGGGGAGAACCACGTGGCTTTGCCAGAGTGGGGACTCCCGTGGCTTTAAAAGGGGGAACCACCACCCAGCTTTAGCAGAGATCCTGGTGACATAGCTGATGGTGCCAGGAACCAAGGGAGGCCTACCAGCCAAGACAGATTACTGGGAAGAACTGGGGGCTGCCTGAGCCACAGACTTCCATTTCTTTTCCTGAGATATGGTACTTCAGACTGGGCAAAGGGGGAAGGAAGAACTGTGTGTGTTTGTGGGTGTTTTAAGGGACTTTGGGATTTTGATGAAGACATTAGGTTACTACTTTAAGTTTGCATAGTATTAAATAAACATTTCCTTTCCTTTTCATGAATCCGTAGCATTGAGAGATGTCTTTCCTATAAGGTGGCTGACATAACAAACCTGGGGGGGTTCCTTTCCGTAATAGTGTATTGCCCTTTGCACCCCCCTTGTTGTTCTGTAACATGATGATATCATACAAAATTTCTGAGTCTTATTGTGTTTACAGTAAACCTATTCTGATGGAAAAATATGTCATAAATGGGGCAGTTCTTGGTGTTTAAAACAGCACTTTAGTTAGCCTTTAATTTCTGAGGAAGGAAAACCATGTTAATAGTTCTGAGGTCTAAAAAATGTGTCCTCTCTGATTTGACTCTAGTGTTAGGTGGGTATTCTCCTTTTTTTTTCTTGGTGCTGCACAAAATCTAAGGTCAACAGGACCTCAAACTCTTTACACCTGTGTACAACTCTTAGTTTCCAAGCTCTTTATTAATAGTTTTGGGCCATAGTCAATTTACAAAATTTAAATTATGGCAAGAGGATGACCTGGTTAAAAGAGTAAAGGAATGTAAAATAATATTTCAAACAAATAACAATGAAAAGAAGTGAGGGCAGCAAGTCCAAGAAGAAGGAAAAATTCCAAGCTGAATTTATGAGGCAAGCATTATCCTAATTCCAAAACCAGATAATTACACTACAATGAAAGAAAATTATAGGCACTTATCCTTCATAAATGGAGATGCTAAAATTCTCAAAAAAATTAGTAATCCAGACTCAGCAATAGATTAGAAAGATCATATGACATGATCATGTGGCATTTGTTCTGGGGATGCAGGGTTGCTACAATATATGCAATTAAATAAATACAATAAAACTCATAAACAAAAAGAAATGTAAAACCACAAGGTCACAACAATAATCTCAGGAAAAAATTTCATAAGATCCAGCATCCACTTATCATAAAAAAAAGTCAGCAAAGTAAGAATAGGGAAAACAAAGGCCATATATGAAAACCCCACTGCCAACATCACATTCAATGGGCAAAAACTTAAGGTGTTACCTATAAAATCAAGGACTAGACAACGTTATCCACATTCACCAGTCTTATTCAACATAGCACTGGAAATGCTATCAACAACAATAAGAGAAGAAGAAAATATGCACTGCAACCAAATTAGAAAGAAGAAAATAAGACTCATTAATCATATTTTATATGATGTTCTATGTAGAAAACCTTATAACTGTACCAACAGCTTCTGAGTCAAAAATGAACTTAGTAAAGTAGAAGCATACAAAATTAATATTCAGAAATTGGTAACACATCCATACAGCAATACTGAACTATCATAAAGAGAAACTGAAAAACAGCCCCATTTACTACTGTGAAACCAAATGACAACAAAAATCTAAGGTAAATAGAAAAAAAATTAACCAAGGAAGTAAAGACCTGTACTGTGAAAACTATGGGACACAGAACAAGAAATCAAGACAGATACAAATCAGCAGAAGTATATACCATGTTCATGTAATTGAAGAGTTGACATTATGAAAATGCCCAGGCTGCCCAAAAGAATCTATCCATTTAATTCAATTCTTATCACAATACCAATAGCATGTTTCACAGTTCAGAACATATATCCTAAAAATGTACATGGAACCAAAAGAAAAAAAAAATACGAATGGCTTTCAAAAGCATGAGAAAAAAAGAACAAAGGTGCAGAGATTACAGTGACTGAAACAAAACTATACTACAAGGCCTTTTTAAGCAAAAGAGCTTTGTACTATCAAAAGAACAGACAGATACATTAATGGAACTGAGGAGAGATCCCAGAAATCAACACTCTCCTCTGTGAAGAATTAATATTTAACAAAGGATGCAACATCATACAATGGAGTAAAGACATTCTTGTTTAATAAGTGGTGTTGGGAAAATGGAACAGGTACAGGCAAAAAAATGAAGCTAAACCACCAAACTTACACCATACAAGAATAAACTCAGAATGGGTAAAATATTTAAATGAAAGTTGCAAAAACATAAAAATCCTAGAAGAAAACATAGGCAGTGAAATCTCAGATATCTGCTATAGCAATATTTTTTACAACATGTCTCCTAGGGCCAGGAGAAGTAAAAAATAAACAAATGTAAATGCATCAAATTAAAAAGCTTCTTTACAGCAGAAGAAACCATGGACAAAATGAAAAGAGAAACTACTGTATGGGAGAACATATTTGGCAATGATATATTGGAGAAGGGGTCAATTTTCAAGCTACATGAAGTTCTTATACAACTCAACACCAGGAAGACAAACAATCCAATTAAAAAATGGCTGACAGACCTGAAGAGACATTTCTCCAATGAGGACATGAGATGGCCAATATACATATAAAAAAAGCTCAATGTTACTAATCACCAGAGAGAGGCAAATTAAAACTACAAAGAGATATCACCTCCCATCTGCCAGAATGACTACCATCAACAAATCAACCTACAAGTGCTGGGTAGGATGGCCAGAAAAGAAAATCCTAGTTCACTGTTGTAGAATATGCAGATGAATACAGCCACTGTGGAAAACAGTGTGGAGTTTCTTCAAAGAAAGTAAAAATGATGGTGATCCAAGATGACAGAGGAGTAGAAATTATGCTAACTCCCTTCCAGTACCAATCTGGAATTACAACTAAATTGTGGAGTAATCACCAGGCACAAACAACTAAACGATAGTGAAAGGGAAGCTTTATAACCAGGGATGGACTGAAGAATCAGCTTCAGCACAATTTCACTGGTAGGGAGAGCAGTGGAGA
The DNA here is from genome assembly GCF_004126475.2 of Phyllostomus discolor. Lineage (NCBI taxonomy): Eukaryota > Metazoa > Chordata > Mammalia > Chiroptera > Phyllostomidae > Phyllostomus > Phyllostomus discolor. The sequence goes on from NC_040914.2 coordinate 10,894,777, forward strand.
CACAATTGGGCAGGCTGGATGCCCACAGGTGGTGAGGCAGGAGATAGTCAGGAAGGAAGCTCCAGAAGCCCCCGCAGGGCTGAGGTAGAAAACATCTGTACATGACAAAGACCCCCTAAAACGGGTTGTTCCTGTTTACTGGGATAACTCTGAATCATAGAATGCGCCTGCGTGCTACCCCTGATTCATTATAATATCATTATAATGAAATAACATTGTGGGACTCCCTTCTCCAGTAGCCAATCAAGAAAATCATGGGAAACCACACATGTGCAGTAGCTTTGAAATCCAACTCCTTGTACCTGCGCAGGAAAAGCCCACCAAAGATGAGCAAGGGGGCTTCTGCGCTATAAGAATAGAATCCCCCAGCGCACATGCCCTTTTCTCTGCTCAGAGCTGGCCCACTCCCGTGTCCTGTGGAGTGTACTATCACTTAATAAATCTTCCCTCTTTCTTTATGCTATAAACTTTGTGTGTTCGGTTCAATTCTTTGTCCTCGATCACTAAGAACCTGGTTACCTGTGCACACCTGTGACAGTTTTTGGCGAGCCAGCCAGGAGAAGACACCGGAGTGGTAAGCTTTCTTTGCTGCTCTGACACCTGGGATGCCCTTTTCCGTTATCACCTATTCTGTTTCGGTGACTCTGATGTTCCGTGATGGAAGGTCAGCCGCTAATTTGCGGGCACAGGTCGGGCAGTTAAAAGCCACAAGGGTGCCCGCCGCTTGAAGACTCCTGTGATAGGATAACTTGGATGCGGAACGGGGTTAGCCTTAGTCCCCGCTAGGTACAAGAAAATGTCTGCACAACGGTCAGGCACACTGTGGAAAGCACAAAACACTGCCCCACCCCGCGGCCACTCCCCCAATAGGCATAGTCGGACCTTCCATGCGGGATATCAGTCACCACCTCACCTGCACTATGGCTTCCTTTTGCAGTCTCCTCATCAGGCCCACAGATAGTCTTTTATGCTTTTCCTCCCCAACTGACTTCTGGTCTTTATACCTTCACTCATACCCCACTTGCCTTTTATGTATGAAGGGCTCCTGCTGTCTTTGTACTAGGATATCTACCTTGGGGTCATTGACAGGCTAGCGCTAAGTACAGTTGCAGGAATGAGCCACTCCCATCTTTGCCACGTGTATACTGTCATTGTAAGCAGCAACATCGCTCAGAACCACACAACAGGTGCCTGCTGGTCGCTGGTTACTAAATGGCTGCGTAGAGTCACTCTTACCTAACTAATTGATTTTGGAATTCTAAGGTGGTTTACTTGTTCCTATAAGGGTATTTTAATTTTCCCTCTCAGTCCATTGTCCCTCTATGAGATCCGCCTCCAGTATGAAGGGTGGTGTTTTAGACATCTCTTGAGGTCCCTTCTGCGAGACTTCAGACGCAGGTACAATTTCTTAAAGCTCTGGAAAATTACATAGGATATTTAAGGGTCTTCTTTGTGATCTAGAAAAGAGTCATTTTATAATAAGATCATCTCGGTGCTTCTTGAATGGTTTACAGGGCCAGAAATTATTTTTCTAGTAACACACTTCCTTTGCCCCAGATCTTAAAGCTTACAGGAAAATGAGGGTCCCCATAGATGAAAAATACAGAAATGGAAATGAACTAGGGCCACAAGGGTAGAGTCTGGGATTGTCGGGATTATAGGCAATTGCTCAAGAATGCAGGACTGGTTCCTTCCCAATAGAGACAAAAGTAGACTGTGGCCCACTAGGAAGCTCCTGAGGCAAGAAAAGGGGGAAGCCTCTCGATTGCAAGGGAGTATCTCTCTCACTAGAATCTCTTTTGCCAGAGACATCTGGTAGTTCGGTGGGATCCCAGGGGTCGCCCATGGCCCACTAGGAATCTCCTAAGGGCAGCAAAGAGAGGGACGCCTCTAGTCTGCAAAGGAGTATCTTTGTGTTTCTTTTCCTTCTCTCTTAGGATCACCGCAGTCGAGATGGGAACTACATCTTCCATTCCTTCCAAATCACCATTGGGTTGCATTCTTAGCAACTGGGATAAATTTGACCCCCAAAATTTAAAAAAACAAGAGATTAGTTTTCTTTTGTAACACAGTTTGGCCCCAATATAAATTAGGGGATGGAGAAATATGGCCTGAGAATGGGAGCAAAAATTATAATACTATCCTACAGCTAGATCTATTCTGCCGGAGGGAAGGCAAATGGTCTGAAGTTCCTTACGTGCAGGCATTTATGGCTCTGTACCGAGATCCCTCGTTTTGCTCCAGCCCCACCCTGACAAAACCTGCAGGCCCAAGTGTTGATCAATTAGAAGATACTCTCCTTAGCTCCCCACCTGTCTCTCAAGGGAGATTAAGGGAACCCCAGAGTTCTGGAGTCTCTGCCCCTACCTTAGAGGAAGCGACCTCTCCACCACCCTATGCTATGAACAACCTAAAGCCACCAGCTGAGGAAAAACCCAGCCCTGCAGGACATACCAGAAGTGGCGCTTCTTATCTCCCTACCACTCCTGCACTCCTACCCTTGAGGGAGGTAGCAGGCCCTGAAGGTGCTATAAGGGTACAAGTGCCATTCTCTATAACTGATTTACAACAATGTAAAGACAGGCTTGGGAATTTTTCAGAGGACCCTTCACGTTTCACTAGTAATTTCCAGATTCTTACTCTAGCATTTAGTATGTTGTGGAGGGATTTGTACATAATTCTGACCACCTGCTGTTCCCCAGCCGAGAAACAGCGGATCTGGGAGGAGGCCTGAAAGTATGCAGATCAGCTGCATACCCAGAACCCTGGCACTAACCAGTCAGCTGCCCAAGCTGTCCCGGACCAGGAACCTGACTGGGGATACAATACTCAGGCAGGGATCCGGAGTAGGGATGCAATGATAGATTGCTTACTGGCAGGAATGAGAAACTGCATCAAGAAACCTGTGAATTACGAAAAGGTTAGGGAAATCTTTCAGGGCAAGGAAGAGAACCCAGCTCTCTTCAGAAACAGACTAGTGGAAGCCTTCCAAAAATATACAAACTTGGACCCTTCATCCCCAGAGGGTCGAATCTTGATAGGACAGCATTTTATAAGTCAATCTGCCCCTGATATTCGCAGGAAGCTTCAGAAATTACAAATGGGCCCGCAGACCCCCTTAGATCAGCTCATGGATACAGCCTTTTCAGTCTTTAACAATAGGGATTTGGAGGAAAGAAAACAGGGAAAGAAGGAAAGAGAGAAGCAAGCAGAGCTCCTTGCACTAGCCTTTAGTAGTGCCATTGGCGGAAACCAGCCCCATCAGGGGAGCTCGGGGAGGCCTCAAAAGAATCAGGGGCAAAAGGATCAGACCTGTTATAAGTGCAAGCGCCCTGGACACTGGTCAAAGAACTGCACTCAGCCACCTCCGAGGCCCTGTCCTCTATGCAAGAACTTCAGTTCTGATCCCTGGCACTGGAAGGTAGACTGCCCCCGTTCCCATAGTGGAAAGGGGTCATCTCCCAAGGCCATGGCTACTCTTGAGGACTGAAGGTGCCCGGGGAACAGGTCGGCCCCAGGGAATACTCATATTCCCATCTCTACTGAGGAGCCCCAGGTAACTTTAGATGTGGCAGGTAAGAAAATCAACTTTCTTGTTGATACAGGGGCCACTTACTCTGTCCTTAACTCCTACTCTGGACCTCTTTCCTCCAAATCAACTAAAGTAATGGGGGTCGAAAGAAATCCTAAGGCATATTTCTATACATTCCCTATCACTTGCCAATTTGAGAGTCGAATATTCAAACACTCCTTTTTAATTGTTCCTCAGTGCCCTATTCCTCTGTTAGGCCGGGACCTTTTAGCTTGGATGGGAACTATCTTGTTGTTCCCTGAAGTGCCATTTGATTTAATTAAGGTGATGATAATCAGTAGTGTTCGAAATCAGGAAGAAATCCCAAGTTCAGTTCTGGATGCAGTAAACCCACTAGTTTGGGAGTCAGGAATTCCTGGAAGAGCAAAGACTGCATTACCGGTTAAAATCCAGTTAAAACCCAGGTCAGATTACCCTCACAGGAAGCAGTATCCTATTAAACAAGAAGCTTTGGAGGGCTTACAGCCCATCATAACTAAATTTATACAACATGGGCTCATAGTCCCTTGTCAGTCTCCTTGCAACACTCCCATCTTACCAGTGATGAAACCTACAGGAGAATACAGGCTAGTCCAGGACCTAAGGTTAGTCAATGAAGCAGTAGTCCCTTTACATCCAATAGTAGCTAACCCTTACACCTTGCTCTCACAGATACCAGATGATGCTCAGTGGTATTCAGTATTAGATTCGAAAGATGCCTTCTTCTGCATCCCTTTGCATCCTGACTCTCAGTATTTATTTGCTTTTGAGTGGACTGATCCAAAGACGATGATACATCAGCAATATACTTGGACTGTATTGCCACAAGGGTTTAGGGACAGTCCCCTTCTCTTTGCTAGGGTATTAGAAAAGGACCTTAGAGATTTACAGCTACAAGGAGGGGCCATTTTACAATATGTAGACGACATACTAATCTGCAGCCCCTCCAAGGAGGCTTCTGATCAAAATACCATCCAGACTCTGAATTTCCTAGCTGAAAGACGATATCGGGTATCAAAGAAAAAGGCTCAGATTACCAAACAAAAAGTAAATTACTTAGGGTATATTTTGACTCCTGGATGTAGGCAATTATCACAGGAGAGAATTAAAGCGATTACTGAATTAACTCCACCTGCTACTAAACAGCAGCTTCGCTCCTTCTTAGGAATGGCAGGATTCTGTAGGATTTGGATCCCCAACTTTGGGCTAATCGCCAAACCTCTGTATGAAGCCATTAAGGGGCCAGACACTGAATCCATTATATGGGAAAAAGAATGTGATCAGGCTTTTAATAAAATCAAGCAGGCTCTAATCGAAGCCCCAGCCTTAGGCATCCCCAACTTACGTAAGCCTTTCTCTCTATACATAGCAGAGAAGCAAGGGATAGCTTTAGGGGTCTTAGTCCAACGACTAGGGAATGAACCTCAACCAGTTGCATATTTCTCAAAAAAACTGGACACTGTAGCAGCTGGGTGGCCTCCGTGCCTAAGAGCAGTTGCAGCCACAGCCATGCTAACCGAGGAAGCTAGTAAACTAACTCTCGGGCAGAAGTTAGAAGTCTTAACTCCACATCAGGTACAAGGGGTGTTAGAAATGAAAGGGCACCTCTGGCTAACAGGAAATAGACTGACCAAATATCAGGCCCTTCTTCTAGACAATCCTGAAGTAACTATAAAGACCTGTAACACCCTAAACCCAGCCTCCTTAATGCCTAGAGAATCGTCCCCAGATTTGATCCATTCCTGCTCAGACATTATTAGTCTTACTCAATCGAGCAGGACTGACTTATTAGACCAGCCCTTAGAAAACCCTGATGATGAGTGGTTCACTGATGGGAGCAGCTTTGTACAGAATGGGCAGAGAAAAGCAGGATATGCAGTAGTTAGTTTATATAACACCATTGAGGCACAGCCCCTTCCATCCTCAACCTCGGCCCAAAAGGCTGAAATTATAGCCCTTACCCAAGCTCTCATCCTAGGACAAGGAAGAAGGGTCAATATCTATACAGACTCCAAATATGCCTTCCTTGTTCTGCATGCTCATGCCGCCATATGGAAAGAAAGAGGGCTCCTCACCGCTAAGAATTCCCCTATTAAACATGGACCAGAAATCTTAAATTTATTGGAAGCAGTTAGGCTCCCTAAGCAAGTGGCAGTTATGCATTGCAAAGGCCACCAAAAGGATATGTCCCATATCTCTCAGGGAAATAGGAGAGCAGACCAAGAAGCAAAGAAAGCAGCGCTAGGGACTGATAGACAAATGGCTTTATTCCCCCCTGTAAATGTCTCAGATATCAAGCCCAACTATACATCTGAGGAAATATCTTGGGCTTTGGAACAAGGAGGTGTCCATGAAGGACCCTGGATATATATTGGCCAGAGGCTCTTCCTTTCTCGAGGCTCTTCCTTCCTCAAGCCTCCCAGTGGAAGTTCTTAAAGGCTTTGCATGACTCCTTCCACATTGGAAGGGATGCTACAATGACAATGGTTAACAAATTATTCATAGGTAGGGTAATAGCTACTACCATAAAGAATATTTGCCAGGCTTGTACTCTTTGTGCCTATAACAATCCTGGGCAAAAGCCATCCCTGCCCCCGCTGATAGAACCTATTCAGCGAAGAGGGACCTATCCTGGAGAGGACTGGCAGATTGATTTTACCAAAATGCCTCCTTGTAAAGGATACAAATACTTACTAGTCCTGGTAGATACCTTTACTGGATGGATTGAGGCCTTTCCGACAAGGACAGAGAAGGCCACGGAAGTAGTAAAGGCTCTCCTAAAGGAAATAATACCCAGGTTTGGTCTTCCACAATCCCTACAAAGTGATAATGGGCCATCCTTCACTTCTAAGATCACTCAAGCAGTTTCTGAAGCTCTAGGCATAAAATATTACCTTCACTCTGCTTGGAGACCACAGTCCTCTGGAAAGATAGAACGAGCAAATCAAACTTTAAAGAGGACATTAGCAAAACTTTGCCAAGAAACTTCTGAAAACTGGGCTAAGTTACTACCTATAGCCCTCATGAGAATTAGGGGCTCCCCTAAGGCCAATACTAAACTCAGTCCATTTGAAATGTTGTATGCCCGGCCCTTTTTAACTCTAGATCTGATATTCGATACAGAAACCCATCAAGCAATTAAGTATATAATAAACTTAGGACAGGTGCAGAAAGCTTTACAGGAATATGGAAATAAAGTTTTACCAGCCGCAAAAGGGAATTTTCAAACTGCCATATCTCCAGGAGACTGGGTACTCCTTAAAACCTGGAAGGAGGGATCACCAGCAGACCAACTCAACCCTAAATGGAAAGGGCCTTACCAGGTAGCCCTGAGTACCCCTATGGCTGTGAAACTCTTAGGGGTCGATAGTTGGGTTCATATTTCCAGGGTAAAACTAGCCCCCACGGATCCCAATCTGACTCAGGACCAGCTGGAGACCCAAAGTCCAGACTATACCTGCGAGCCACTGGAGGACCTCAGGTTCCTGTTCAAAAGGAGGAAGCCCTAAAAAGATAAGTAATAACCAATAACAGTGCACTAAAATCACCATTGTTCTGGATAGTTGCACTTAAAAACTTCCTATTCGTACTGGTCCTCTGCTTCATATAAAGGCTTGCTCACTTCCTTCTGGGTGGAATCATATCTGGGTGGATTGTCTAAAATGAAAATGTCTTTGTTGTTTCTATTAACCATTCTCTACTCTCCTGCACCCTGTATAACGGAATGGGATGAAAATTTTCTAGTGAATGCTTCTCGGACCTTAGCAGCAGGAGAAAACCTGGCCCAATGTTGGATATGTCATCCTAACCCGGAAACTCCTTCCAGATACAATACTCATATAAAAGCCTACCCAATAGCTAATGAATCCTTAATCAGTGCTTTGAATTCCTCCGTCAATTACACGTGTTCCTCTTTTTTCTTTAAGAGTCAGATGGGAGCGAAATCCTCCTTTGTGTTTCCGTATGACCCCACTAGAATTGAAGCCATTTAATTACTCCAGCACCTCTCTTAAGTGCAACAGTACAATGGGATGTACCCCATGTTATAATAATACTCATACAAGGGTCATTGACCCATTTCAAGCCCTGGCTTCTCTTTCAAGTTCCAGCTTTCTAGAGAATCTTTCTGAGGAAGAAATTTTCAAACCATTAAATTGGTCACATATAGTATGCTACCCAAATTATGATTCTAACTGTATTCCTAATAGTACCCATTGTTGCTTTGACAAAACTCACAATGCAGATACAAATGATACTTCTAAATGTGTTACTTGGAAATTAAACCAATCTCTTAAAGGAGTATTAGCAAAATTTCTACCACCTCCTGCAGGTGGGAAAGATCAGAGAAATAACTTAGGCCCTTTTAAGGACTGCCTTTCCCCCTTGCCATATGCCCTCCTTAACAAATATAACTCCACTAATGCCACAGTTATTGCAGCACCCCCGGGGCTCGTCTGGCTATGTGGGACTCCCAATAACTGGCTAACGGATCATTCAGAATTTCAAGAAGCTATTGCTTATACTCATCTCAGCAACTCTAAACATGGGGGTGACTGTACCTTAGGGACCTTGGCACCCCAAGACCTTACCATTATAAATATAACCATGGGTCCTGGGAGTCCATCTCTCAGCAGAAAAAAACGAGCTTTTGGTCTAATAGTGGCTGGAGCTGCTGCCACTATAGCCGCTGCAGCCCCCTGGGGAAGCTTCGCCTATCATGAGGCCACTCTAAGGGAACTCACTAAGATTATAGAAGAAATCTCCAAAGATACTGCTGGAACTCTAGCTGGACTCTCAAGATCAGTAGATTCATTGGCAAATGTAGTCATGGATAACCACCTTGCCCTTGACTATCTTCTAGCAGAACAAGGAGGGGTATGTGCTGTTATCAATAAAACCTGCTGCACCTATGTAAATAACTCTGGAATGATCGAAACTAACATAAGGAAAATTTATGAACAGGCAGAATGGCTACATAAGTATAACCAACAGGGCCAAGGGATTAAGGAAGCCCTGACCTCATGGTTCCCTGGCTTAACATGGTTATTACCCTTCTTGGGGCCCTTAATAACACTGCTGGTTTTACTACTTTTAGGACCTTTCTTATTTAATTTACTTGTTAAATTTGTTTCTTCTAGACTTAAGCAGTTCCACGTCAAACTGATAACACTCCAAGGTTTCCAACCAATCCCTGAGAACAATGTGGAAACTGACCAACATACAGCATCTGTGGTGGCCTCAGAAATTCCTCTTCAACCTCTAGATAGAATAGGGCGAGAATTCCGTGGTTCTCAATAGGCAGGGTCTACTGTCCAATCTAAGCCTGAAGCAGCTATGGATGACGGATCTTCATCCCTCAACAACCCCAAAAAGATTTTTGAGAACCATGTCTCTCAGGGAGAAGTTGAGGCAGGAGATAGTCAGGAAGGAAGCTCCAGAGGGCCCCGCACGGCTGAGGTAGAAAACATCTGTACATGACAAAGACCCCCTAAAACGGGTTGTTCCTGTTTACTGGGATAACTCTGAATCATAGAATGCACCTGCGCACTACCCCTGATTCATTATAATATCATTATAATGAAATAACATTGTGGGACTCCCTTCTCCAGTAGCCAATCAAGAAAATCATGGGAAACCACACATGTGCAGTAGCTTTGAAATCCAACTCCTTGTACCTGCGCAGGAAAAGCCCGCCAAAGATTAGCAAGGGGGCTTCTGCCCTATAAGAATAGAATCCCCCAGCGCACGTGCCCTTTTCTCTGCTCAGAGCTGGCCCACTCCCATGTCCTGTGGAGTGTACTATCACTTAATAAATCTTCCCTCTTTCTTTATGCTATAAACTTTGTGTGTTCGGTTCAATTCTTTGTCCTCGATCACTAAGAACCTGGTTACCTGTGCACACCTGTGACAGTGGCAGCTGAAGTGCTGGAGGGATATTTAAGCAGCCAGTTGGATCACCCTCAGGAGAGTGGGCTCTAAACTTTAAGGTGGGATCCCCAGCCTGTAGGGCCAGAGCTCAAAAAGTACACAGAAAACAACCAGTGGTGAAAAGTGAGACCATCGTTCTCTGCCAGAGATGGATACCTGGAAATGCAAAGAGGCATTTAGAGAGCCAACACACAAATTTTCATTTGCAGGCACTTACCTTGGGCTCCTGCAAAGGCGTGGTCAAACGCCTAGAGATGCCTGAGGAGAGACTGATGATGGTAGCTTTTGAGAGAGAACTGAGAGAGTAGCCACCAGGATCCCAGTGCTGGGTCATTTCCTATATGACAGCAGCCATCCTACTCGGGAAAACCACTCCCCTCCCAGCAGCAGCAGGCTGAGGAAAAACAACACCCCCAAACCCAAGAGGGATTCTGCCCTGCCCTATGGTGCTTAAGCCTTACTGCTGAGTGCAGAGCAACTAGATTAACAGCTGAAAGAGACAGCCACAGACAGTAGGTCCCTGGAAGTCTTCAACAGGCTGCCTAAATTCAGGTAGGGTCAACATCTGACATCACCAGAGGCAGATCCAGAAAGAAAAAACAGTGGTAAAAACTAGAAGCTTCTGAGACAAAATCCACTGTGGTCTTCTCCATGATTTCTGATAGCTTCTTTTCTGCATAGCTTTATAACATTCATTTCTTGTCCATCACATTTGTGCATATTAAGTTACTAGATTTTGTACTATAGCTTATTTCAATTCACACATTTTCCCCTCCCTTCTCTTACCCCATTTTAACTATTTACTCTCATTATTTTCATTTTAAATTTTGTTTTCTCTCTCGCCACTTGTACCATTTCTCCCCTGGCCAGGCTCACAAAACCAATTTTATTGTCAATAGACATTGCACATCCTATTTCCATGCACTTAAAACACCTGCATTCTCTCTCCACATTTAGCAATCTTTACTAGATCATTGTCACATTTCTTCAATTTTATCTCTAGACCTTCAGTAACTTTGTATTTGAAATCTCAAGTTTTACCATCACATCTCCAACTCTTTCTTTTTATATCTCAAATTTGTAAGTTTGCCATGTCTTAGCCTGTTCTTTTTCTTTCTTAGTTTTCTCTTTCATCCTGCCCTTTTATTTTGTATTCTCTTTTTTTTTTCTTTTTCTTTTCACCTCAACTTATAATTTTCCCTCTCTTGGCTTTGTTTTTGTTCCTCACTGTCAGGACTCCTTCTCACCTTGTCATTTCACAATGACTAACCATTCCTCTAGACATCCCTTAGCTTTTCTTTCTTTCTTTTTTCTCCCTCTTATTCCTATATCATCTATATTAATTTTAGCTTATTTGTTGTTGATAGTGTTGTAGTTGATCTTTCTCTTTAATTTGGCTCCTATATTTTTTTATCATTTATTTACTTTTTTCCTCCATTTTTCTTTCTCTTTCTGACTTTATTATCTTTTCTTTTAATTTCCATTTAAACCTAATATGTTTCCCTTCAGTTACTCCATTCTGGCTTCTTCCTTCCCTTTTTTTTCATATGTAAATTTTACTTTCTCTCTTCACATTACTCCAACTCCTAACTCTTATTAGTGATCCTCCATCTACCGTCTGAAAATCATATTTCTTTCAGTTAGTCATCTCATATTTGCTCTCTTTTCTTATAATAGCCTTAATTCCTTTACACCCTTATTTATACTGGTTCATTTGCTGTTGATAGTGGGGTTGCAGGGGTAGTTATTTTTCTACATGTGGGATTGTTTCCTGGGCTTTGTAGCTTTGTTCTGGCACCACCTGCACAACCACATACAAGGAATGGTTGGTGAAGTGATCCTCAATCAACTAAGCTGAGAGAAAGACTCACCAAAGAATGATGAAACAACAGTAAAAACCCAATTACATCCAGAGAGCCAACATAAACAGCATAAAGGGCATCCCAAGATAATCAGGTTCAGGAGACTGGGGAGACTACACCACTAATGGAAAGGAGGAAGCTGCAGAAAAAGTGTGAAATGAAATAGAGGGAAGTAAACTATCAGATATTGAGTTCAAAACAATTGTTATATGGAAGATTAATGAGCTCAGTGAGAATTGCTGAAAACTAAAGAGAAGCTAGGAGAAACTTACTGCAAATAATGACAGCATGAAAAAGGACATAAAAATTAACAAGGTCCAAAATGAAATGAAGAATATAATTTCTGAATTGAAGACCACAGTACAAAAAATCAAAAGAGGGCTAGATGAAGCAGAGGTTCAAATCAGTGAGCTGGAGGACAAGGTAGAAAAAAAAACTCAGAAAGTGGGAAAAAGGGGAAAAAGACTCAAAAAGAACAAAGAGGCATTAAAGGAACTGCAGAACAACATGAAACACTACATATATAGCAAGACTCTTAATTAAAATGGATGGTGACATAAGGAGTTTCCCAGAAACAAAAGGCTAAATTAATACATCTCCACCAAAGCAGCACTGCAAGATATTCTAAAGGGCTTGCTTTAAGGATATGAAGACAAAGAGAAAGAGAGGAACACATGTACAGAGGGGGTAAATGAAACAAATAAGTACCTATCAATAATGACCTTAAATGAAAACGAATTAAATGCTCCAGTCAAAAGACAAAGGGTAGCTGAATGAATAAGAAAACATGACCTGTATATATGCTGCCCGCACGAGACTCACCTGAGAACAAAAGTCCTACACAGACTGAAAATGAAGGGTTGGAAAAAATATTCCAAGTCAACGGACTGGAAAAAAACCTGAGGTAACAATGCTTATATCAGAAAAAAAAAAATATTTAAAGCAAAGGCCATAAAAAGAGACACAGAAAGACACTTCATAATACTCTAGGGAGGAATCCATGAAGCAGACATAAACATTCTAAACATATAAGTACCCAACATAGGAACACCCAAATATATAAGAAAAATCATGGAGGACTTCAAGAAAGATATAGGTAACAACGGAATGATAGTAGGGGATTTTAACACCATACTGCCAACAATGGATAGATCTTCAACATAAACCATCTACAAGGATATTGCGGAATTGAATGACACATTACATCAAATGGACTAAACTGATTTATATATAGAACCTTTTTTTCCCGAAGAAGCATAATACACATTCTTTTCAAATGCACATGGAACATTTTCCAAGCTAGACTACATGATTAGACACAAAAGAAGCCTCAACAAATTTAAGAATATTAAAATTATGTTAAGCATTTTCTGAGACCACAAGTGCTTGAAACTATAAATCAACTCCAAGGAGAGAAGTCTCTAAAATATTCAAAAGCATAGAAACCAAATAGCATGCTATTAATCAACAATTGTGTTAATAATGAACAATTATTATAATAATGAAATCAAATGGTTTATGGAAACACATGAAAATGAACACACAACAGTCAAAAACCTACGGGGCACACCAAAGGAAGACCTGACAGAAACTTCACAGCAATACAGGCCTATGTAGTAAAGATAGAAACATTTCAAATAAACAGCCCAACCCTGCAACTACAAGAACTGGAGGAAGAACAACAAAGAAAGCCCAAAAGAACTAGAAGGAGGGAAACAATCAATATCAAAGCAGAATTAAATAACATATAGAATAAAAGAACAACTCAAAGGGTCAATAAATCCAGGAGCTGGTTCATTGAAAAGATAAACAAAACTGAGATGCCTTTAACCCAGATTCATTAAAAAACAGAGACAAAAAGAAAAAAGGAGTATACCCAAATACATAAAATCAGAAATGAAAAAGGGGAATTAACAACTGATACCATAGAAATAAAATGGATTGTAAGACATTATTATGAATAAATAAGTGCTAAAAAAATTGAAAACCTGGGTGAAATAGACAAATTCCAGAAAAACAAAATCTTCCAAAACTGAATCAAGAAGCACCAGAAAGACTGAACAGGCCGATAAACATCTGGTGAAAGTAAAACAATAAAAACAAAAACAAAAAAAATCCTGGCACACAGAAGATCTGGACTGGTTGTGGTAACAAGAGGATTTTACAAAACATTTAAGGAAGAGCTAGCTGTGATATTTTCAAAATATTCCAAAAAAAAAAAAAAAAGAGGGAAGACTCCCAAACTCTTTTTATGAGGCCAGCATCATTGACATCTCAAAACAGATTAAGACACAGGAAAGAAAACTACAGGCCGATATTTCTGATGAACATAGATACAAAAATCCTCAACAAAATATTGGCAACCTACATCCAGCAATACATTAAGAAGATCCTGCAGCATGACCAAGTTGGATTCAATGCAGGGTTGCAAGGATGGTACAGTATTTGCAAATCAATACACATAATACATCACATAAACAAAGGAGAAGGAGAAAACACATGATTATACCAATAGATGTGGAAAAACTATTTATAAGGTACAGCACCCATTTATGATTAAAAAACTCAGCAGAGTGGGAGTAGAAAGAGCATACTTCAACATGATAAAGGCCATATATGAAAAACCTATAGCCAACATCATACTCAACAGGCAAAAACTAAAAACTATCCCAATTAAGATCAAGAACAAGACAAGGATGTCTGCTTTCACTACTTATATTCAAAATAGTATTGGAAGTCCTAGCCACCATGATCAGGCAAGAGAAGGAACTCAAAGGCATCCAAATAGGAAAGGAGGAAGTAACACTGTCACTGTTGGCAGATGACATGAGAGTGTACATAGAAAACCCTATAGACTCCACCAAAAATCTAATCCACCTGATACGTGGATTTGGCAAAGCAGTGGGTTACAAAGTCAATATTCAGAAATCAAGGCATTTTTGTACCCAACAAAAAAATATCAGAAAGAACAATCAGGAAAAAAATATAATTTGCTCTAACAACAAGAAATAAAGTACCTATAAGTAAACCCAACCTGGATATAAAAGACCTATACTTAGAAAAGAACAAACACAAAGAAAGAAATTAAGAAAGACACAAGTAAATGGAAGCATATACCATGTTCATGGATTGCAAGAATTAACATAATCAAAATGTCCATGTTACTCAAAGCAATGTATATATTTAACACAATGCACATTAAAATAACAATGATATAGTTCAGAGATATGGAACAAACATTCCAAAAAGTTGTATGGAATCATAAATGACCCTGAATGGCTGCAGGAATTTTGAAAAGGAAGAACAAAGTAGGGGGAATCACAGTACCTGATATCAAACTAGATTATAAGGGCACTGTAAACAGAACAGTCTAGTAGTGGAATAAGAACAGATACATAGAACAATGGAACAGAATAGGGAGCCCAGGAAAAAAAAAGTCTCTATGGTTAATTAATGTTTGACAAAGTGAGAAGAATCATAAAATGGAGTAAAAGTAGTCTTTTCAAAATATGGTGTTGGTTGACCTATATAGCTACATTCAAAAAAAAAAAAAAAGGGAAAGAAAGAAACTTGACCACCAAATTGCATCATACACAAAAATAATCTCAAGATGGATAGAATACTTAACTATAAATCATGACACAATAAAAGTCCTAAAAGAGAACATAGGCAAGAAAATCCCAGATATTCCACTCACCAATATTTCACCGATATATACCCTAGAACAAGGGACATAAAGGAAAGAATAAACAAAGGGGGCCTCATCAAAAAAAAAAAAAAAAGCTTCTACATGGTTAAAGCAAACATCAACAAAAAAAGGAAAGGGGAGCAACCATATGGGAAAATATACTTGCAAATGAAACATCAGACAAAGTTTTGATCTCTAAAATATATAAATAACTCACATGACTTCAGCCCAGGAAGGCACATAATTCAATTAAAAAATGGGAAAATATTTGAGCAGACGCTTCTCCAAGGAGAATTTACAGAGAGCCCAGAGACATATGAAAGGATGCTCAGCATCACAACCCATCAGAGAGATTCAAGTTACAACCACAGTGAGATGTCACTTCACACCAGTCAGAATCACCAATATTAACAAATCCACAAACAAGTTCTGGAGAGGTTGTGGAGAAAAGGGAACCTTAGTCCATGGCTGATGTGAATGCAGACTGCTGTAGCCACTGGAAAACCGTATGGAATTTCCTCAGAAAACTAAAAATGGAACTGCCTTTTGACCCTACAATTCCACTACTGGGATTATACCATAAGAATCCAAAAACACCAATTCAAAAGAACTTATGCACCCCCATGTTCATAGCATAGCATCATTTTTTTTTTACAATAGGCAAGTGCTGGAAGCAACCTAGTGCCCATCAGTAAATGAATCAATCAAAAACCAATGGTAGATTTACACGATGAAATACTATGCAGCATAAAGAGAGAAGGAGCTCCTACCCTTTGTGACAGCTTGGATGGATCTGGAGAGCATTTTGCTAAGTGAAATAAGCCATGCCCTGAAAGACAAATGCTATGTGATCTCACTTCTAAGTGTAACCTAATCAACAAAAGAAACAATCAATCAAAATATAACCAGAGACATTCAAATAAAGAACAAACTGACAGTAACCATAGGGGTGGGTGGCAGGGATAAAGGTGGAAGTAGAAGGGTTGTGGAGGAACATGCATAAAAGACAGATGGAAAAAGCCAAAGAGAGGTAGAATTGAGGGTGGGAGGTGGGGTTTGGTGGGGTGGGGAAAAGCCGTGGCAGGAAAATGGAGACAACTCTACTTGAGCAATAATAAAAAGTAAATGGCTGAGCAAGTAGAGCAACAAAGCATTTGGTTTCCTTCTTACCTGCAAAATGGTAAGCTCTGCTTATTTGACTAGCAGCCCAATTAGCATATTTTATGTTGTACTTTTTGTTTTTGCGCTTACTTTTGAATTAGAAGCAATACGGCTTGCCCATATGTAAATTCCAAACAAAGCTCTCAGATTACTGTTGTTCAGTTTGTGCAAAATACCTTCTTAAAAGTAAAATGTTCTCAAGTCCAGCTAGGGTATATTTAACCTCATTACAAGTACTAACAGTATAAGTGGCTGTTTCAAAAAGTCATCATAATCTTCTCCAAACAAAAGGTTGCTTTAACAGAGACACATTCAGTGACATAAAGCCCTGCAAGTTCATGCCAGGCTCCTTGTTGTCCAAAAAAGTGTTCCAGACCCTTATTCAATTGCTCACCGGTCTCCAAACTTTTCCCCTGAGCATTTGAAATAGCAATTTAAAGTCTTTTTTTTCAGCCATGTTAGTTAAATTTTCATGTACAATTTAATCATATAGCTCTACAGTATCATCTTATCTCTCCATGGCCTCAGACTCATGCCACTTGGTTAGTTGACTCTGGGACTGCCAGAGAACTATACTCTCAACCCCTGCAGACAAAACAATGCCAAGTCATCCAGCCAAAGATTGGGCCTATAATCATCACTTGATCCAAATACATCTCCAAGCTTAGCAGCATATCCCTGAATTGATTCCTCTATGGCTTTCAAAATTTGCTCACTATTTCATGAGATTTCTTTTGTCTATATTTTAACTTTTTCTTGAATTTTTTCCTGAGACATTGGAAAGCCCTGAGACCTTTCCAGTATTCTCAGAATGTTAATTGTTTTTAAAATTAAACCATCAGGTCATTGGTAGAATCTCTCTATATAGATGTCTGTATGTCGACCTACTCAGGAAATAATTAAAATTTGTTTATAAAAATTCCTCAACTTAATTGGCTCACCTAATTAAACTATAAGAAAAACCAACCCAATTTCTAGGTCATTAATGGGCAATATTTTTCATCAATAAAATGATGCTATTTTTGCTAAATCTATTAATAACATATCTATAGGATGAGTCAAAGACATACATAATATAGATGTGTATGTATACAATTGAAGTAATTTTATGTTTCTAATGAGAATGATTATGGCTGCCATGGAACAGGCTTTATTGTTCACACTACAAAAAATATCAAATACTTCTTTCTTTAAGAAGAAGGTGCTTCATGAACCAAGTGTGCAAATGTGGTTTTAAAAAAGTAAATACATACAATCAGTGAATGGCTAGCCTGTTGCCATACTAATGAATGGAAACATGATTGTACATTGAAAATATGTATAATTCAAAAATTACTTCGACAGCAGTCTATCGATATATAGCATCCTATGGAGTAGATAGAATAAATAAGAACATAAAAATTAAAGAAATATCTTTAAAACCACAGTAGTCTATGTCCTGTTTCTGTGGAGAGGTCTGTGTGATTTACAGCCCAAGGTCTTCGCCCTGGGCCCAAGAGGATAGCTAGGGTAGTTGAAGAAAGCCCACCAAAGGTAGTGGGGTTGGGAAGAGAATTTCCTGCAATAGAACAGCTGCCACCTAGGCACTTCAGGCTGGATTGATAATAAGAAGATGTAAGGGTGGGGCAAAGCGCAGTTCAAATGCTAAAACGGTAAAGTTAAGATCCTGAGAAGCTTTGATGATCACCTGCCTCATAGGACAAACCCCAGGGAGGTTGAGTCCACGCTGTGAATTGTTTGAGAGGACAGTGACTCACCTGAGGGAGGGACATGGAAAGAAATTAGAGTAGAAATTAGAACCTAGTGGGTAAAGCAGTTGGATGACTAAATCCAAGAGAGACCTCCCAAAGCTTTCCTGATTGCGATAAGCCGTGTAAAGAAGAACAAGGTCGGAGGCAGTAGACAGAGAGTGGATGGGTTAGGTGGTTACTTTCCCATGTAAGATGATCAGGGAAAACATCCATGTCTCTGTGACATTTGAGGGAGACCTAGAAAGGAGCAGATAGAGTTAGGGAGGACTTGGCTCGTGACACCTGATTTTGCCTGATTAGTTACCTAAGTGCAGAGGAACTGACTTTCACCACGTAGTTTTCTCTGATAAAGGTCTTTTTTTTTTTGTATAAAACAAGATAAGATGAGAGTTTTAATAGTCACCCGAATTTAAAATGCTTCACCCTGAGAATTCACCTGCATTCTCTCTAGCTCTGGGTAGTGTTCTCTTCTCAAAGAGATACGAAAGACAAAACAGGTAAAACTTAGTTTCATAAGGCCAGAGGTTATTCCTAGTTCCATGAACATTAGTCTGAACTAGAAAATGTGAGCTAAAGTGTTGGTATTATGACCAAAGCTTCCAAAGATATTACTAACAACAAGAGCAGAAATGTATTGAAGTTATGGCAATAATTTAATTGACATATAAATAAGAATACTCAAGGCTTTAGAAATCTTTTGAAAGAAAGAGAAAGACAAAGATCAGTGTTGTCATTCACATGAGTGTCCTCTTGTCCATTCCTGTTGTCTACAAAGTGTCCTGGTTCCCTCCACATGTTTACATGACAAAGGACAGAGCTCAGATTCTATGAGCTCATCACCTGTTCCCACTGGTTCTCACAGGACCACTGCTCATTCTCTGAAGGACACAATATCTCCCCACTGTAGACATGGTACAAATGAGACCAACCTGAGATGGGAGTTGTCCGAAATATGACCTTAATTGAACAATAATGACAATGTCAGCTCATATTTTTGAGAGTTTATTGAGTCAGTGCAAATCATTTAAGGACTATTCACCTTAAAAAATCTAGTATAACATGCAAAAATTTATTTAGAATTTAATAAAATGTAGGAGGAAAGAAGGGTCACTCAAATTTCACATGCAGCTCAACAGTCCTACTTGTAGTAGACTTGATGGGGTTGGAGACATCACACCAGTAAATCCCAGCATCTTCCCTCTTCACAGGGTCTATGGTGAGGGTTCGGTGGTCTGTGGATAACTTCATGCGCTCATTCAGCTGAAGCTTCATGCCATAGAACAACCAGTGGATGTAGAGTGCATTTGTGTTGCATGTCAAGATCACAGTATCCTTATTCTCTGTGACTGTGGTGTTGCTGGCTACGAGGGAGACCACTAAATCAGGCTCTGTAGAGAAATAGGGAGTGTGACTGATTAAGAATGGGTTTGAGACCTAAAGCCATGCAACTCACCCAGATCTCAGCCACTAACAGCCCACAGTGAGATATGTAATGGCCACCAGAGTATGTTCCCAACATTTACAGAAGGACAATTATCTAAGTTCAGGTGAAATTATGTAAGGAGAGATCTGGAGCTTCACTCTGACCCCACATAACCCCAGGCTGATTCCACACATACTCCTTCAGTCATCTCTGTTAGCAGCTCACAAAACCGCTTCCCACCCCAGGTGTCCTATAACCTCATCATGAGATAGAATTTTTCTCTCATGAGCTTTTATTGATCTTTTCTTAGAATGTCCTTTTTTCACAAAACATCAGGTCCCACTCCTTAATAAACTTTTATCCATGTTTTGGAAGGCAGCCTTACCACCATGTCCATTTATGGAGCCAAAGAAGTTTACAGTAAGTGAAAAAGCATTTGTCTTTTGTTAAATAATTTATTAGGCAATAAAGACTGTTCAATAAAGACAGTCCTTTTAATAAATGGGTTGCACAGTGGTATTCACATGCAGACAAGTGACATGGGTCATTGTCTGACACCAGACACAAAAATTCATTCAAGTGGATCCAATTCTGAAGGTTAAACCCAAAACTATAAATTTCATAGAAAAAGTATAGGGAGAAGAATGATGACATTGAGTTGACAATGATTTTATGAATACGACACTAAGAACACAGGTAAAAAATAGACAATTTGGATTTTGTCAAAATGAAAATGTTTTCTTCATCCAAAAATACAAGTGGAAAGGTGACCTACAAACTGGAGAAAACAGTTTGCAAGTTATATAAAAAATAAAAGGTTAATGTCTAGGATATACAAAAGGACTTCTAGAACTCAACAGCAACCACAAAACCACATATAAACTGACTTAAAAATGAATAAAACACTTGAGTAGACATTTCTCCAGAGAATATATGCAACAGGTCAAAAGTCACAGAAAAAAATGCTCAACCCCAGTACTATTCACAAAAATGAAAGTCAAAATTCTCCATGTTTCATTTGTTCCTGGTGATGTTGGGTGTGCTTAACTTTGCTCTGCAGGTAAGAAAATAAAACTTGCCCTGGTTAGTACCTACCCTTTTTCCAAAAGCTTCTTCAACCAGAGTTGGCACCTCTCATATCTCAGTCAACTTCAGTCTTTGAAAGAACCCTGGAGGTCTGTGCATCACTAGAAAATGCGTGGGAATATGTGTGCTCAGAGAATATATGGCCTCCAGCTATATGACTGGGGGAAAGTACAGACTTTCTCAGGTGTCATTTAAGAATCAGTGTTTGGTTAAGGAAGAACATAAGATTGGGAGTCAGATACACCCCTGTAATTCTTATTCTTCACAGACAACCTGACTGCCTGGTTAACAAGGAGTCTTTCCTTCCAGCTGCACAGACTTCTATCACCCAGCTGATGTGTGTTTCTATGAGGCACCATTTCCCAGGGCATGCTAGAGACTGGGGTTTGTGCAATATTAACAAATAGAAACCAGGGCAAGTAGGAGGTAAGATGGCTACTCAGGTCTCTGGGCCAAGAGGTGGATCAGGTATTTTAAGGTGAGTGTGAACCAAATTACTCAGTGAGCCAAATGAGTCAGTGAGCCAAAAAATGATACAGCAAAGTCCAAGAAGTGATTTAGGAAAATGGAAAAAAAAGACATGCAGAAGTTGATTAATGCAGCAGAATCAAGGGCTCTGCCCTTGACCATTAAAGTCATTCTCTCTCCCCTGATGGCAGGTAAGGACTTGTGCAAATGCAAAACAAAAGTATTATAGCAAGTGGTGTCATGGATTTGCTGCAATTCTGGCCTGTGTGGGCAATATGTGTCAGGTGGCTGTGTGATAGAAATTTGAAAAAAAGGTTTTTTTTCAGTATATGAAAATTATTATTTACAGCCCAGGGCCTAAGAGCAATCACAAAAAAGACTATTTTATTAGAGAAAAGAAACTGATCTGAGGTGATGGTCTTGGTTCTTGGCGGCACAGAAAGACTGTCGCTCATGTCAAGAATTGAAAGGTCTCTGTATCCAGGTTCCAGGCTCCAAAGTGATTTTGGATCATTCATTCATTCATTCATTCAATCACCATTTATTCTTTCCTATTTCATGAAAAGCCACTGAATATTTGTTACAGGTTGGTCCCTGAGTTTGTATCAGGGGCAGAGTGGGGAGTGAGAAGGCAAACTCTTTTCTTTGTAACTGCTGGTTGTGCCTCCACCAAAGCAAGAAGCAAATGAGTAAGTGATGTGAAGTCCAATGTAGGGAGGTGTGGATAGGTTACCTGAGGGGGTGGGGTGTGCAGTGATTCTGATTGTTACTGCATGTAATTTGGTTCTAGAGTAAAAATACATTATTTCTCCTTTTGTAAAAACTATACAGGTCAAAATATATTCCTATGAAGTGACAATGGCTAAGACAAAAGGATCTGCAGCAATTCATTGGTTTAAAAATCCAAAGCCACCCTCATAGTGTCTCTAAGGTAGAGGAGTTAAATCTGAGGCTAAATTAGATCTGAGGCTACAAACAGACATTGAGAGACTCTGATCAGCCGCTCAGAGTCTTTGTGACTCTGCTTTAGTTACTGTATCTCTGGGTGCCTCAGTTCATTCTCAAGAAATATTTGGCTGCTAAGTTGTGAGTGTAGAAACTGTACAGTATTTCCATCATCTGACCTTCACCAGGGACAGAGGAGCTGTGCAACTAAGGGACATCTCTTATTGATCAACTCCAAGAATCCCCTGGGCTGATCCCTGATGAATAAGGAGTTACCAGGAACATCTCTTTTTCTCAGTTTCTTTCTGGAGATGCTGACTTTCCTCTGAACCTTTCTAAGACCCCCAGGATAGGAGGTTATACACAAAGACATTGTCTAACTGCGCCCTCCACACACAGGCTCAGGTGAGACCAAACTCTTTTTTGCCAAGATGTGGCTCCTGGGCCTGAGCCCTGGCTGGTGATCAGCTCAGGATTGTTGTGTCTTGGGCAACCATTAAACTGTTTCTCACTCAGCCTTTCCCAGGAGCCAAGACACAACTTGACACAGGCTCACCACAATCCCTGGGTTCAAGGTCCCTGGGACAAAGTACTGGAGAGGAGATTCTGAGCTGAGCTCTGCAAGTATATCAGGGGGCTCATCAGATCATGCTTTGACCTAGCACATCAAAGTCATTCTCAAGGTCAAATTCACAAGGAGGTGTTGAGGGGGCTGAAGTGAAATGGGACTCCCTCTACCGAGTAACTCCCATCACAGTGATCCTTCTGTCTACAATGACTCTCCACAGGGGTGCAAGTTGGCAAGGGAACTGACAGCTTAGGAAATCTGTCTACACAAAATCCAACCTGAAACAAAATGTGGAGAGGAATGGAAGCAAAATTCAGGGATGTCTGTACTGTGTGTGAAGTAGACTCCACCCCACCCAAAACCCAGTGGCCAGAGAGCAATCACTCACCATATACGTTAAGCCTCCCAAATCCAATTTCTTTTATTTCATCTGTAATGTAGACTACCACGGTGTACATTCCTGCATCATTCATGGTGACATTATCTATCAGCAAGGATCCATCAGCAGTTATTCTCTCTCGACCACTGTATGCAACACCTTTTATATCATATGTTGAAAATGTGAAAAGAAATGCAATAATACTATTTTTGCTTGTCCCTTCTCCCTTGTACCATACAAAGGCTAGAACTTCAGGAGGTGTATTGCGGAGAGGTAGAAGTGCAGCCTCCCCTTCAGCAATAGAGGTTGACACAATAGCGAGTTGAGCTGTGGTGGGCTGGCACCAAAAGTTGAAGAGTGAGACTAGGAAATAAGAAAAAAAATCTATGTTTGCATGCAAATATTGGGATGGGAACATAAGGCCCTGAATCCTGAGTGGGTCTTTTTATTTCTCAGCCCTGATATACGGGTGAGTGTGTGTCTCCCATGGTCAAGGTTCACAGCATGGTCCCCATTATTTCGGCACCTCCAAAACTGTTACTTTTTCAGTTCCAAGCAGTCTTCTCTAGGTGTTTTCTTGCTCATTCCCTCATTATGCTCAGACTCCTTCTTAGAGTCAGGGGCATTTTTGGAAGACACTTTGATGACCACCTTCTCTAAAAATCCTCTCTCTTCACTTCTTTTTTTCCCATGGGTCTCGTGCATACCTCACATAACATTTAAATTTTTCCTTTTCCCTCTATCCTCTTGAATATGGGCTAAATTAAATCAGGGCTTTGTTGGATCTTGTACCTCCAGGGACATCACCCAACTGCAAGTACATGACTTGGAATGAATGGACAAACCCAGGGTTTAACCTAGTGGGGTATATTTGACCATTTCTGAAGTTGGTGGTAAAGACAATGCCTAGCACCCCTCATTATGTTTTAATTTTTCCCACTGTTTTCTGACATAAATTATTATTATTATTATTATCAGTTTTTATTATCTATACTTAATGATGAATAACAGGAAAAGAAGAGCAATTGAGGTTTTCCTGCCTCTCACCACTTCCAGATTATGAGACTTTCCTTTTTCTGACCCCCTTGTTAATCCTACTCTGCTCCTTGTCCTTCCCCTCAGGTCCAAATGGAAGCCTTCTCTCTTTTTTCAGAGCACTGGTTTCTTTAGCAGATCCCAGCCAGCCTCTGTGTCAGATCCTTTGTCTACCCCGAGGATTCTGTCCTACTTACCAGCCACTAGGAGCCCTTGCCAGTGGAGGAGTCCTCTGTGGGTAGAGACTGACAGGGATCCCATGGTGTATGTTGTCTGCTCTGTGGCTCTCTCTTTGAGAGAAGCTTGGGGTTCTGTAAGGCTCGCAGGTACCTCTGTCCAGAATGGTGCAATCTGCTGTGTGTCTTACCTGTGTGCTGAGCTGTATTCTGGGGAATCTTTACTATTCTTATCATGCGGGCTGGGGCTGGGTCTCTGCACAGGACCCTCCCACTCCCTGCCCTTATTCTGCCACTGCAGTGCCTACTTACCAGTACTTCTTTCCTATATTTTGTTTCCCAGGGAACTCCCGAGGTTTCTCAACACTACATTCATGCACTCATGCATATAAACACATACACAGCTTCTAAACTCATGCTGTGTTTGGAAAGCACTAGAGTGGGTTGTCTGGATTTCGGACATTCCCAAGAACTTCCTGTCAGCTGCACATAGGCCTTTCCCACATCCCTCTCCCTATTACATTTGAGTTTTGTTTTCAGAGCAGGTGTTCTGAAGCTAAGTCAGAAAAATCTGCCACGAGGCTATTAACCCTACTGTACATCAGATCACATGTGAAACTTATTAAACATCACAATGCCCAGGTGACACCTTAAAAATACAGATTCAGCAGCTGTCCAGCTAATGTGGGTGTCCATTGAAAATGAGATGTCTTGATGTGAATGTTGAACCCTTTCTCCTGCTCTCCTGTCCACAGGGAAAGTCTCCAAATATTGTTAAATTGCAGATTCTGAAGGGGAGGCAGTGTATCAGAGACTCTGCATTTGTCAAGCTCTCAGGAGAAAGTGATCTTACTGACCTGAAGGGTACACTTCCAATACCAAGACTGATGAGGGCTCATTTACCCCTGAGAGGAGGACCCACTCATGCCAGCATTGATCACAGCAGTGTTGTGTCTTGGTCTGTGGTCTGTCAGCATAGCACAGAGAGCCCCAGGTATCCTCAAAATATGGGGATTATTTCTGTTTGTGACAGAGAAACCTAGGTGGGAATCCAGTCTCCTTCATGTTCTCAAATGCTCTGAGAAGGTTTTATTCCCTCCCAACAGGAAGGTCACAGAGATGACACTGGGGGTGAGAGATTTCAAGGTGGGTGACACCTGCAGAGGGAACCTGTCTTCTATCTGAGGTTGTCAGCAGACTGCATTTTGCTTCCAGTGACAAAGATTCAAAGCCAGAAGTCTCAATAGGACCTGCAGTTTGGGGGTGGGAAGTGGGAGGTGTGCTGTTTCCCTAGGAAGAAAACACTGTGAGGCATAGTCACGTGCCTGTGGGATTCCTGGTCCTCCAAGGAGTATCATGTCTGTTTATTGTACCTGTCTTTGTGCTTCTGGCTGTGGGACAACCTCTGATTTCTGCCGGAGAGGCTTTCTTGTGGTCACCAGACTTGCCCATGGATGATGCCAGGCACAGGGTAGAGAGCAGCACAGAAACCCCTAAGGGAGGAGGTGCTATGCTCCCAGGCCCTGTCAAAGTAAGAAACTGTCAAACCTGAAAGCAATGCAATGAGTTTATCTGAGTAAAACTGACCTTATATACCTGGGAGAAAGGACTCAAATCCTTTTAAGAAATGTATTTTTGCTGCTTGTTTTGTACATGATAAAGTACAAAGTGAAAATGTTGCATAGAATCCATTAGGAAATGAGAGATAACATAGCAGGAAAATCTCCAGAATCAGAGAAAAAGCAAAAGAGGGAAACATACTTTTTATATCAATGAGTACAGGATTACTAACATTTACAAGATAGAGAGAAGGTGTTCAGAGGACCAGATAATATAAAGGGTTCTGTGTTGTCATATACTTGCTCCACATTCTGTGTATTTGAATGGTCCAGCAAAAGAAATCATTGTGACCTGTCGAAGTTATCCAATATAAGATGAGAAAAAAAAAAGGATCAGGGCTCACTCAAGCAAAAGTGGGAACTTTCCTTAGGAAAATGTAGGCCTGGGATGTGGAAACCTGCCATCACCTGCCCAGCTAGAAATTTCTGATCAGAATATCCTGTGAGGCTTGCCAGGTCTGCCATGTGGCCCCCTAAGCTTGCCAGGGTTGCTGCACAGCCCCTTTTTGTTGACAGTCTCTAGAAGTAGCAGGTAGAACAGAGCAGTCAAGAGGGAGGGCCTGTGGAAGGCCTGATGAAGTAGGTGAGCACAGTCAAGCTTCCACTGTGCAGTTTCCCTTGTTGATTTAACTCATGTTTACAGAGCATCTGTGACATGTCACGCTCTTGGCCGGGCTCTGGAAACTCCAAAGAGAACAAGACAGAGGTGGGCCCTGAGCTCATTGACTTTACCTTCTAACAGCAACCAGGTTTTAGATAAATCATTGCTCTAAGGAATTATCCATAAACAAGTGAAGGGTCATAAAGGAAAATTTCTGGAGCATTTAGAGCACATACTTGAGAATCAGGTGGTCTGATGATCATAGAGAGCACCTCTGAGAAATGGCTGTTGGATAAGACCTGAAGAATTAGTGGCCATTTTCACCTTGATAAACAGAGTGTTTTTAAAAGTTGCCTATAGAGGACTACCTCTTGTGGGCTGACCTTTGGCTGGATGAAGGACTGGACACAGTCCACATGGGGAGCTTGAGGAGTTAGGGAGACTGGAATGATTGATACTGGTGAGGTTGGTGCCTGCTGGGCTGTGGCTGCTGCTGATTCAGGAAGATCAGAGATGCCACAAAGGTGCAGCCTGCAGAGTAATCTGCTGCTCACTGCTGCATGCAAAGAAAACGTCATGTTACTGTTAGGTATTTCTTTGTTTCGTTTTGTACTTTCCATTCAACTTATACATTAGGCAATATTTAATTTATGTATGCATAATTTTAACATATTTGTTGACTTGTAGTTGAATATCATAAGCTTAACTTATTGAAAGTATGCAGTTTATATAGTGTTTTCAGAAGCATGCACCTGAGATGTTGTACAATGAAAATAAAGACCACGTCCCTTACTATTAAAGTCTTCTTATGTCCTCTTGAAAGCTCCCATTTCTTCACCTCTGCACCACCTGTTTTAGTGTTAATGAAACTCTCAAAGACTGTTTTCTTATTCTAAATTCTTTTGCATTATCTGGAATTGCCCAACTTTTTCATAAACTATATAAATTTAGGCTGCAGTTGTCTTCTTGGTGCAACACAATGATTTTGATATAGTTCTTTCTCCTTATTTTTTAAATATATCTCATTCTTGGGATGCATTAATTTTATCTATTCACTGTGGTATGGACATTTGTGTTGTCTCCAATTTGGGACTATTAAATTAAACCTGCCATGAACGTGAATGTAGAACAACCTTTAACACCCAGAGTACTGTTTTGAAAACCATGACTAGCTAGAGGAATGACAGGTAGGGAGTTGCCACAGAGAGTCTTGTCTCAAGGTCCCATGGCCATGGCCCCACCCAGAGCTACAGAAACATCTGATTCTTCACATACAGCTGTGTCTCCCACAGCCTGCCATGAGTCAACACAGTAGCAAAAATAATGACTTCATCTCCCTTCCAGCTTCCAAAACACACAAGTGCAGCACAGAGGCTGAATTTAATTCACATATGGATTGTCAATCACTAGGGGTTGGGAAAAGGTTGTATTTAAACTTTCAATTCCTCATAAAAGGAAACCTAAAAAAAATAAGCATATTGTAAATTGTGCTGCTATGAAAGACAAATGCCATACAATTTAATCTATAAGTGGAACCTAATCAACAAAACAAACAAGCAAGAAAAATGCAACTGGAGATATTGAAATTAAGAACAAAATAGCAGTAGCCAGAGGGGAAGCAGGAGGTTATAATATTAGAGGGGAAAGGGAAGAAGGGTTTTCAGGAACATCTATAAAGGTCACATGGACAAAATCAAAGGCGGTAGGATCAAGGGTGGGAATTGAGAATGGCTGGGGTTGTGGGGCGGTATAGACAGGTATACTTGCACAACAATAAAAAAATGTTAAGCATACATGCCTAGTGTCATTAGAAAACACACAGAATATCTGAGTCTACTTACAGGCTGTGCAATTCTGGGAGTGACCTCACCCAAGAAGCCTCAAGTCTCTCATATGACATCATAGAAAAAATGCTTGACCTTCTTTCTTGGATTTTAGAAAGAACATCGAAAACGTTTGAAATTTTCTAAGTGATAAGGGTGATAAAAGTGTCTTTTGTTGTGATGAGGCAACCTTTGGCAGGCCTCTGGATAGTGGCAGAGTGAGGGCAGGTCACCAGAAAAACCAAGTTCTAACAAAAAGCTTGGAATTTTCCGCTGTCGATGTGAGAGATGTTTCAACCTGAAAAGTATTTTTGTGAGTCTACTTGAATAAAACATGATGATTGTGAGGAAGAAAAATCTCAGTGGATTGACAAAATATTCTGAAGAATGGCAATTCTGCACCATATTTTGTACAGTACTCTCACATGGAGGGGCCTAAGGGGTTATGCAATATTTATCGGCAACACATGGGGAAAAGCAAAATGCAGAAATCTCTGTGACTGGGTAAAAAGTAGAACAAATAGACACATACATTTGTTAAGTTGGTTGGTATAGGAAAGTCAGCAGTTAAGAATTAACACAATAACACCCCTGGCTGGTGTAGCTCAGCGGACTGTGCACAGGCCGAAGAACCAAATGGTTGCCAGTTCAATTCCCAGTCATGCTACATGCTTGGGTTGAAGGCCTGGTCCCCAGTGAGAGGCAACCACACATTGATGTTTCCCTCTCTCCTTCCTTTCCCCTGTCTCTAAAAATAAATAAATAAAATCTTTTAAAAATAAAAAAAAATTAACTCAATGAGAAGATATGTAACTCTGGTCTCTGCTTTGGTGCAGTGAGGGGTTTGAAAAAAATAAAATTACCCTGACATTTTTAAGATAAGTTATGGTAGAGGAAAAAGATGATAAACACCCTCAGTTAATGTAAAGATTGACCTTTGTCAGGAAAGAGACCAGCCTAGGACATGACTAACCACCATGACTCACTTTGGTTAAGAGTTTTAATTTCAGACCATCCTCTGTGGTTACTTAACTTTATGTGTTATAAGTCCCACCATGCAGTCCTTCCCCGAGATTGTCAGGTTTAGAATGTGGCCCCTTTTTTGTCCACACTGCTTTGGTTATGAATCAGCTGAAATAATGCATTGGTGACTGATGTTTTGGTTAGACAATATTGTCTCAAGTGCTAGGAAGGGAATCTTACAAAGACTTAGTGTCAGCATTTGTCTTGATGAATGATTAGCCATCGGTGATGCAGCAAGACCTTAATCTTGGATGGCAGTCAAAGCTCCTGAAAAGAGAAAAGCAGGTAAATGCGAGATAGTTGACCCACAGGCCTTTATTAGAAGAACACTCTGGATCATTTTGAACCTCTAAGCTATCATGGACTAAGTGTTACTGTCTCATTTCTCTGTGTTTTGCATCCTGAATTACATCTACTTACAGTTTGAGGTCACACTATGCACCAAACCACTTTTAAGAGTCTGACCATGAGATGGAATCCTACTTATTATAATGTACCTATTATTAATTATCAATTATTAATTTTTCATCAGATGTATGTTAGCTGTACACTTGAAAGCTGTCACCATAAAGTGTATTTGAGGTCAAGCTGTGAAGACACCATGTAAATTACACTTACTGTCTAAAAGTTCCACAGGTGTGCAGGACAGTAAGAGTTCCATAAGTACCTTCCTCTGTTTCAGGATCAGATATGGAGGGCTGTGTTTTACAGCCACTTCAGCTCTCATTTGTATTAGTATAGTTAGTGGTCCTTGCTTTGTTTGGATGTAAGGACATTCACATAATTCTGTTCTTTTATTTATTTATAAAACTTTTCTCTCAATATCTTTATTCCAGTAACCTTCTACCAATGTCCTTGATCTTAGTTTGTCTCTTTTTACTCATTCAAAAATAAACAACTCATTAGAAGAAACTACATAATTTTTTACTCTTAAAACACACACATCATTTTATTATGGGGTCGTATTTCTTTTCAATTTTAAAATGTTACAAGAAATGGAGCCTGGCCCCAGGCAGGTTTGTCAAAAGGTAGCCAATGGTGCAAGAATTTTTGACTTTGTGCAGGAAGAATTCCCCCCAAAAATTAAAATTAAAAAAAAAAAATTACCACTGTAAAAATTAGTATGGAATTTTCTCAGAAAACTGAAAATGGATCTGCTTTTTGACCCAGCAATTCCACTGCTAGGATTATATCCTAAGAACTCTGAAACACTAATCCAAAAGAACCTATGCACCCCAATGTTCATGGCAGCACGATTTACAATAGCCAAGTGCTGGAAGCAACCTAGGTGCCCATCAGTAAATGCATGGATCAAAGTCTATGGTACATTTACACAATGGAATTCTATGCAACAGAAAGAAAGGAGGTCCTATCCTTTGAGATAGCATGGATGGAACTGGAAAGCATTATGTTAAGTGTAATATGCCAGGTGGTACAAGACAAATACCATATGATCTCACCTTTAACAGTAACCTAATCAACAAAACAAACAAAAATTTTAAAAATTGAAATAATACATTGTATTGATTGTGTTGTTAGAGTTGTCCCATTTTTTTCTCCCCTTTATTCCCCTCTGCCCTGTTCACCCCTCTCACCATTTCATGTCCATTGGTCACAAATATAAGTTCTTTGGCTTTTCCATTTCCCATACTATTCTTAACCTCCCCCTGTCTATTTTGTATCTACCATATGTGCTTCTTATTCCCTGGACCTTTTCCCACATTTTCCTCCCACCCCTCCCCACTAATGCCCTTCCCTGTAAGTCCATTTCTGGGAATCTACTCTTGTTCTAGTTGTTTGCTCAGTTTGTTTTTGTTTTTTAGGCTAATTGTTGATAGTTGTTTTGTCATTTTTTTAGGTTCAGTTGTTGATAGTTTGTTGTCATTCTATTGTTCATAATTTTGATCTTCTTTCTCATAAAGAAGTCCCTTTAACATTTCATATAATAAGGCTTAGTGATAATGAACTCCTTTAACTCGACCTTATCTGGGAAGCACTTTACCTGCCCTTCCATTCTAAATGATAGCTTTGCTGGAGAAAGGAATCTTGGATCTAATTCCTTGCTTTTCATAGCATTGAATATATCTTTGCAGCCCCCTTCTTGACTATAAGGTTTCTTTAGAGAACTCAGCTGCCAGTCTTATGGGAACTCCTTTGTAGGTAACTGTCTCCTTGTCTCTTGCTGCTTTTAGGATTCTCTCCTTATCTTTAATCTTGGGTAAGGTCATTATGATGTGCCTTGGTGTGTTCTTCCATGGGTCAAACTTCCTTGGGACTCTCTGAGCTTCCTGGTCTTCCTGGACATCTATTTTCTTTTTCAGACTGGGGAAGCACTCCTTGATTATTTTTTCATAGAAGTTTTCCATTTCTTGCTCCTCCTCTTCTCCTGCTGGCACCTTTATGATTTGTTTGAGTGTTTGAAGTTGTACCAGAGGATCCTAAGGCCTCTCCTCATTTTTTTTGAATTCTTATTTCTTCATTCTTTTTTGGTTGAATGTTTATTTCTTCCCTGTGGTCCAAACCATTGATTTGATTCCTGATTTCTTTTCCTTCACTGTTGGTTTCCTGTATATTTCTCTTTATTTCTCATTTCATAGGCTTCACTTTTCCCTCTATTTTGTGACCATACTTAACCATTTCTGTGAGCATCCTTTCTACCAGTGTTAGGAACTCTGCATCTGATAGGTTGGCTATCTCTTCATTGCTTGGTTGTATCTTTTCTGGAGCATTGATTTGTTTTTCCATTTGGGATATATATATATATATATATATATATATATATATATATATATATATAACAGTTCATGTTATATATATATATATATAACTCCCCCACTACCCACAAGCAGACTGGGCCCTTCAGGTGCTGATTTCAGGTGGGTGGGTTTGTATATGTTCTAGGGCCCTGTGAATCTCCCCAAGTATCTCTCTTGTGAGGCTGGTTGTTTCTCCCGCTGTCTCATCCCCCACAGATTTCTTTCAGTCAGAGGTTTAGAGGCTTTATTTTCCCATGCTGGAACCCTGGGTCTCACTCCCTAGTCGCTCTTCCCAGTTTATCTACATGTGAATGTGGGACTGTCCTCTCTGCCACTCCCTGGCTTGCTCTCCCTGGTCCACCTCTGCCTCCTTGCCACCAGCACTCTCTACCCTGGCTGCTCATCTCCACCCCTCCTATTGATCTGGATGAATGTTTCTTCTTTAACTCTTTGGTTTTCAGGCTTCCATGCAGTTTGATTTTCTGGCAGTCCATGTTACTTTTTGTTTTTAAATTTGTTGTCCTTCTTCTGATTGTGTGAGGAGGCAAAGTGTATCTACCTACACTTCCATTTTGGCCAGAAATCCTCCTGTTAAAGTTTTTCCAACAATGTTGGTGAGTGTCATTTTTTTTAGTGATTATTTATTTATTTATTTTTAGAGATAGGGGAAGGGAAGAATAAATAGTTGGAGAGAAACATTGATGTGTGGTTGCATCTCACGAACTCCCCAAATGGGGAAATGGCCTGCAACCCAGGCATGTGCCCTGACTGGAGATCCAACCTGTGACCCTTTGGTTGGGAGGCTGGAGCTAGACCCACTGAACCACATTAGCCAGGGCAGTGAGTGTCTTTAATTGATGTTGTTTCCATTAGACACAATATGCCATTGTCTTTGAAGTCATCATCTTTGCCCAGGATTCCACTTATGAAATGAATATCACCAATTTATCAGTTCTGACATGTTGATCAATGAGTTATTTTTATATAATGCAGACTGACATCATTTAGTAAAATTGCTCTATATGTCCCTTTGTTTAGTTGCATATGGTGACCAGAGACTGTTTAATGAGGAGAAAAGCTGTATGTTTCCCAGAGTAAATAAATTTTAGGTTAAAAAGCTTGTAGTTAACATGGATTAAAATCTTCTAAAAAATTATTTAGTTAAGTTATAACTTTACTTTTTGTATGTTTCACCAACCAGATACTTAGAGTGATGGGCACATGAAAATAATGTAAAATAGGGCAAATACTGGGAAAATGTTGCATTATTTACCAGTGAAATGAGTCCCTCAGTCCCATTTCTATTATTGAGAAATCGGAATCAAAAAGTATCCCAGAGGGGTGCCTTCTCAGTTTCTAGATCATTCAAGGAGTTTTATGTTTAAATTGATGTAGTTACAAAATTATAGAGAGCATAAATGCACATAAAAGGTCTGATGTGACTTACAAAACCTAATGGGCTCATAAGAGCCCCCAGCATTCATGGTGACTGTGTGATAATATTGTATTTTCTTGGTCAATAAGAAATATTGTGTATAGGTGTCCATGAGACATTTTGATTGTTCATTGCTTGTTCATTTGCAGATTCTGTAAATGTGTAATGAATGTACACTGTATACCTATCAGGCACTGTCTGAAGCATTGGGGACACAGTAGTGGATGAAAGAGACAAACTTGACATGATTGCTGGTGTCTAAGTATTTACTTGACCACTAATATTTAAAAGGCACTTCAGGATACCTTCAGATTTTTAATCCCACACAAATAATTGACCTCAGTAGGCTTTTCCAGTACTTTTCTGAATCCCTTTGTATTTTCACAAAACCTTTCTTCTTCTTACAAAACACATTAAATTTTTCAGAAAACTCTTTGACTCTAGGTGCTCAGAACAAATCCTGAAACTGTAACTTCTTTTCATGCTGGTCCAACCATTTTTACCTGTCACCTGGATGGTGCACTTGTCTTATTACTGAGCTCCCTGCTTGCAACCCAGCAGCCTTACTAATCCTGGCTAATTTGGAGGCGAATATATAATAAAATCGTTGCTCCCACCTTCTAAATATTTTACACTTGCATAACCATCAAAATAACATACACAGATTAGCAAAAAGAAATAAAGTTTTTAACATACAATCATGGATAATTCGCATAAGCATAAACATTGCTATGACTGTAAAGCAACATCGGGTACATAAAAATTCTTTGAAAAAGGAGGAATGAGGGAAAGTGGGGTCTTGTATTTCAGAAGTCAGAGAGTGCTTTACAGGTAATTGAGAACACCAGATCCTGTATGGAAAGAGAATTTTCTGGGCAACTCAGAATCAGTGGGGCAGAGTGGGTATCTAGACATAGGTGTCTTAACAAAGCCCTCTGATGTACCACACATAGTCAATTGACCTAAAGCAAAATCTCCTGAAGCACATTTCCTTTCTGAATCCCTTGGCAGAAATATAGAGAGGGTCAACAGCTTTTTTCTGTGTTTTATTTTTTCAAATAAATAGCTTAAAATCAATATACTAAAACCAAATTGGCAGGGTGTCAAAACGTTGGTTTCTTTCATAAACAGAGATTACTCAATTCTCTTTCTTGTCTTTCAACTTCCCAGTGTCTCCCATCTTCACTCAGAGTAAAGCCAAGGTTTTGGCTGATGGATTCTTCATTTCTGCCTTTATCTGCTCTCATCTTCTGATCTTTCTGCTTCAGTGAGCTGGTTTCAGGGGTAGAGTGAGGAGTGAGAAGGCAAACTCCTTTTGTTTATATCTGGTGGGAGTGACAGCAACACATTAGAAAACAATTAAGTGACTAATTTCAAGTCCAGTGCAGCAAGGTGTACATAGGCTACCTCAGGGGGAAGTCTGGGTGCTCTGTGCAGTGACTCTCATTGTGATTGCAGGTAGTTTGTTTCTAGAGTAAAAATATATTATGTCTCCATTATTTTACTCTGCAGACCAAAATATATTCCTATGAGCTGAGGACACCTTAAAAAAAGGATCTGAACCAATTCATTTTTTTTTCAGAATCCAAAGACCCAGTGTATGGCCCCTAACATAGAGAAATTATGTCTATGGCTACAGATGGACCTTGAGTGACTCATCAGCTGCTCATATTCTGTATGACTGCTTTAGTGACCATATCTCCCTATTTGTCAGGTTATTCTCAATGGCTACCATATTTGGCTGCCAGCTATCAGTGTAGCAACTAAAATATATACAGTATGTGACCTAAATCTTGGGAGACAAGAGCTGCTCAAATAAGAGGCACCTCTTACTGATAGACTACAAGAGAGGATCCCCTGGTCTGATCCCTGGTGAATGAGGAGCTTCCAGGAGCATCCTTTATCCTTAGTTTCTTTCTGGGGATGCTGAGCTTTTCACTGAGGTTTTCTAAGGTCTCCAAGACAGGTAGCTAATATCCATGGACATCGTCTAACTCTGCTTTTCACACAGACTCAGGTGAGAGACAAAACTCCGTTTCTGCCAAGATGTGGCTTGCTGGGGTCCAGCCTCGGCGGGTCTAAGGGTCCCTGAAAGAAGAATGACTCAGGCAACATGAGACAGACACCAAATGTGATGATGGTGGACAGCCAGGCTCTCTAGACCTGACTGGCTCACTGAGAGAAATCAATCTTTATTTTTATAGGGGAGGTTATACAATATTCAATACATAACATGATTATTAAAACAGAAATGGTTACCATAGAAATAATTTCTAAAAACACAGAAGATTTTATAGCTCAATCATGTTAAACAAATAACCAAAAAGTATAGGAAGTCCCACAGATCAACCATATTAAACAAAGGTTATTTTGACCAAGAGGATCATTAATCAGATAGCCAACAAAGCTATATGCACACAAACTTTTAAATGTTGATTATAATTAAATATCTACTAAGTTTCTATGGATTGGTCTAAATCAAAGGGGTAGGAGGGGGTTAAAATTAGTTATTGTTTATTGAAATTAGATTGTCTAAATTAGATAAATGATTTTTTACCTAGATCTATTAACTACATATCCAGGGGGCCCATAATTATGTTTCCATGTACTAAGATTATTATATTTAAATTAAAACTCCTTCTTCCTCTATTTACCTGGTCCCATTAAAAACCACTCCTGCCCAGGGCATGGGAAAGGCAGTGGTTCTAATAAATCTTGAGCTTTTGAATGATGACTCCCTAGACATTCCTGGCAATGGCCTCCTCTAGCGTTCTGACAGTTAGTCTGCCCACAGTTTAAATCTACCCTTAACTTTGCAGCTGGGGGAAGTGGGCAGCATTAGAATTATTAGGGGCTTCTAGTTAGTGGTCAGCAAGTCATTTCATGTTGAATCAGAGGCATCATACAAAGTTTTTTGTTATAAAGCACAGGTGTCCAAAAATCTCACCACCTGATGCTAATAGGGGCAGGAACATGGGAAGAGATAGACAGGAGACCTGGCCACAGCTGCATCTGCTGTGCAAATGCATCTCTTTTGTTTCAACTGTGTCAAGGGTCAGTTTTTGGATGGCCTCCAACAGTGAATCTTTGACCAGAGCCCTTACTGGTGACTAACTCAGGAGCCTTGTGAGTTGGGCACCCATTAAACTATTAGCCCTTTCCAGGAGGGCAAACCCAACCTGGTACAGGCTCACCAGGGTCCTTGGAGTCATGATCCCTGGGAAAAGTTTCTGGGGAGGGGTTTCTGAGCAGAGGTCAGTAAGAATTTCAGGAGGCCTCTCAGACCATGCTCTGACCTACTACAGCAAAGTCATTCTCAAGCTCAAGTTCATAGGCAAGTGCTCAGGGGGCTGAACAGGTGGGTCTCCCTCTGCTGAGTTAGTGTCATCAGACTGATCCTTCTGTCTGCAGTGACTGCAGAGCTGGAGTTTGGGAAGGGAACTGAGACATTAGGAAGTTGGTCTACACTGTGTGAATCCAGCATTAAAGGTCAAAACCCAACCATGAAACAAAATTCAAAGTGGGATCGAGGCAGAGTCCAAGGTAATCAGTCCTGTGTGTGAAGTAGAAGTCACCCCATCCAACACCCAGTCGTCAGAGAGTAATCACTCAATATATATTAAGCTTCCCAAATCCTATTTCTTTTATGAAATCTGGAAGATAGATTCTTGTGTCATTCATGGTGACATTGTGTATCAGCAAGGCTCCATCAGAATTTATTCTCTCTTGTCTGCTGAATGCAGGACCTTTTGTATCATCTCTTAAGAATGTTACAAGAAATGCAATCATACCATTTCTGGACATGCTTGCCCATTGTAACATACAAAAGCTAGAATATCAGGAGGCATACTGTGGAGAGGTAGAATCGCATCCTCCTCATCAAAAATAAAGGTGAACACAATAGTGAGTTAGGCTGTGATGAGAAGGCACCAGAAATTTAAGAGTGACACTAGAAAGTAATAACAAAATCAGTGTTTGTATCTATGTGTTGGGATGGAAAGATGAGGTCCTGTATCCAGAACAGGTCTCTACCTCTCAGCCTTGGTCTACAGGTGAGTGTGTGTCTCCCATGGCCAAGATCAACAGCATGGCCTCCTTTACTTCAGCACCTCTGAAACTTTTATATTCTCTGTTTCCTATACACTTCTCCAGGTGTTTGTTTTGTTCACATCTGCACTGTGCTCAGAGCTCTTCTGAAACTCAGGGGCATTCTTCAAAGATACCTTTGCTGACCAACTTCTCTAAAGATCTTTGTCTTCACTTCCTGACCTGACCCTGCTTTTTTCCCACATGGCACTTGTGGGTACCTGGCATCACATCTACATCTTCCCTCTCTCCTCCATAGAGCATGGGCTTGATGAGAGCAGGGCCTTGTCTGATCTTGTACCTCCAGTGACTGGAACGCCTGGAAATACATGAGGTTGAATGAATGAGTTTTCCCAGAGTCCCAGGGTAATTCATGGGGTATATTTACCCATTTTTTAAGTTTGTGTTAAAGACAATGACTAGAGCCCATGGTTCAATTTTTCCTGCTGCTTGCTGACAATAATAATGATTATTATTACCAGTTTTTATAACTCAATACTCAATTGTGAATAACCAGAAATAAACAGCAATTGAGGGTTGTCTGCCTGTCATCACTTCTAGATTTTCCTCTTGCTGAACCCTCTTCCCCATCCTATTGTGCTGCTTTCTCCTTCACCTTCAGGTCCAAACAGAAGCCGTCTATCCCTCCTCAGAGCACTGGTCTCTTCAGAAGACCCCAGCCAGTCTCTGTGTCAGATCCTTAGTCTACTCCAAGGAATTACCTCCTAGTTACCAACCAGCAGGAGCCATTGCCAGTGGACAAGTCCTCTGTGGCTAAAGACTGAGGGGGACCCTATGGTGCCTGCTGCCTTGTGGCTGTGTCTTTGAGAAAAGCCTGAGGTTATAAGGCTCCCAGATGTCTCTGTCCAGAATGGTGCAATCTGATGTGTGTCCTTCCTTTAAACTTTAGTCTTGAGCTTTAGTCTGGAGCATATCTAATATTCTTGTCATGTGAGCTAGAGGCTGGGTTTGTGCACAGGATACCCCTACATTCTAATCTCATTTTTGGCACCCTTCTCCTTTCTCACCAGTACTGCTCCACTACATTTGGGCTCCCTGGGAACTCCTGAGGTCTCTCAACATCACATATGTGCACACATGCATGTAAACACTCACACAAACACCCACTCTCACTCTGTGTTTGGGAAAGCACAAGACTACAGTTTCCAGGTTTCAGGCATTTCCCAGGGCTTCCTGTCAGGTGTTCAGTATCTTTCCCACAGCCTCTCTTATTCACAGTTGACATTTCCCTTCAGAGTGGCAGTTCTTGAGCTAACTTAGGAAAGCCTGTCTCAAGGATGTCACTCCTGTTGTGCATTGAGTCACCTGTGAAACATTGCAAACATGGTGAAGCCCAAGTGACACCTTAGAAATGCAGCTTTGGCAACTCTGAAGCCAATGTGGGTGTCCATTCAGATGAGACCACTCCCTGTGAAGGTAGTCAATTCTCCAGCTCTTCTGTGCACAGGGAAATTCTTCCAATCATGTTAAGTTCCACATTCTGACAGGGCAGGAGTGCAGTGGGTCAGTGACTCTGTATCTGACAAGCCCTCAGGAGGGGTTGATCCTACTGGACTGTAGGGTACAGTTGCAATAAATAGCAAGGCTGATGAGGGCACATGTGTTTCTGAGAGGATGACCCACTCACGCCAGTAGTGGTCTCTGCTGTGACTTGGCCTTGGGTCTTTGGAACCACAAAGAAAGCCCTAGGTGCCCTGAAAATGGGAAATATTTCTGTTTGTGACACAGAAACTTAGCTGGGCCCTGGGTCCTCTGCATGTTCTCAAATGCTCTGAGAAGGTGTTATATGCTTGCAGCAGGAAGGGTACAGAGAGGACTGTGGGGGTGAAAAGGTTCAAGGTTGGTGAAAATTACAGATGAAACCCTTCTATTATCTCAGGTTGTCACCAGACTGGATTTGCTTCCAGGGACAAAACCCCAAAACCAAGAATCGAAATAGCACCTGCACTTTTGGAGTGTGAAGGGAGAGGTGTCCTGTGTGTCTCAACGAAAAAGAGACTGTGGTGAAAGTTCAGGTGCTTTTGCACTTTCTTGCTTTGAATGGATAGTTTCAAGTAGATCATTCCTCTCCATGTCTGTTTGTTGGGCTTGTCCTTGTGATCCCTGACTGTTGGGACAACCTCTGATTTTTGCCTGGGTGGCTTTTTTGTGCTCACCTCACCTTGCCCATGGAATATGTCAGACATGGGGTAGAGAGCAGCACAGAAACCTTTGAGAGAGGAGGAACTCCTTGGTTCTATCAAAGTGAAAAAAAAAATCCAAAGCCTATACAGCAACTTAATGAGTTTATCTGAACCGAACTCACCTTATATGCCTGGGACCAGGATCTCAAATCCTGTGAAGAAGGGCAGTTTTGCAGCTTGTTTTATATATTATAATCAAAGTAGAAAGTGAAAAACATTGCATAAAATCAACTAAGAGGTGAGAGAAAACAACAGGGATATCTCTAGAATTGTGAAAAATGCAAAATGGAGATTCATATGTTTTTACATTGATGACTACAGGATAATTAGCATTTAGAGGACACAGAGAAGGTATGCAGATACCACAAAAGTTTCTGTGCTCTCACCTGATTGCTTGTCCCAGACTCTTGTGACATGAATGGTCCAGCAAAGATAATCACTCTGACGTGTCCAAGTTATGGTATCTGAGATGCACAAAAATGGACCAAGGGTAACGTAAGGTAGAGCATGACCTTTGCTAAGGAAAAGAGAGGCCTAGGATATGACAACCTACTATCATCTGCCGAGTTAGAAATTTCTGATTAGGATATCCTATAAGGCATGTCAGGCTTGACATGTGGCCCACTGAGGTTGTCGGGTTTACTACACAACGCTGTTTTGTTTACAGTCTCTAGAAGAAGCAAATTTGATGGAGCAGTCATGAGGGAGTGCCTAAGAAATGCCTGATGAAGCAGGGGATGAAAAGCAGGCCCTTTCTCCATATCCTTAGCCAAAGCCGGGTTCATGTGTCTATTTCTTGTGTGTATCAGTGTCATCTCCTGGAGGACAGAAGTAGACTTGCAGCCACTGTCAGGTGCTGCAGAGAGATACTGACCAGTGTAGAGGGAGCCCAGTGAAAATGTGGCATTGTCTAGAGTATTATAGGTCCATTGTCAGGAGAACTGTCCCACCAGGGGGATGTGCTGTTTTATACAGAGCTCTTTGGTTTCAAGTGTTCAAAGGAAGTGCCTGAGGAAGTTCCTCCGGAGCTTTTGGAGGAGGATGCTGGTCTGGAGGGTCAGTCCCCAAAATGTTCTGTGTGTCCTCTGTCAGTACATTGGGGTGTTGCATATAAGTGATTTTTGTGTCTCTGTATTCCCACAGGCCCAGTGGCCAGGAAAGCTCCACATGAACACTTAACCAGATCCCTGTGCGTACTTCTGTTAGCAAAAGAGCATTTCTCACAGAACCCTCAGCCCCTCTGAGATTGAATTAACCACAGATTCTGGGTTTTCCTGGCCCATCAAACACAGGGAGTTTCCCTTGTTCCCCAGGACATCATGAACTACAAAGATGTCTTCAAAAACAACAGACAGCCATCCCACAGACCAGGAACTCTGGGAATGAAATGCTACCCCTAGTGTTTACTGAGCATCTGTCATGAGTTAGGCTTCTGGCTGGGCCCCAGAAAGTCCAAGAAGAATAAGACATGTCTTATGCCTGTGCTCATTGTGTCAGCCCTGTGCTTATTGAGTTTACCTTGTAAAGGAGACAGGCTCTCAGATAAATCAAGGTTTTACAGAATGAATTATAATTCAATGAAGGGCCATGACAGAATACTTCTGGTGCATACACAGTACTTGAGTCTCAGCTGGTCTGGGGATCACAGAGAACATTTCTGACAAAGTGACCTCTTGGCTGACACCTGAAGCGTTAGTGACCATTTATTTCTTGAAGAACAGAGGGTGTTAAATATAAAAACCTGCCTGTAGAGGACTGACCTTTGGTGGGATGGAGCTCGCCTGGATGGAAGAGTAGACAGAGTCCACTGTGGGGATCTTGGATAGGGAGAAAGACTGTGTAATGATTGATATTGATGAGGTTGTACCCTGCTGGGCTGTAAGTGCTGCTGTGGTGGAGTCAGCAGAGCCCCAGAAACACTCCAGCCCACAGAGTATTTTTGTTGCCCCCAGGTGGACAAGTAGAAAAATGGGAAGAAAATGTCACATTATGCTAAGGTTTTGTTTTGTTCTTAGCTTTGTACATTATTTTCAATTTATACTTTAGGAAATATTTAATATATGTATATGTGATTTTAATATATTTATTGAGTTACAATTGAATATAATAAGCCTAACATATACAAAGTATACAATGTATGGAATTTTTCCAGATGCATGCACCAGAGAAACTGTCAGAATGAGAATAAAGACCATGTCCATTACAGTTAAAGTCGTCTCATGCCCTCTTGTAATCTCTTATTTTTCCACATTTTTATTGTTGTTCAAGTACAGTTGTTTCCATTTTCCCCACACCACTCCACCCCCACCCCAGCCCTCCCCCCTTCCCACCCTTGTCAACCTCCTTTTTTAGTGTTAAGTGAGCTCTTATCAGCTTTTTTCATTTTAAATTCATTTCCATTCTCTGGAATTTTTAAAATTTTATCATAATGTATGTAATTTTAGGCCTAGGTTGATGTCTTAATTCAACATGATTATTTTGACATAGTTCTTTCTTTTGATTCTCTAGTTGTATCTCATTCCAGGAACACATTAATTTGGTTTATTGATTCACACCTTCATGGACATTTGCGTTTTCAATTTGGGCCTATTACAAGTAAACCTACCATGAACACCTGTGCAGAAAAGTCTTTAACACCAAGAATCAGTGTTTCTAAAACCACTGAATAGCTATAGAAATGGAAGGTAGAGAGTTCACTGACTATCTACCTGACCAGAGTGAGATCAGTTCACTCTGATCTCAAGGTCACACTGCCACAGCCCCACCCAGAGGTAAAGAAACACCTGCTTCTCCACATAAAGCTGTGTCTGCCACAGACCACTCATCAGTCACCACGGCAGCAGAAATAATGGCCCCATCTATCTTTCAGCTTTAAATTGTGAACCAGTGCACCTCAGAAGCTGCCTTTAATTCACATCTGGATTCTCAGTCAGTAGGAGTAGGGGAAAGGTAATGTATAAACTTTCAATCCCTCTGATGCAAGAGGAAACCTAAGAAAAATGAAGGACATATGCCAAGTACCCACAGACAATACGTGACAACTACCAGTGTACCTGCAGGCTGTGTGACTCTGAGTGAGTAACCCCACCTCAGTAAGAATCGTTCCCTCGTGTGATGTGATAAAAATATGTTTGGTCTTCTTTCTTGGATTTTAGAGAAAGCAGCTAATTCTTGGAATTTTCTAAGTGATGTGGGTGACAAATGTCTTTTGTTGTGATGACGCAACTCCTGGCTGGCCTCTGGATAGTTGTAGAGTGAGTGCAAGACACCAGAAAGACCAAGTTCTGATCAGAAGCTTGGAATTTTCAACTGTCAATGTAAGAAATGTTTCAACCTGAAAAAAAAATTTTTGAGTGTTCTTGGGCCAAACATGATGATAATTGTGGGAAGCAAATCCACATGCACTGGAGGAATGTTCTGAAACATGACAGTGTTGCCCCTCATTTTATACAGTACAGTGAAAGCAGGGGACCTAAAGGGTTACATTAAATCCATGGGCAATGCATTAAAGAGTTGGAGGATGCAAAGGACAAAAGACTCTGAGACTGGGTAAAAAGTAAAACAGACACAATTGTTATGTTGGTTCCTATAGGAATGATAGCAGTTAACAATAAACACAATAAGTACAGTAATGAGAAGGTATGTGGTCTTTGCTATCATGCAGTGAGTGTTGTATAAAATTACCCTGATATTTCAAAGGTATGTTATGAGAGAGGCAAAAAACTTCAAAACAAAACAATAAATACCCTAAGTTCAGGTAAAGACTGACTTCAGTCAGGAAAGATCTTGGCCTAGGGCATGACCAGCCACCATGACTCCTATTTGGTTAAAATTTTAATTTCAGACCATCCTATGTGGTTACTCAAGCTGTTTGCAATTGTAAGCCCCACTATGCAGGCCACCTCTGACCTCTTCAGGTTTAATATGAGGCCCCTTTTTTGCTCACACTTCCCCATTTAGTCATAAATCAATTTAAAGGATGCATTGGTGACCTATCTTTCAGTTAGATAATATCGTTTCAAGTTCTAGGAGGGGATTCCTAGGAAGCCTTAGTGGAAGCATTTTTCCTGCTGAACGATAAACCATTTGTGATGCAGTAAGACCTCCACCTTGGCTAGAAGTCAAAGCTGAATGTTCTCAAAAGAGAAAAGCATGTAAATGGGAGGCAGTCACTTCCACGGGACTTTATTACAAAAGCAGCCTGGGTGATTGCTAGCTTATAAGCTTTCATGGACTCAATAGTGCTTTCTCATATATCTGTGTTTCACATTTTGATAACATTTACTTAATAGTTTGAGGGTAGACTATGCACCGATCCATTTTTAACCATCTCATCATTATGTGGAGTGTCACTTACTATGGTCTTCCTCTTCTTAATTATTCATTATTACTCTGATTTCTGCTAGTTGTTCACTTGGAAGTTGTAACCTTAAGTGTAGAGGACTGGTTTGTTTTGGTCTGGCAAATGTGACTGAGCTCTGTATGGAAACCTACAGAAGTGAGGTGATGGGCAGAAGCCAGATCTTCAAATCAAGTTTTCACATGGGAATCAGGCCTAGAATCTGCATATAGACTGTTATGGCTTGCTCTTGCTAAAACCCTGTCACCCTGGTGTGAAACAGTAGACCTGTACTTTTTATCTTCAAGGTAATTTCCAAAGCTTGTGTGAATTTTCCCAAGGACAGAACTTATCAGCTCGCTGACTTTACCTTCTGCATGTTATTTTCAATTCCTTGATTGTACCTAAAATATAGACAACAATATTCTATGTAATAGATAATACATCCTTCTTTGATGTAAGACCTGAGAAAAACAATAAAAGCCTGTTTAGGCAAGGGTCAGTGTACTCTCCTCTTGAGAGAGTAGCCTTGCTGTCCCCCTTTTCTCCACAGGTTTGCTGTAGGCTGTGCATTTATTCTTTTCTTTAGTCACAATTTTACTGATGAAATTTCTTTCTTTATATTCTATTACAGTAATCTTCTATAGCTTTACTTGATCTTAGTTTGTTTACTCAGAAATAACCAACTCAATAGAACAAACTACTTACTTTTAAACTCTCTTCTAACACACACACACAACATTTTTTTCTCACTTTGCAATTACATCTCTTCTAAATTTCAAAATGTTTCCAGAAAGGGGACCTGGCCCAGGACAGGATTTCTAACGGTTAGCCAGTGGTACACAGACCCTTGACTTTTTACCAGAAGGATTT
This sequence comes from Phyllostomus discolor, assembly GCF_004126475.2. Classification (NCBI taxonomy): domain Eukaryota; kingdom Metazoa; phylum Chordata; class Mammalia; order Chiroptera; family Phyllostomidae; genus Phyllostomus; species Phyllostomus discolor. The sequence goes on from NC_040914.2 coordinate 10,939,577, forward strand.
CACAAAATAAGCCCAGGTAATTTTGAGGTTATATTTATTTAAGCAGGGAACAGTGACACAAGGCCGGGCCTAGAATAAAAAGAGAATCAGAAAAGAGACTGTGTGGGGCTGCTTTGATTCTCTTAAAACATTGTGGGAAACATGTGAGACAAGGGGGGGGCTACTCTCAGCTTATTGCAGAGTCACAGGAAAGGGGCCTTGCAGAAAGGTTTAGGGGGTTGCTTGGGACAAGCTGATGTTGCCATGCTCCCTTATTGCAAATTTCCTGGAAACCCCTCAGAGAGGTCAAGAATGAAAATTTACCCTCCCCTAGAGAAAGAAAAACAATTCCGTACATGTGCTTAAAGGAGTTTGCATGTGGCCCTGGATGTTTAGCTCAGTGGACTGAGCAATGGCCTATGAACTGAAAAGTCCTTGGTTCAGTTCCCAGTGAGGGCACATGCCTGAGTTGTGGGCCAGGTCCCCTGCTGGGGATGTGCAAGGGGCAAATTGAAAATGTTTCTCTCACACATTGGTGTTTCTATCTCTCTCACTCGATCTCCATCTACTTTATAAAAAAAAAATGAAAGAATAAAACCTTTTAAAAATACAAACAAGAGTACACACTGTGTAATTTGTGTTGAGTATATTGCTTTCAAATGGTGGACATTTTAGGTGAGGTTTCAGGGAAGAGCTCAAGATAAAATTCATCAGCTTTTTCAGGTGTGGCCTTTCAGGGTCGTGGTCTCCATTAATTGGTCAGTACCAAGACAGAAGTTCTAAATTGCATGAGTAGCTATATACCTGAAGAGGAAAGGCTATCTTGAAAGCAAGGTTCAGCACACTTGATTTATTGCTATGAACCTGGGTCTTTTCACCTGGGTAAACTTTTGTATCCAGATGTAAATTACTGGACCAGTTTGTTCAGCCACCTTTCTCAATTTCCGCATTTCACTTGCAAAGGAGTATTTCTAGCTTCTTCCTTATCTGCCTCAAAAGAAAACCAACCAACAAATAAGCAAAATTTAACCAAAGACATTGAAATTAAAAACAAACTGACAGTATCCAGAGTGGAGAGGGGAGAGGATAATGGGGGGGGGAGCGGGGAAGGGTGAAGGGTTTACAGGAACAGCTATAAAGAACACATGGACAAAAACAAGGGGGGATGAAAATAGGGGAGGGAGGTGGGGATTGCTGGTTTGGTAAGGAGGGAAGGGGGGAAGGCAGAAAACTCTACTCCAACAACAATAAAATTCAAAAGTATTTAATATAAAATAGCATTTATGTAAAATAAAAGTTATCATATACACCTTTAGAAAGTATTAACAGTTGTTCTAAATAGACACTGAGAAAAGTCCAAAGAACAACTACAATTATCGTGACTAATATTATCAGGAAGGTAAAGTCAATCAAACTTATACTGTTCAACATCAGTTTGTAGATATAAAGGTTTTGTTGATATTTTGGGATAGCTGTCTGTCTCTGACACAGGCAACTTCTTATCCTTGAAATATGTTTGATTGTGATGAGTAGAGGCAAGCATCAGAGACAGGGGCAGGTGTACCTTGGCTGTTGGGGTCCCATAAGATTTTTTCCAACAATGGTGGTGAGTGTCTTTAATTGATTTCTCTTCCATTAGACAGAATGTGTCATTGTCTTTAAGGTTATCATCATTGCCTTGCAGTGCATCTTTGACATGGATATCACTAATTTATCAGTTCTTACAAGTTGATGAATAAGTTTTGGACAATAATGCAGAATATCTCCATGTATTAAGGTTGATCTATATCTCCCTTTGTTTAGATGAATGGAGTGACCAGTGACTATTTAATGAGGAGAAAATCTATGTGTTTACCAAGAGGAGTAAATTTTAGGTTGAAAGGCTTTTTGGCTAGTGGGGGTTAAAAGTCTCTGAAAATTTATTTAGTTAAGTTTTAATAGCTAATTTGTATGTTTCACTAATCCAGAGAATTATAGTGATGGGCAAAATGAGAATCTGTAAAGGAGCCCAAATATTAGAAACGTATTATATTATTTTGCCAGTGAAATGAGTCCTTCAGTCTCAGTAAGTCGGGGAGTATTCCATAGTTGGTGTTAATTCCTCACAATAATATTTTACCTTTTTTAATTAAGGCTGTCGCTCTAATGGAAGAAAATGTCTCAACCCAGCTAGAAAAGACATAATTTATAACTAATACATATTTGTATTCTTCAGAGGGTGGCATTTAAATAGAATTCAATTACCATATTTCAAGTGGGTCTGGGGAACGTGGGAAAGGTATTTGGGAATAGTTGTCATATTTGGAGAGGTAGAATATCTGCTATGGATGTCATGAGCTACAGTAAGGTTTCCAGTAATACTGTTTACTTCATAAAATCATATTTTAAAAACCCAATGTATTAGCTCTTGTACATGTTGAAGTATCAATAATTGAGTCCCTATTGATAATTTTGCTTCCCGTTTGACTCTGTATATATTTCTCTTTTTCAAAGTCCCCTTTTTTTGCTGTCAGACCCCATTTTCTTTCCGAAGTGGTCCACTAGAACTGTGAAAGAGAGTCTTTCATTGATTTAATAGGAAGCAACATACATTCTCAGGTCAAAATAATTTGGCTGTTTAATACTCCCCACCTAGCTGCAGCATCAGCTAAACGAATCAGCTAACTAACAAGGTGGGACTGTGGAGGACTGTGACATTGGAGGAATAAATGCAGTCCAAGCCCTCACTGTTAGGAAGTTCCTTTCTTTCCTTCAGATGGTATGAGAAATAAAGGCCTGACCTTAGGATGTCCCCAAACACGTGCCATCCTCCTGTCATGCTGACATCAGTGCTTTTGTGTCTATAAGAACATAATTTCACTGCAAGTGCCACTCAGTGACAGGCTTCCACAGCGCAGTTTCCCTTACTGATGCAATGCTTGGTTATAGAGCATCTGTCATATGTTAGGCTCTTGGCTGGGCCCTGGAAACTCCAAACAGAATAAGACAAGTGTGGGCTCAATGACTTTACCCTGTAACACAGACAGGCTCTCAAGTAAATCATGGCTTGAGGAACTGAATTATAATCCAGTGAAGGACTTCAAAACAAAACTTCTAATCCCCCCAGAGTATATAATTCAATCCTATCTGCTTTGGAGAACATGGGGAGCATTTCTGAGAAAGAAATCTCTTGTTGAAACCTTGAGAGGTAGTGGACATTTACTCCATAAAGAACAAAGGATATGAAAAAAAAAAAAAAAAAAACTTCCTCAGAAGACTGACCTCTGTAGGGGTGATGCCTGGCTGGATGGAAGAGTAGACAGAGTCCATTTTGGGAGCTTGAAGAGTTAGAAAGACTGGAATGAATGATGCTGTTGAGGTTGTTCCCCTGCTGCACTATGGGTGCTGCTGAGGTAGAGTCAGTGGTTCCCCAAAAAGGCCCCATCTGCAGAGTAATACTGTCACCCCCTGAGGACAAGTAGAAACATGGGCAAGAAAATGTCACGTTACAGTTGGGTATCTTATTTTTTAGTTTTGTACTTTGTATTCAACTTATACTTTAGGCAATATTTCTCAGAAGTATATATAACTTGAATATACTTATTGAATTATAGTTGAATATAATGACCTTAACATATTGAAAGTATGCAATTTATGAAGTGTTTTCAGATGCGTGCACCAGAGAAGTTGTACAATGAAAATAAAGACCATGTCCCTTACTCTTAAAGTCTTCTCATGCCCTCTTGTAATCTCATTTTTCTTCACCTCTCCTCCTCCATTTTTAGTGTTAAGGAAACTCTCTTCAGTTCTCTTCAGTATAAATTCAGCGGCACTTTATGGAATTTTCAATTTTGTATCATAAAGTATTTAATTTGAGGCCAAATTTAGCTCTTTTGACATAGTTCTTTAGTTTTACTCTCCAGTTATATCTCATTCAAAGGATAAGTTAATTTTACTTATCTATACACCCTTTATGGACACTTGTGTTATTTCCAACTTTGGGTAGTTACCAGTAAACCTTCCATGACCACATGTGCAGAAACATCTTCAAGAAAAAGACTCAGTCCTTATAAAACCATGAATACCTAGAAAAATGGAAGTGAGTGAGTTGCCACTGGAAGTCTGGTCACAAGGTTGCATGACCACAGCCCCAAGTATAGGTAAGGAAACACCTACTTCTTCTGCCACAGTCCACCCATCAATCAACACATTTAAGGAAATAATGCCCCTTCTCCCTTCCAGTTCTTGAATTAAACACACGTGCACCTTGGAGGCTGAATTTGACTCACATTTGGACTCTCAATCACAACAATTATGGGAAAAATAGGATTGAAACTTTCAGCTTCTATGATATAAAGGAAAAAAAATAGAAGAAAATGAGCATGCATACCAAGTCCCAGTAGACAGTACATGACAGGTCTGAGTCCACCTGCAGGCTGTGTGACTTTGGGCATGTCATCCCACCTCAAGAAGCCTCAGATATGTCATGTGACATCAGAAAAAGATGTTTGGTCGTCTTTGCTGGGTCTTAGACAAGAGTGACTAAACTTTTGGAATGTTGTAAGTGATGAGGGTGATAAAAGTGCTTTTGTCATGATGAGGCAACCCTTGGCAGGCTTCTGCATAGTGGCAGAGTTAGGGCCGGTCACCAGAAAGACCACTTCTGGATCAGAAGCTTGGAATTTTCAGCTGTCAATATAAGAAACATCTAACCTGTAGAGAATTTTTCTGAGTTTCTTTGAGACAATCTTGAAGACAATCACCAGGAAGCGAAATCTCAATGAATGGAAAAAATTTTTGAGATAATGGCAGTGCTTCACCTTATTTTATATAGTACACTCAAAGAAAGCCAGAAGTCCAAGGGTTTACATGAAATCCACTGGCATTAGAGTAGGGGGGCAGAGGATAGCCAAGTGCAGAAATCTCTGAGATTAAGAAAAATTAAAAACAATAGACACCGTTTCTGTTTTTTAAGAGCATTAGTTCAGGACAGTTAGCACTAAATAATGAACACAATAACAATAACAGTGAAAGGTTTTTGTTGTCTGTTCTGAAGAGAGAGGTCTACAAAACCATAAATTGTCATGACATTCTAAAGTTATGTCATGGTAGATGCAAAAAGACAATAAACAGGCTCAGTTAAGGTAAAGATTGGTTGTTATTTAAAGAGCTGCTGGCCTAGGACATGACTTCCCATCACTTAGACCATCCTCTGTGGTCACCTCAGGTCTCTGACTTTGTGAGTCCCACCACACAGCCCTTCCCTGAGCTTGTCAGGATTAGTATGTGGCCACTATTTTGTTCACACCTTCCCATTTCTAAACAATGCATTGGTGAACTATTTTTGGTTAAATAACATTGTCTCAAGTGTGAGGTGGGATAACATTGTCTCACGTGCGAGTTGGAAACTATTTTTGGTTAAATAACATTGTCTCAAGTGCCAGGTGGGATTCTTAGGAAGACTTAGTGGCAACGTTTGTCTTGCTCAAAGATAAAACTATTGGTGATGTAGCAAGACCTCAACAGTGCATGGAAGTCAAAGACGAATGTACTCAAAAGAAAAAAGGAGGTAAATGGGAAACAGTTTCACAGGACTATGTTAAGACAAACATTCTGGATCATTTCTACCCAGTAAGCTATAATGATCTAAGCTTTGTTATTTGTCTCATTTCTCTGTATTCATCTTGTACACCATTTACTTGTAGTTTGAGGGAACACTACACACTTCTTCAGTATAAACATTCTCACCATGAGATGGGATTGCATTTACTATGGGCCAACTGCAATTAACTATTTATTAATAATCTGATTTTCATTAGCTCTACACTTAGGAGCTGTAAACTTAAGTTTAATTTGGGGACCAGGTTGCAAGAACACAATGCTATGAATTACAATTACCATCTACAAGTTCCACAGGTGAGAAAGACAATAAGAGTTTCACAAGTACATTTCCTCTGCTTCAGCAGCAGGCCTGGAGGGCTGTGTTTTTATAGCTACTTCAGCTTCCATTTAACTAATATAGTTAGTATCCCTTGTTCAGTTTGGGTGTAAGGACATTCACATAATTAAAGTGTAGTGTTTATACATTTAATCCCTTCCTCAATACCCTTGTTCCACTAACCTTCCACAACTTTCCTTGATTTTCTTAGTTTGTCTCTTTTTACTCACTTGCAAATAAACTACTTGTTAAGAGAAGCTACTTACTTTTAACCTCTCTTGAGAACACACACATCCATTTTTTTCCTTTATCAGTAACGTTTCTTCTGAACTTCAAAATATCACCAGAAAGGGTGATATTTTGTGCCCAGGCCCAGGGCACAATGGCCTAAAGCCGACTGTTAGGGTGTGGGTTCTTGGGTTAGTGCAGGAAGAGTCCCACAACATAAGTCCAGGTAATTTTGAGAGTAGGCTTATTAAACCAGGGACAGGAAATATGGATGAGAGTAGAATGAAAACAGTAGAAGAGAGACTGGGTGGGTCTGCTGTGGCTCTCTTCAGACACTGTGAGAAAGATGTGAGGATAGGATGGGGCTGATTTCTGCTTATAGCAGATTCGCAGAAAAGGGGTCTTGGGAACAAGTTCAGGAGGTTTCCCCTGATGAGTTGCTGTTGCCCATTGCTCCCTGGTTGCAAGTTTCTTGAAGATCCATTAAAGTTTAGAAGAAAGAAATTTTACTTGCAAAGGATATTTGAGTAGATGTGACTCAAGAAGAACTCATGCTGTGGCAGAGAGTGGGACCCAGTGGAAACTAGCATGGTGACAGAGTGCAAGACTAAGTTGTCCAAGAATTTGCTGTGCATGAAGTTCATGCAAAGAAGATTGTACTCAGAAACCAAGAAACAACTATAACAGTAAGAGAAGAAAACTACTAGTGAAGAGCACTGGTACTTGGATTTGCCAGAGCTTAAGGAGAAGGACAGTTTTAAAATAGAAGAGCAGAATTTCTTGTTATGTGAAGATCTTCTCTATGGAACAATGCCATTCAGAGGATTAAATCCTGAAGTTGAGAAACTAATGATTCAGATGAATTCTAAGAACAAACAGAAGAAGTTCAACATGAAAGAGTGAAGTTTGATGTGTCGATGAAGAAATGGCTAGAAGATATGGGGCTTTGGTGGGGACAATTGGAAAAAAATATTGTCACAAAAAGAGACTGTACCGATTATGAAGAAGGTGAAAAGGGAGATATAAAACCAACTAAAGCAAAGAAGATATTCTTAAAGCCACAAGATAAAAATATCCATTTTTATCTTAAAAATAGAGCTCAGGAACGCCTTATGAGAGTTAACATGTTTTGGAACTCATTCCAGTGGTTTCTCTATAGTTAGCAATACCGTGATGTTTATTTATAAAGAAATGTACAATTTTGAACACATGCTGTTCTTGAAACAGATGTGTGATGGATATTGTACATCATTATTTAATGGTATTCATCGATAGTGGGTTTTTAGCTGTTGATCTTCAAGTGTACAAAGGTACATGGTTGGTTCCTAAAAATTTTTTGACCCCAGATTTTTAAAATAAATCTCTACAGTCATTGTCCTTAAATTGACTCACAAATTCATGCCAGTGTTAAAATCATCCTTATGTTACCATTTTATTTTAGATTACTAATAATGTCTAGCCAGTTCGTATATTTTAAAATAAAATATCGTGGAAATTTATTATAAGTAAATTCATCAAGAACAACCATGTTTCTTCTCTCTGAAGTATTTGCATGTTACCAAGTCGTTGTAAATTGATGGAATTACAGGGGATGGTTGTTGTTAAAACCTTTAAAAAATTAAAAATGTTCTGTTAAAAATGAAGATGAAGAAGAACACATGCTGGTTTCTATGCCTCAAGCAATTCTATCTACTTTGAAAAAGTAAAGATTTTAGGTGAGGTCTCGAGGAAGAGCTCAGTAAGATATTCATCAGTTTTTTCAGGGGTGGCCTTTCAAGGTTGTGGTCTCCACTAATTGGTTGCTTCTAGGATTGAAGTTTGAAATTACATGACCAGCAATTTTCCACATGAGGGAAGACCACCCTGATGGGAGGTCCAGCACAAATTAGTTCATTGTTAACCACTTGAGGCTTTTCACTCTGGTGAGATTTTGTATTTGTCTATAAATTGTTAACCCAGTTCAGATATCTGTCTCAATTTCCCCATTTTGTTCTCCAAGGAACATTGCTAACTTCTTATAAACCTGCCTAAAAAAGAGAAACCTTAGAAAGAGTACCTTTTAAAATTTTTTTATTATTGTTCAATTACAGTTTTCTGCATTTACCCCCTCCACCTCGCAACCCAACCCAGCCAAACCTTCCTCCCTCCCTTGCTTCTACAACCCTTCTTGGTTTTGTGCATGTGTCCTTTATAGTTGTTCCTGAAATTCTTTCCCCCGTTATCCCCTCCCACCTCCCCTATGATTACTGTCAGATTGTTCTTAATTTCAATATCTCTGGGAATATTTCTCTTGTCTTTTCTTTTGTGAATTAGGTTCGTGTTAAAGATGAAACCATATAATATTAGTCCCTCACCACCTGGCTTATTTCACTTAGCATAATGCTCTCCAATTTTATCCATGCTGTCACAAGGGTAGGAGTTCCTTCTTAATCTCTGTTATGTAAGAAATCCATCCTGTAAATGTATCATGCTTTTTGATCCACTCTTTACTGATGGGCACTTAGGGTGCTTCTAGTACTTGGCTATTGTAAATTGTGCTGCTATGAACATTGGGGTACATAGGTTCTTTTGAATTGGTGTTTCAGGGTCCTTAGGAAATGATCCCAGCAGTGGAATTTCTGGGTCAACAGGCAGTTCAATTTTGAGTTTTTGGAGGAAATTCTATACTGTTTTCCACTGTGGCTGCACCAGCCTGCATTCCCACCAACAGTGCACTAGGGTTCCCTTTTCTCCACATCCTGCCCAACACTTGTTTGTTGATTTTGTTATGATGGCCATTCTCATAGGTATGAAATGGTATCTCAGTGTGGTTTTGATTTGCATCTCTCTGATGGCTAGTGGTGCTGAGCATCTTTTCATATGCCTGTGGGGACCATCGTATGTCCTCCTTGGAGAAGTGTCTGTTCAAGTCCTTTGCCATCTTGTAATTTTTTTTTTTTTGTCTTGCTAGAGTCGAGTCATGCTAGTTCTTTATATATTTTGGAGCTCAAACCCTTGTCCAAGTTATCATTAACAAATATGTTTCCCCATATACTTTGTTCTCTTCATGTTAATGCTGTTTTCTTTAGCCATGCAGAAGTTTTTAATTTGATGATATCCCATTTGTTTATTCCTTCCTTTATGTTCCTTTCTTTAAAGGACATATCAGTGAAGATATTGCTGCATGGAATGTCTGAGATTTTCCTGCTGATGTTCTCCTGAAGATTTTCATGGTGTCAAGACTTATATCTCAGTCTTTTATCCACCTTGAATTTATTCTTGTGTATGGTGTCAGTTGGAAATTGAGTTTCATTTTTTTCATGTGGCTCTTCAGATCCCCCAACACCATTTGTTGAAGAGGCTGTTTTTACTCCATTTTATGCATTTTTCCCCTTTGTCTGATATTAATTGACCATAGAGACTTGGGTTTCTTTCTGAGCTCTCTGTTCTGTTCCATTGGCCTATGTGCCCTTTTATTTTATTGTTGTTCAGTACAGTTTTCTTCCCTTTACCCCCATAGTAGCTTACCCCTGCAGCCTTTCCTAATTCCCTCCCATCTCCACCCCTCCTTGTTATTGTTCATATATCCTTTATACTAGTTCCTTCAAATACTCCCCCCTCCCTTCCATGTGTGTGTTCTTATGCAAGTACCAGGCTGTTTTGATCGCAGTGGCCTTATAATAAAATTTGATGTCAGATACTGTGACCCCTCCTGCTTTGTTCTTCTTTCTCAAAATTCCTCCAGCTCTTTGGGGTCATTTATGGTTCCATATAAATTTTTGAAATCTTTTTTCTACACCTGTGAAATATGCCACTAGTAGTTTAATAGGGATTGCATTGATTCTATACATTGCTTTGGATAGCATGGACATTTTGATGGTGTTAATTCTTTTAATCCATGGACATGTTACACACTTTCATTTGTTTGTGTCGTCCTTAATTTTTTTCTTCACCGTCTTACAGTTTTCTGAGTACAGATCTTTTACCTCCTTGGTTAGGTTGAACAGTAGGTACTTTATTTTTCTTGTTGCTATATCAAGTGGGATATTTTTCCTGATTTCTCCTTCTGGTATTTCATTGTTGGTGTACAAACATGCTTTTGATTTCTGAATATTGACTTTCTACCCCACTGTTTTGCCAAATTCATTTATTAGGTTGAGTAGTTTTTTTTTTCTTTCTTTTTTTTTGTGGGGTCTATAGGATTTTTCATGTATACTATCATGTCATCATCAAACAATGACAGTTTAGCTTCCTACTTTCTAATTTGGAAGCCTTTTATTTCTTTTTCTTGTCTGATCGCTGTGGCTGGGATGCCCAATACTATGTTGAATAGGAGTGGTGAAAGCAGGCACCCTTGTCTTGTTCCTGATCTTAATTTTTTTTCCCATTGAGTATGGTGTTGTCTCTAGGTTGCTCATAAATGGCTTTTATTATGTTGAGGAATGTCCCCTTTATTCCCACTTTGCTAAGTGTTTTTACCATAAATGAGAGCTGCACCTTCTCAAATGTCTTTTCCTCATCTGTGGATATGATTATGTGGTTTTTGTCTTTTTCATTTTGTTCATGTGATATATTACCTTTATTGATGTGTGAATATTGTACCATCCTTGCATCCCTAAAATGAATCCCACTTGATCATGGTGTAACATCTTTTTAGCATATTCCTGGAAGCAGTTTACCAATATTTTGTGGAGGAGTTTAGTATTTATGTTCATCAGCAATATTGGCCTGAAGTTTTCTTTTTTCTTATGTCTTTATCAGGTTTTGGGATTAGGATGATGCTGGCTTCATAAAAACAGTTTGGGAGTCTTCCACGTTCTTGGATTTTCTGGAATAATCTGTGAGGGATAGGGGTTAGCTCTTCCTTAAATGCTTTGTAGAATTCTCCTGCGAAACCACCTGGTCTAGGGCTTTTGCGTGTGGGGATTTTTTTGATTACTGCTTCAATTTCATCTGCTGTTATGGGTCTGTTCAGGCTTTCTGCTTCTTCTTCATTGACTTTTGGAAGATTATATTTTTCTACAAATGTGTCCATTTCACCTAGGTTTTCAGATTTCCTGACATACAGTTCTTCATAGTATTTTTTAGCAGTCCTTTGTATTTCTGTGGTATCAGTTGTAATATCTCCTCTTTCATTTTTTTATTGTATTTATTTGTGTCTTCTTTCTGTTTTTCTTGATGAGTTTGCTTAAAGGCTTGTTGATTTTGTTTATCTTTTCAAAGAATGAGCTATTGGATTCATTGATCCTTAGAATTGTTCTTTTGGTCTCTATGTCATTTAATTCTGTTCTGATCTTGGTTATTTTCTTCATTTTGCTTACTCTGGGTTGTCTTTGTTGTTGTTCCTTGAGGTCTTGTAGGCATGGGGTTAGGTTGTTCATTGGAAATGTTTCTATCTTCTTTAGGTAGGCCTGTATTGCTATGAACTTTCCTCTCAGGACTGCCTTCACTGTGTTCCATATGTTTTGGATTGTTGTGAATTCATTTTCATTTGTTTTCGGAAACTTTTTTAGTTCTTCCTTGATCTCATTGTTGACCCATTCATCGTTTAATAGCATACTATTCAATCTCCATGAGTTTGAGTGTTTTGTTTTGTTTTTTTTTTTCCTTGTGGTTGGTTTCTAGTTTCAGTCCCTTGTGATCAGAGAAAATGTTTGATATGATTTCAATATTCTTGAATTTGTTGAGGTTTGTTTTGTGTCTTATTATGTGGTCTATCTTTGAAAATATCCCATGTGCATTTGAAAAGAATGTGTTTTTTGCTTCTTTGTCATGAAAGGCTTTATTTATATATATTTAAGTTCATTTGATCTAGAACATTGTCCATTGCCACAATATCTTTGTATCTTTGTTGATATTTTGTTGGGAAGATCTATCCATTTTTGACAAAGCATGTTGAAATCCCCTACTATCATGGTGTTGCAGTCAATGTCTTTCTTGAAGTCCTCCAAGATTTTCTTTATGTATTTGGGCACTACTATGTCGGGTGCATATATATTTATAATATTTATGTCTTCTTCATGGATTCTGCCCTTGAGTATTATGAAGTGACCTTGGGTCCTTTTTTATGGCCCTTTTTTTGAAGTCTTTTTTGTCTGATATGAGTATTGCAACCTGGCTTCTTTTTTTTTTCTGTCTATTTGCTTGGAAAATCTGTTTCCAGCCCCTCACTTTCAGTCTGTGTAGGTCTTTTGTTCTGAAGTGGGTCTCTTGTATGCATATGTGTAGGTTATGTATTCTTATCCATTCAGCTATTCTATGTCTTTTGATTGGAGCATTTAATCCATTTACATTTAAGGTTATTATTGTTAGGTGTTTATTCATTTCCGTTTTTTTTTTACCTGTGTCCCTTTCTCTCTCTCTCACTGTTTTTTTTTTTCCCTATTCTTAAAGCACACCCTTTAACAACCCTTGCAGTGTTGATTTGAGGTATATTCTTGGAGGATTCTTTTGTCCAGGAAACACTTATTTGGCCTTTCATTTTAAGTGAGAGCCTTGCTGGGTGGTGAAGTCTCAGTTGCAGGCCTTGGTTTTTATTACAGGGAATATGTCCTGTCATTTCCTTCTGGTTTGGAGCATTTCCTTTGAGAAGTCAGCTGCTAGTCTTATCCAGGCTCCCTTGTATGTTACTTCCTATTTCTCCTTAGCTGCATTTAAGATTCTCTCTTTGTCTTGGAATCTTGCCATTTTAATTATGATGTGTCTTGAAGTGGGCTTCTTTGGGTTCCTCTTGATTGGGACTCTGTGTTTCCTGGATTTGTGTCAGCTTTTCTCTCATCAAATTAGGAAAGTTTTTGACATTACTTTTTAAACAGGTTTTCTTTCCCTTGATCTTCTCCTCCTTCTTGTATCCCTATTATATGGATATTGTTATGTTTCAGGTTGTTCTGCATTTCACTAAACCCCTCTTCATTCTTTATGAACATTTTTTTTCATTTTCTTGCTCTTTCTGGATGTTTTTTTTTTTTTTTCCTACCTTGTCCTCCAGCTCATTGATTTGATCCTTTGCTTCATCCAGCCTGCTTGGAATTCCTTCTAGTGTGTTTTTTTTTTTTTTATTTATTCCTGGGACTTTGTCCTTCATTTCTTCCTCTTTTATGCCCATAGTTTCTATTTCCTTTTTCATACTATTATAGTTCTCACCCAGTTCCTTGTAGTTTTCTGTGAATTTCTTGAGCATCTTTATAACCATTGTTTTGAATTCTATATCTGGTACTTTGCTTGCTTCCATTTCCCTTAGCTCTTTTAGTGGGCAGTCTTCTATTCCTTTTGATTTCATGTTCTTTTTTGGTCTCCCCATTTTAGGTGACTCTTTGTTTGATTCTGCACTTCCTGATATTTTATGTTGCTAGCTGTCCTTGTAGGGTGAACTTGTATGGTAGGAAGTCTGTGGGGTTCAGTGGTGTAGTCTCTTTGATCTCCTTGTCTGAATGCCCTAGGTTTCCCCTTCTTCTGTTTGTGTGGGTTTTCTTGCTGTACTTTGGTTTTTACCTTTTGGTGGTTCCTTTCTTGGTGATTTCTCTCCTCCAGTGGGTATACTGATGTTCACAGCACCCACCTATTCTTGTATGTGATCAGTGGCAGGGGATAGGCAAAATGGACTAATACAGAGGGAGAGTATGTAATGGGATTTAAGAACCAGCAAGTGGAGTAAAAATAGGAGATTCTTTGGATATGTATAGTGTTAACTGTGATATTTCACCCAACTAGCCACTTTTTATTACAGGTGAAAGAGAGATAAGACTTTTGTTAGAGGGGAGGATGATTGTGAGCTGAATTTAGAAAACAGGGTGCTTGCACAAGGTTAGGTGATGAGAAATAGTGGGAGTAAAGGATAGAAAGTAGGCATAAAGTAAGAGAAAATAGAGTTAACCACAACAATAATAATGCTTAGGAATAAAGCAAAGTGGGCTAAGATGAGGGAAGGTTGTTGTGCAGTCTGTACAATTGTAGGGAACAACAAAAATATTTACAATAGTACTTGAACAACAATAATATGGCAAGAAATATGTGATTTGGATAAGCAGAATGGAAAGTAGATGATCAAAAGAAGTCTGTTATTGGAACTCAAGTGAAGTGAAAGAAGGAAAATTAAAGTGAAATAAGGAGAGAATAAGGAAAACCAGTCAAATAATGCAATGAAAGAGAGAAACAAAATGAAGAAAACTAAATATATGGAAGACATATTTTAAAAATACTAATAAAATAAAAGTAGTAAAATAGTGGAAAAATAATAATACATATAAAAATAAAATGCCAGTTCTAAGGGATAACAAAGTGACATTTGTCTCAGTTTCTCAACTTGGGGGCTATTGTTGTTGGCCTCCCCCTTTGGATCTGTCTTTGGACCTTTCATAACTCCACACCTTATTGTCTTATTTGGGGGGAATAAAAAAAGGAAAAAAAAAACAGAGAGGAAAGAAAAAAGGAATAAGCCTCCTGCTCACTTTAACACCATTGAGGAATTTCTGCTGGTCCTCCTGGATGCCCCAGGAAGAGACAGACTGGGTTTCGCTTTCCTCCCTCTCTATGGTTTTGAGAGAATGCGGACCAGGTCTGGGCTGCCATATTCAGAGTTGCCCAGCCTCCAGCCCAGGTCTTCTGTGAGCTGCCAGGATCAAGAATTAGAGAAACTTTTCTATGAAATATTAAGTCCTCTTTTAAAGTAGTTTTGTATAGTGATCTTAATTCCAGCTAGTGTATCAGGTCTTAAAAAATAAAGAGAAAAATCATGTTGAGGCAATGTATTATCAACCGTTATGTTAAAAGAAGCGACTGACTTCGTGTTGCCATTGTTTGTACTGGAAAGGGCCCAAGTTGCATTGGAACATTTTGCAACAAATATTCTCTCAAGACTTTTTATTATTCTCTCTTTGCTTGAGAGAGACAGAATATTCTCTCTCTTCTTGAGACAGTTGCTTTATAAATATTATTTCCCCAATTAATTCAGTATCCAAAGCATTTAGCTCCAAATACCTTTCATGCTTCCAGAAAAAAAAAAAAAAATATGTGGGCACCATGGTTATATAAAAAAGCCTCACCCTTATCAGGTGAATGGGGCTGATTTGACCAATAAAAAATATGCTGCCTCCTCACTTTTTACAGCTGAAGGGGGGCAGGTTGTGATTTAAAATTGTCACTAGTTGATCAGACATCCCTACTATTTGCACTGAAGCTTTACTCCCAGGAAGAAGACAACTCAGCTGGATGTGAATGGAGAACAGATAATGTAGCCTCAGTACCTGCAAGGGCCTTTGAAATTTCCCCCAAGACAGCAATTTTACTTTGTTCTAAAATATTGATGAGCAGACAATGAAATACCCTGATCATTTTCATAGCAAACACATGTTTGCTTGTTTGTGTTTTCTCTTTCTAAAACTAATTTAGTTTCCTACAACCATTTTTAAGGTGAGCAGACTTCATTATAAAGTTTCCCAATGAACCATATTTGTTAAGTCTGTTCCTTTACCTTCAGGAACCACTTAATATATTAATTAGAATGGGTCAGAATAGCCAGAATCACATATTCCAACATTGAAATTTTTACTTTTTTGGTGAATACCTCAAGGTCCAAGAGAAAATCAATGAAACCTTCAAGTAGATTTTAAAATTGTATTGTAGTTTTAGAAATATAGATATTCGTAATTGTCTAAGAATACAGGTATTCCTAAATACCTAAGCTGGTTCACCTCTGCTTGAGACCAGCTATTCCCTGAACGGAACTGCCAGAATTCCTGGGTCATTCTTGTCAAAATTTATATTCTCATGTTCTCAAAGTCTATTAAGGAATGGGAGGTTAGGGGCTATAAATGAAATGAAGGAGAAAAAAAGTAAAAAAAATAAATACATAAATAGGGCAAGTGTATACTGAGAAACCTCAGAAAGCAGAGGACAAAGTGAAGAGACTGTAGAAGTGAAACTGGAAAAGACTTCCTGTCACTACCAAAGCCAATGAGCAATGACAGTGATTGAATCTTTATGGGTGCTATCATGGGTTCATAACTTAACTGACAATCTTATCTTTTCTTTCCAGGCAAACATTTATTTTTAATTTTCAGTTTCCTTGTTTTTTTTTTTTCAAATTTTCAGGATTTTAAAAATATTTATAAGATTTTATTTATTTATTTTTAGAGAGGGAAGGGAGGAAGAAAGAGAAAAGGAGAGAAAGATCAACGTGCGGTTGCTGGGGGTCATGGCCTGAAACGCAGGCATGTACCCTGACTGGGAATCAAACCTGCAACACTTTGGTTCACAGGACATATTCAATCCACTGAGCTTCGACAGCCAGGGCCAGGAAAATGGTTTTATGCCAGAGAATAAACAAGGTGTGGTGAGGGGTTTTGAAATTCAGGGAGGATCAGGTGAAAGAGGCTGGAACATTCCTGTCCTGGGTAGTTAGCTGTTCCTGGGTGTGGGTGGTCATCTGTCTGTCCCTGGAACACAAAGGCCCAGATGCCTCCACTTCTCCTCAGGCAATAATCTTTAGCAGTGCCCCAGGAGGTAGCCTGTTTTCTTAGGAGCGGTGATGGGCCTTATCTCTCTGTAGTTTCTGAAACCAAAGCTTTAACATATACATTACTTAGTAGTATAACTTTTTATGTTAAACTAAAATTTTCCAACTCTTGAGTCCCCTATCAGAAGGAGGGAGAATGTAGTGCTGGTATTTGCTATATTCAGAAGCCTTCTTTAGTTCAGAGACAGTTCTGAAAAATTTTATTAACTTTTTATAAAAGAATTTATCTATATCCTTCCTAGAAGATTTTAATTTCCAATACAGATATGCTTCCCATTTATTCAGTAGATTTTAGACCTGTCTTCTTTCTGATTGTGCATGAAAAATTTAATTAGTTGTCAAAATGATAGAGGGCTCAAGAGTAGGAAAATTTTAGTTTAAGGTAAAAAGTTATGACCCTAGTAAGATGGTCTGTTAGGGTATGAACTCACCATCTTCTCAGATGGCCATGAGAATTAAAAGCCCATAAAGATTCAATTGTTGTCATTGCTTATTGGCTTTGGTAGTGACAGGAAGCCCAAACACTGGTGTCTTTTTCAGTTTCATATTTTGGCAACTCTGCTGGGACAGATTTTGGGACTCTCCAGGAAGCCTGGGTATTTAGTCAGGAGCCCCATTGGCTGCCTGGGTTGAAAGGCTCCAGGTGATTTGCATTCAGAGAATCCCAAGCAGGTGCCCAGTGATTTCACTTGAGG
This sequence comes from Phyllostomus discolor, assembly GCF_004126475.2. NCBI lineage: Eukaryota > Metazoa > Chordata > Mammalia > Chiroptera > Phyllostomidae > Phyllostomus > Phyllostomus discolor. The sequence goes on from NC_040914.2 coordinate 10,956,888, forward strand.
CTTCTCTCCATCACTCCTGGCACTTGTCATCGTTTATCACATTTGTTTGAATCATTGCACTTTCTGGTTGAGGATAAAATCCTCGGTCACAACTTAGGTCATCTGGTAAAGATACCTTTCTGGGTTACAGAACTCAGTCTGAAAAATGATGTCCAATTTGGTTTGTTTACCCTCTGTCTGAAGGTGCTCTGTCTGGAAAAAGGCATCTTTTGATTTGGTTTGGGAACCCTCTGTTTGGAGCTCTGCATGGTAGAATGGGGTGAAAACACTCTGTTCTGGAAAACAGCCCACTAGGGCACGTTCTTGTAAATTGGTAGATGTCTTCTCATAGCCCGATGATAGAAAAGAAAATGGATTTTTCCTGTAAAACTGTTTGGCTTATATAGAATCTAGATTCAGGAGAGTGCTGGCCACTGAATGGGTCTTTGAATTACCACACTATACTGCAATTAGAGCTGTTTCGTCAAAGGTCAGGGAAGTTGGATGAAATGCCTTACATAGAAACTTTTATGAGTCGACATAATAAAGAGGCAGAATTAAAAGTAAATAAGATGATGCTTCAGAGAAAGGGAGTTTCCATGTCAAAGATGGGAGAAGTGTAGAGGAGAGAGACCAGGAAGATCTAGATGTTATTACTTCTGCAATCATGGTCAGGGTACCCACAGCCCCTCCTGATCCAGGGATCTCCCCCCTTATTTGGTGGAGGGAACTGGGGAAAGTGAGCCTGAAATGGTTTCACCATCTCTAACCCATCAGGGAACCAAATTTGGTGGAAGAAAAGCCCCTACCAGGGGAGGGCAATATCCTTTCTGGACACTTCCAGTGGGAGTAAGGCCAGAAGGCCAGCCTGCTGCACATTATTGGGCACATAATTTATTTTCTACATCAGATCTGTTACATTGGGAAAGCTCATACCCTACTTACCGGGTTGACCCTGCTACAATGACTGATTTGGTTGCATCCATTTTTGCCACCCATCATCCCGATTGGGCAGACACACAAACTTTATTGAACATCTTGCTTATGGGGGATGAGCACAGACTAGTGTTGCATAAAGCAAATGAAGAGGATTGGAGGATGCACCAAGAAAATCCAGATGGGGCCCCTGAGCCTAGTAAAGCCATACCGCTAACCGGGCCAAACTGGGATTCTAATACAGATGACCTTACTCTCTTAAAGCATTATAAGAGATGCATTCTTGAGAGAATGAGGAAAGGGGTCCCCAAGCAGAAAAGTCTTAATGTGGTACAGGAAGTGAAACAAAAGTTCACAGAGGGCTCTTCTGAGTTTCTTGAAGAATCTACCAAGCCTATAGAAAATATATAGACTTAGATCCACAAGCCCCTGGAAATGTTAGAATGGTGAATATGACTTTTATCTCCCAAAGCACATCCAATATGAGAAATGTACTTCAGAAGTTGAAGGGAGGAATAGGCATGAATCCATCTCAATTACTAGATATTGCCTCCAAAGTTTACAATACCAGAGAACAGAGGAAGGCCCAAGCAGCCACCATCCTCTTAGGACAGGATCCAGGGAAGTTCCATCTGTAGGCAGGAGGTGCTGACCCCTGTCTAAAATGCTGGCTGCTCATCAATATGTGTATTGCAAAACAACAGTGCACTGGAGAAACAAGTGTCCCAGGAAAAGGAGGACAGGCCAGAGCCTGAGAATTTGAGACTTATGCTAAAGAAAGGAAATCATTTTGATGATGACTGATAGTGCCCAGAGGTTCTTTCATTACAGTGACCTATTAATGTCCCCACCAGGAACCTTGGGTAAAACTAGCACTGCAGGGAAACTGTGGACTTTTTCATTGATACTGGAGCAACACATTCTGTGGCCAATAGACCCCTAGCTGAATCCTCGCTACACACTGCATCAGTAACAGAATTTCAAGAAACCCTGAAAGCCAGTGTTTCTTGAAACCATTAGAATGTGCTGTGGGTGATATGGTCTTATGTCATAGTTCCCTATATAACCCTGAGTGTCCCATATTTCTTTGGGGAAGAGACTTGTCAAAATTCCCTGCTCAGATCACTCTTCTTCCAGAGGAACAACACCTCCACCTACAGGTCCCTCCAGAGGATGGATGCATGGCAGTTCCTCATGAGACCCAGAGGGGAGCCAGAGGAAATCAAGAACCAGGTAAACCCCATTCTGTGGGCTGCTGAGAGGCCAGGAAGAGCTAAATGAGCCTCCAATGTTAAGACTGACCTCAAGCCAGAGGCACGAATTCCCAGTAGAAAACAGTACCCCTTTTGAAAGGACGTGTTAGAAGGAATATGTTCAATAATCCAGTAGTTCCAGGAATATGGACTTGTTCGGCCCTGTGGGTATCCAAACAGTACCCCCATCTTGACCATCAGAAAAAATCATTGGAAAGAGTATTGGTTTGCACAAGATTTAAGGGCCATAAATGACATTGTGTAAGACATTCACCCCACTGTTCCGAATCCTTATACTTTGGCAAATGGTACTATACCTGGGGACAGCCTATGGTATTTAGTACTGGGCTAAAAAGATGCCTTCTTTTGCATTCCAGTTGATCAGGACTCTCAACTGTCGTTTGCTTTTGAGTGGGAAGACCCAAAGTCTCAGGTCAAGACTCAGTACTGCTGGACTGTTCTACCACAGGGGTTCAAGAACTCCCCCACCATTTTAGAGGAGACCCAGAATCAGGACTTAAAGGAATGACCAGTAACACCAGATGGAAGATATCTTTTGCATTATGTGGATGACCTCCTAATTACTGGGACATCATTTCAGCAGTGTATAACTAATACTATGGCTCCCTTGAACTATCTGGCATCTTGTGGCTATAAAGTATCAGCACAGAAAGCCCAGATTTTCCAACAAGCAGTTAAGTTTCTTGGGTTTTTGCTGGCACCTGGTAAAAGGAGTCCCACTGGAAACAGAAAAGAAACCATAATCCACATGAGAGCTCCCAGTACCAAGATACAGTTAACAGGATTTCTGGGGATGGCAAGTTACTGCCATATTTAGATTTCAAGCTTTGGGCTTATCGCCAACCCAGTGTATGAAGGTCTGAAGGGATCAGAATATAGCACTTTAGAGTGGACAAAGGAGTGCACTCAGGCTTTTGAGTTCCTGAAGGCTCACCTGGATTCTGCACTAGCTTGGGGCTTTTAAACTTACTAAACCCCTTTCAATTTCATATGCATGAGAGACAGGGAGATGCTTGGGGAATCCTCACCCAAATGCTTAGTGACATTCCACAACCCACTGCATATTTGTCAAAGAAACTAGATCACACTGTCCAGCGATGGCCTGCTTGTTTAAGTGTGGTGACCTGTGAACTCTTGCAGGAAGCTGGAATGTTTCTTGGGACAGCCTATCACCATTTATGCACACCATCAAGTGTTGAGCTTCTGGAGAAAAAAAGGGAATATGTGGCTCACTCCTATAAGAAAGGGCAGGTATCAAGTTATTCTTCTTGACAATCCTGATGTCTCCCTCAAAACTGTAAGTAAGTTAAATCCTGCCTCTCTTCTCCCAGAGCCCAACTCAGCTGCACTGATGCATGACTGCTGAAATAATTGATGAGGTTTATTCTAGTAGAATCAATTTACAGGACCATCCTCTAGAAGAAGCAGACTGAACTCTCTATACAGAAGGAAATACTTATATGGAAAAAGGAATCAGAAAGGCTGGGTATGCAGTTGTGACTCTTGAAGGAGTAGTGGAGGTCAAGTCCTTGCCACCAGGAATCTCTGCTCAGAAAGCTGAACTGATGTCTCTGATGAGGGCACTGTAATTTTTGCAGGAAGAGAGAGTGAATGTGTATACTGACTCAAGGAATGCTTCCTTGATTTTGCATGCACATGGTTCAATCTGGAAAGATAGAGGAGTATTAACCTCCAACAGAAAGGAGATTAAGCATGCAGCAGAAATTTTGAAATTATTAGAGGCTGATCAGGTGTCTTTATAGGTGGCAGTTATGTACTGCCCGGGCATCAGAAAGAGGACATTGAGCTGACTATAGGAAGGAATCTGACTAAATGGGCTGCAAAGGGGCTGCTATAGGAATGTTTACAATGACCATGGTACCTGTTCTGGACTTGTCACAATCGGATCACAAATATTTGACTGCGGACTTAGAGAAAGTAAGGGTTGGTGTTTTGGTGAAGAAGGTTCTGATAGTGAATGGAGAAAGACTAAGAAAGGGGCTATATTAGCTTTTAGTAGAACCGGTCATGAAGCATTTACAGGAGGCTTCACACTATGGAAAAGATATCTGAAAGGCATGTCTGTGGTGGCAACTTTGCTTCTGTTCTCAGCAGAGCCATGGCTCTGAAGTGGGTTTAACAAGTCTCACTGAAAGCTCAGTTCCAGTACACCTAGTTATTTAATTAAAGTCATTGTACACCTGAATCACTACCAAACCAAATAAGATAATGAAACATTGTTTTATTAATATAAGTATAATGACTTTTGAATTCTTATTACAGAAACATTAAAAGATCCCTTTGAACTAGCTAATGAAAATATTCTGTGCTATATCATCCACAGCCTCTCTCTAGTGGTCATCTTAGCTCATGGAATGTAACTGGACATGTGTGTTGTGACATTACCCACGGCTGCTCAGGAAGAACTAGAAGCCTTGTGACCCTGGCTCATGTCTCAGATTACTGTATACACTATCAGTACTTACTGCTTAATCAGTCCTTTTCTTGTGCTTTTACATGTCCCTAATTTTAATTAGTATTTGCTGAGCTGGTTGCTACCTGTAGGACTCCAGTCCCATTTCTATTGCTGAGGGACTGGGGCCAGGAAGTCCCCCAGAGAGGTGCCTGCTCAGTTCCAATATCATCTAAGTACTTCCATGTTTAACTTACCTAGTTTCAGCGACAATGGTTTATAAGGGCCCCTGCAATCATGGTGACTTTTTGGTATTGCTATATTGTCTTAGTCAGTAAGAAATGTTGTGTATGGGCATCCAGCAGACATTTTGATTGTTCATTCTTGCTTATTTGTTGATTCTGTAAATGTGTGATGAACTTGTACTATAAACCCACGAGGCACTGTCTGAGACACTGGGGACATGGTAGAGGATGAAAGAAACAAATTGGACTTGATTGCTGATGTCCAACTATTTACTGGACAACTGCTCTAAACAGAGCACCCCAGGATGCTTTAAGATGTTTAATCCCAGACAAATTTTGACCTCGCTGGTCTCTTCCAGAATCTTTCTGAATCTCTTTGTGTTTTTACAACCCCTCTCTTTTTCTTATACCCCACATTAAATTGTTCAGGAAATCTTTCAGCTTGGTGCTCAGAACACATCTAAAAACTGACCCATTTCTTCTCATCCTGGTCTGGCCACCCGCACCAGTCACCTGAATGATTGCACTTGCTTTCTCACTGGGTTGCCTGCATACAGCTCAGCAGCCACATGAATCTTAAACCCTATTATGGAGGTTAAAAGATACTAATACTATCCCTCCATCATCCCACATTTGGTTTTGGCTGAGCTAACCATCAAACAAACAGAGACAGATGAGCAGAAAAAAATCAAGTTTGTAATAATTGAGCACAGGGAATGCATGTAAGCATGAAAATTTCAATGACTGTGAGGCAATATTGGGTATGTAAACCATTTTGGAGAGATGAGGGGGAAAAAGGGACAATGGGGCCTTAGACTTCAGTTGTCAGAAAGAAAAAAATAGAGGTTCAAGAAGAGCAGATTCTACATGACAATGGAATTGTTTCTAGGCAATTCAGAAAGAGTGGGACACAGAGGGCTGTCTAACCAAAAGATGCCTTTCTGAAACCCTCCGACCTACCATTCAGAATCAAGTTAGCCTATAGTGACAATCCTAATTATTTTTCTGAAGCAAGTTTTTCTTTTTAAATATATGGCAGGAATGTGAGGAGGGCCAACGGTTCTTTCTGAATTTTCTTTTTTTAATAAACAGCTTAAAATCAGTATCATTAAATCAAACCTTTTGGGTGGCAGAACTTTGGTTTCCTTCACTAAACACAGATGACTGGCATTCCTTTCTAGCTGTGAACTTACTAGAGTCTTCCATGTTCACTCAGAATAAGGCCAAAGTTTTGGATGATGCGTCTTTCTCTCTGATCTCATCTTATCTCATATCCTGCCCTTTGATCCAATCAGTTCACATCCACTTTGTGGATCCAATATTTTTAAATTGATAGAGAAGTAATCATCTCAAGCATGTCTTCATTTATTCTAACATACTATAACACATTATTATTGCTGTTTTTTGGATTACTGTGTAATTGCTCAACCAGTGTGTCAGGTCTATGAGGACTGTGATTTGGTGTGTTTACAGCTATTAGAAGAGTATCAGGCAGATGGGAAACACTTGGTTGTTGGTTTTCTGAGAAATGTGTAAAAATGTTACAAATGTGATCATGGTTGACAGGGTGAAATATAGGACACTATGACCTCACATAACTGGAATTCTGATGCTCACTAAAGGACCATTTAGAATTTTTCTGTAGAGTAGCATCTAACAGAATGAACCCAGGCTAACCTCATGAAGGGGAAGGAATGCAACGTACAGGCAGAGGACACAGCATGTGCACAGGTCAGAAGGTGGGAAGTTGAAGCTAATTAAATGAGTATAACTCACTCCTGTGGGTGGTTAAATGAGCTGATATGCCTGAGGTTCCCAGCACACAGTGATGCTGAGAAAAGGCCGACTGTTGTCATTATTGCACTCTTTTGAGCTCATATCCAGGGTATGCCCACTTGGAAACAGCAGTAATGTAGGAAAAATATCGTCTCCTCCTTACTACACCACAAGGAATTCATGTCTTCAGGACCTGAGTACAGCCTGACTGAGATATGAGTGACAGCCAATAAACCACATACCTACAAACTGAACAATCTGAAGTGTTGGCATGCATACACATTACATGTGTATCCATTTAACCAAAATGTTTTCACCTTTGTACTCCCTTCCTGTGCACCCCACTCAACACCCACAGTCCTCAGATAATCACCCATCTTTTCTTTCTCAGTAGATTAGTTTGAATTTTCTGAAATTTTATACAAATGGGATTATATAGCATGTCCTCTTTTTATCTGCCTTCCTTTATTCCACAGAATTACTTTTATGAGTTGAAAATTATATAACACATTTTAAAATTAATCATTTTAAAGTGGCATTTTATGCAATCACAATGTTGTGCAGCTACAACACCTATGTGGTACTAAAACATTTTTATTACCCTATTAATACTCAATACCCATTGAGAGGTTATTTCCTATTCTACCATCATGTACTTTTGGAAACTACCAACTTACTTCTGTCTCCTTCTTCTCCTCATCTCCCATATCATACCTCAATTGTTCCCTACCATCCTGTACATCTGGTGCTCCCACTTGACCCAAGGTAAGGAAACTAATCTGAGTTTTCAAGTATTATCCTTATTTCCTATCCTGTGTCTTACACATGATTCCCACCCAAGACATGGAGAACTGAACCCCACTTCACTGCACCAGCTCCAATGGCTCCTCCCTCATCAGGAAGGATAGACCCTCATTCATATTACTAAGCTTCATTCTGAGCCACCCACAAACTCTACCCGGAATGGCACTTTAGATCCCCTGAAACTTATAGTGCCTAAAACCCCCAAACCTCTTAAGCATTCCATTTTTTCATGCCAATTCAGAGCAGGTCTAGAGCAGACCCACCTCCTCCATGGCTCCCCTCCATGTTCATCTCCACTTCCACACAATCCACCTCTGGCCTGGTCTCCAAGAAACTCAGAGAAATACAACAGAAGCCCCCAAAAGAAGAAAGGATTAGAAGCAGAGGAATGTTTTTTTTTCCTATTTCTCAAATTCTGGTCAGAGTCTCTCCAAGGACAGGCATGTAGAATTTGGGAAAATGAGAAAGAAAAAAAAGAATAGGGACACGTATCTGGCCTGAGCCAGAAGTCAGAGAGGGCTTGAAAGAGCTTGTCCTCTACCGGCCCATGTGTGACTAACATGACAGAGACCTGCAAGTGTACTAGACTTGTTGAGTTTTATGACAAAATATCTTTTACAATCTCTGTGATCTTGTGTTTTGAAAACACAGTGAAAATGTATGTGAGATGAGAACACTGTTGATAGGTCACTGAAGAAATGCACTGAAGGTTTCCAGTAATATTGTTTATTTCATAAAACCATCCTTTAACCCGAATGTGTTAGCTCATGTTCAAAATAAATTTTATGTAATGGGTTCTCCATAGATAAGGCTGGTTTCTAACTGCAATCATATCTGTTTGTCCAGGTCAAAGCTTTCTCTTTTCTGTTGCTACCTTCTCTTCTTTCCTTCTGTTCCTGTCCACTGAAACTGTGAAAAAGGGCCCTTTATAAATTTAATAGAAAGCAAAAATCATTGTCATGTCTAGATAATTGGCTCTTTAATACTGTCTGTGTGGCTGCAGCATCAGCTAAATAATTTCTCTCTCTTTCTGTTTGCCTTAATGGCGGCAGCTTTAGAATGTTCTGGAAGTTTAAAAACCACCAGTTGTTCCCATTTCTGTATGACATCTAGCAGTTCAGCAGCTCATTTTCTACTCTTTTATGCACTGCCCTGAGAAAGTTCATAAGCCTTGCTGTTTTCACAAGATTCTAGAGCTGTGAGCTGCACCAAGGGCATAGCTACCATTAGTGTAAATATTGGCTATTTGATATTTGGCTAATTGACAAGTCTGAGTTAGAACAATTCATTCAGTTTGGTGATCATTTCTTATTCAGATAAATAAGAATGATCGATTATGTCACTTAAGTCAGAGGGGAGGGAGAAGACTAGTAAACTTCCTTTTGAAGATTCCAGTGACTAAAGAAAAAAACAGAAGATTTGAAAATATAGTAAGGATTGACATTGTGAGCAACACGAAGGGATCAATGAGTTATACATCAGGGATGTCAAAGTAAAATAGGTGCCAGATAAATTTAAAGGGGCAAGAAAGACTTTATTCAAGATCATGCAACAAGTCAGTGAGACTAAACTCAACACCCCTGGAACAAAAGGCTGGGGACATTTGAAAACAGCAGAAGGAATCATAGGCTTCTGCATTTGCTAATGGGCTTTACACAAAATTAAAGTAAATTTCCTCATGAAATTCTGACAGAAAGTCCTTTTACATCTGGCTGTAGAGGTCTCCACCTAAGTTAGGCATCTATTCTTCCACAGAGCTAGAGCAGAGAGACACCAGGAAGGTTATATTTCACAGGGATGGGCCCAAACCACCTAGTCAGATATTCTCTAAATCACAATACTGGCAAGAAGCATTTGAGGAGACATATATATTCCAGAAAGTTAGAGAAAAAAATCTGCAATCACAAATTGCAATTACATTTCGAGAGAAAATGTTCTATAAAATTTGAAGTCAGAGGCCTGTATTTACAAACACCTGTCAGAAGATTAGGCTCTAGGAAAACATTAAGGTTTCTAAGTCATAACAAAACTGCTTTCTGCATAATGGGATGAAATACACCTAAATCTTATTCAGCCAAGACTCGGTGTGCATCTCTATTGGTGTCTACAATTTATAAAGAGGTGCAATTTCCCAGCAATTTATAAACAGCTACAAAACACCTGAGAGTCCCTGGGCAGAAGCACTATCAGATCTCAAGAAAACTGTGCTTTAGAGTATTTTGTTTATGGAGACATTACATTTTTTCTGCAGTCACCTTTCCATTAATCAACATGAGGTCCAGGGAAGGGAAGTATTATTGTTCCTCAAACATGGCTGCTGTCATTAGATTTCACCTGAGTAGTTATGTCAGTGCAGAGGAGCTGACATGCACTACATAGTTTGCTCTTATGCATGTCTTTTAGTAAGACCTATGATGGGAATTTTAACAGCCTCTTGAGCTTAGGAAACCTCACTCTCACACTGCACCCTCAGTCTCTCTAGCATTGGGTGATGCTCTTTTCCCCAGAAGTGATCAAAATACCATGAAGTGAAACTTAGCTTTATAAAGAGTGAGGTCACTTCAAATTCTGTGGGCATCAGCCTGAACTAGGACATTGAAGCCAAAGCTTTAGGTTTGTCACAAATTACTTAAAAATGTCTCAAATTAATTTTTAATTAGAAGGCACAAAACAAGACGTATGCAAATGAGTCAATTTTCATTCAAGAGTGAATCTCAAGTGGGCCTTTGAAATTTGTGGGGAGCAATAAAACTGTAAGACGAATAACAGTGTGCTAGCCACATCTGTGTTCCCTTGTCCATTCCCATTGCCCACAACAGTGTCCACACACTCTCCACACATTTCCCTGGTGAAGGCACCAAACTCAGTTTTATGTGAGCTCCTCATGTACTTCCACCTGCGATTAAACAACCACCTCTTATCTTTTGAGGAACTCAGCATCACCTCCACCATGAAGAAGGTGCAACTGGGACAAAGCAGAGGTGGATCTGGTGTGGAATGTGATCTTCAGTCAACAGTAAGGACGATGTCAGCGCATATTTTTTTTTGTATTTATTTACTCAATGCAAGACATCTAAGGACAATCTACCTTGACAATAAATCTATTAACAAGGTGCGAAATTGTTCAGACTTTAATAACATAGAAGAGGAGAGCAGGCTCACTCATATTTCACATCCATCTCAAGGGGGAACACTTTCAACAGAACACATGGATCAGAGACTTCACACTGGTCCTCCCCAGCATCCTCGTTCCTGATGGGTCTATGGAGAGGTTTCTGTGGTTCTGGAACAACTTCGTTTTTCTCCTCAGCTCAACATTCCTGCAATGGAACAAACACAGGCGAGAACCACATTTGTGTAGAGGTCAAGTCCACAGCAATTTTGTGCTCTGTGACTGTGGTGCTGAGGGCTAAAAGGGTAGGCACTCTCATGGGCTCTGTGGAGAAACAAAAAACATGACTGATTGTGAATGGGCTTGAGACCTGGGACCACACTGCTTCCTTTGAGATCTCAGCCTCTCTCAGTCCACACTGAGCTCAGTGAAGTTCACTAGAGAATGGTCCTGCCTCTGCAGAAGGACCATTATCTTTCTTCAGTTGACAACCTGTAAAAAGAACTGTGTGCTCTTGGTAAGCACTGGTCATCTCAGTGTGGGCCCTGACCTGTTCCCAGAGAGGTAACACAGGGAACCTTTTCCAGCCTATATGTCCTACAACTATATCATCAGAGAAGATGATTTGCTCTCATGAGGTTTTATTGATCATTTCCAAAAATTTTCTTTGCCTTCAAAAAACATCAAATCCCACATATCATACACAATTCCACATGAAAGCCCTGACTGCTGTGGGTCAGGGGATGGAATGCAGACCTGCAATTCAAAGGGTCACTTGTTCCACTCCCTGCTAGGACACCTGTGTGGCTTGTAGGCAAGGTCCCCAGGGGCAGGGCCTGTGAGAGACAACCAGACATTGTTCTTTCTTGGGAAAAAGCACATGTCCATCCTCTGGTGAACCTCAGAGAGCTCAGTGTGGACTGAGAAAGTCTGAGATCTCAAAGGAAGCAGTGTGGTCTTTCTGCCTCCCTTCTCCTCTCTCTAGATATAAAGACTGTACTTTCAGGGATCATTTATGTAGTTCATTAAAAATAAATAAATGAAACGTTTAAAAATAAATAGGTAAGGCAGTTCTATTTGTAGTGTTTGGTGAAAATTCCATAGTGTTTTCCAGTGACTGAACCAGTCTGTATTCCCTCCAAGAATGTACTAGGTGTTCCGTTTCTCCACAAACTTACCCAGCACTTGTTTTTCCATTTGGTTTTGATGGCCATTCTGAGCATCAAGAAATGATATCTTATTGTAGTTTTAATTTGCATTTCTCTGATGGCTAGTGACACTGAGCATCCTTTGCCATGTCTGCGGGCCCTATGTATGTCCTTCTTTGAGAATGTCTCCACTTCTTAGATTATACCCTAAGAATCTTGAAACACCAATTCAAGAGGACCTATGCACCCCAATGTTCACAGCAGCATAATTGACAATAGCCTAGCATTGAAAGCAATCAACGTGCCCCTCCATAAATGAGTGAATCAAAAAGCACTGGCACATTTACACAATGGAGTACTATGAAGACAAGAGAAGGAGCTCCTACCCTTCATGACACTACGGGTGGATCTACAGAGCATTATGCTAAGTGAAATGAGTGAGGCAGTTGGTGGCTAAGTTGTTTAGAGGATAGCTTTGTGCACCCAAACCCTGCAGCTCAATCTTTGGTGACAGCACATACCTACATTGAAGGCTGAGTCTCCAGTCAGGGCGCTAATGGAGGGCAATCTTCTGACCCTCCTTTTTTACATCTCAATATTTTTTTTAAAAGTTCTGTTAGCTCTCTCCATTTTTCTCCCTCTAAAACAACGAAAATGAAAACATGATCAATATTATTAGGTAAATGCAGATCAAAACTCTTGGAGTTGCAGTTGTTGCTTGCATTGCTGAGTATGGGTAACTCTGCTGTGCAGGTAACAGAGAGAACATTGTCCTGGATGGTATATCCAATTGCTCCAAAGCCTTCTGAAATCAGAGTTGACATATCTCAGCTCTAAGCCATCTTGAGTCTTTAAAAGAACAAGGCAGAAGTCTCATCAAGATGGAGGCATAAGTAGAAACCCTTTGCTTCCTCACACAACCAAAAAAAGGATAACAACCAATCTAAAATTAGTAAACAACCAGATGTGCCAGAAAATCAAACTGAGATTGCCACAATTTGTCTACACTCTGTGTATCCTGCATTATATGTAAAAACTGAACCTGAAACAAAATGAAGAGTGGGATGGAGGTAGTGTCCAGGGCTGTCAGCCCATTGTGTGAAGTAGGAGTCACCCCTCACAACCCCCAGTCATTAGAGAGCAATCACTTACCATATACATCAAGTTTCCCTGATGCTGTTTCGGTTTTTGAATCTGGAAAGTGAGCCACTACCGTGTACATTCCTTCGTCATTCTTGGTGACATTTTTCAATAGCAAGGATCCATCATTGGTTATCATCTGTTCTCCATGGGATTCAGGACCACATACATGGAAACGTGGTGTCATAACACAAAACGCAATTGTATTATTATGGTCCATGCCTTTCCCCTTGTACCACACAATTCCTACAACCCCAGGAGGCTTATTGCGGATACTCAGAACCACATCATCCCCTTCGATAGCAAAGTTTGACAAAACATCCATTGTGGCTGTGGTGGGTGGGCTCCAGAAGGTTAAGAGTGACACTAGGAAATAAGAGAAAAATGCATCAATATTTGCATCTATGTATTGCGAAGGAAAAATGAGGCCCTGAATTCTGAGCGAGTCTCTTTATCTCTCAGCCTTGGTCTGTAGGTGAGTGTATGTCTTCCATGGTCAAGATCAACAGCATGGCCCCCATTATTTCAGCACCTCTGAAGCTGTTATTTTTTTCTGTTTCAAATACTCTTCTCTAGGTGTTTGTCTTGGTAACCTCCTCACTGTACTTAAACCAATGCTGACACTCAGGGGCCATTTTGAAAGATACATTTGCCAATCACCTGAATTCTCTAAGGATTCCCTGTGTTTACTTTCTAACCTGCCCTGTGCTGTTTTTTTCATGGCTGTTGTGGATTCCTGACCTCACATCTACACCTTTCCTTGTCCCTCTTTCCTCCATACAACATGGGCTTTCTGAGAGCAGGGCTTGCCTGATCTAATACCCCCAGTGACTACAATAGCTTGAAATTTCATACTGACGAATCGATGAGTACTGTACCTTCTGGGGTTTATTTGCCCATTTCTGGGGTTTGCAGTAAAGGCAACGTCTAGTACCCCTAGTTAAATTTGTTCTGGTATTTCCTGACACCAGTAAGTATGTCAATAATAAATCATTACTATCATTACCAGTTTTCATAATTCAATACTCAGGGATGAATAACAGCAAATGAACAGCAATCCAGGTTTTCCTGCCTCCCACCACTTCCAGATTATGAGATTTTTTTCTTGCTGAGCACCCTTCCCGATCCTACTCTTCCCTTTTGTCCTTTACACTCAGGTCCAGACAGAAGCCTTCCATCTTTTCTCAGAACACTAGCTTCTTCAGCAGACCCCAGCCTGTCTCTGTGTCACATCCTTAGTCTATGCCAAGGAATTGTCTCCTACTTACCAACCAGAAGGAGCCCTTGCCAGTGGACAAGTCCTCTATGGGTAGAGAATGAAAGGAACCCCATGGTGTGTGTTGTCTGCTGTGTGGCAGCCTCTTTGACAGAATCTTGACGTTCTGTAAGGCTCACAGGCACCTTCAGTCTGCTGTGTGTCCTACCTGTGGACTGAAATTTATTCTGGGGCAAGATTCCAATTCTTGTCATGTGAGCTGGGGCAGGGAGTATGCATATGCCCATCCCACTCCTTCCTCGAAATTTTGCCGTTCTTGGCTCTTCTAACCAGTGCTGCCCTCTTATAATTTGTTTCCCTGAGGCCTCTCAATATCACACAAACACACATGCAAACACATCCACACATGCATAAACACACACACACAAACACCCATGCTCATGCTGTACTTGGAGAAGCCCGAGCCTGGGGTTACTAGGTGTAACCCCCAGAGGGGTTTCTCCACAGCTTCCTGTCAGGTGCCCAGTAGTCTTTCTCACAGTGCTCTCTTGCTCTCTCTCTCTCTCTCTCTCTCTCTCTCTCTCTCCCCCCTTTGACTCTTCCCTTCTGAACAGTAGTTCTTGAGCCAAGTCACAGAAACCTGTCACAAGGAAGTCACTCTTGCCGTGCATTAGATCACTTGTGAAACATTGTAACATTGTATACCCAGGTGACACCTCAAAATTGCAGTTTAAGCACCTGTCCAGCTAATGTGGGTGCCCATTCAGAGGGAGGTCCCTTGATATGAAAAGTAGAAGTAACTCTCCTGCTCTCCTGTGCACATGGGGAAGTCTCCCAGATCCTTTTAAACTGCAGATTCTGACTGGATGCAGTGGGCCAAGAGATTCTGTTTTTGACAAGCTCTGAGGGGAGGTTGAATCTGAATGTCCTGTTGAGCTCACTTGGAATCCCAGGGCTGACAGGGACACAGGTGTCTTCAGAGGATGTCATACTAATGCCAGAGGGGCCTCTTCTGTGTCTTTAGTTTGGGTCTGTCAGCACCAGATGGAGCGCCCCAGATATCATCAAAGAAGAGACTATTTGATTATGACACAGAAACCCAGCTGGGCATCAGGTCAACCCCATGTTCTCAAAACCTCTCTCATTTTGTTTATTCCACATGAAGGTAACACAAATAACTCTGGGGATAAGAAGTGGTCAAACTAGTGATAATTGTAGAGGGGAGCCTTCTTCTATCGTCAGGTTGTCAGCAGAAGTCGCTGTTTGCTTCCAGGGATAAAACTGAGAAACGAGATTCTCATAGGACATGCAGTTTTGGTGTGAGTGGAGATGTCTTCTGTGTCCAGGAAGAAGAGACTATTGTGAAAGGGTGGATGTCTGTGGGCTTGGGTCTCGG